>NW_025111023.1:0-344981 GCF_015476425.1 Leptopilina heterotoma
CACCTCGTAAAACATGCTTGTAAAATGGTTCGAACTTCATCGTAGCACACATCTCCAGCCATCCAAGGTATTAAATGATAATTATTCGTCAACCACAGGTTCTTACTTTTATAACGTCCTGGTAGTGAATTCCAAGCACAAGGTGGTTCAAAAAGGTAAACTCTTGGTTGAGCATCTGACTCCAGAGGCACTATAGCCAACTCTTTGAAAATAAACTCATTGCAGGGTTTTTTTAAAACCTTGAACGTCTACTATGAACTCCATTTAGAATAGAAATGAGTATCTGCTTCAGAAATTTGTCTTACATACGTCTCCACTTCATCCTCCACACCACTTTGTTTCCCTCTCCACTTCTTATAACTTATTATAATCCCAATGATTGGTTCGTACTATACTACACGGTCATGTATAACAAGGCAATATGAAGTTGATTCTTCAGGCAACGTCATTATTCATGTAAAGATCAGTGAATATTTGCATGAAGACTTCCACTGTCACAAGAATACATCTTATTAAGTTTAAAATATTAATGTAAAAAAGTTATATATATATATATATATATAATATATATATATATATATATATAATATAAACGTTTCTTAAAGTTGACTTGAATTTTCTACAAAGTAAATTCAACTTTTCCAAATGTTAACTTTAACACTCTGTCTACTAATGTGACAGTTGCCATCTAAAATCTTCTATATGAGTTGTTGGAAAGAAATTGATAATGACACATTGCATCTACAGTTCATGCTTATACAGAATTCTTTAAAAACGGTTACAGTCATAAGCTTCTGCACTAGCAGTCTGGCATTCTGACTCAGTGAATTGATCACATGATTTCAGCCACATTGTAAGGCTTTACTAGATTTGATAAATGGTTAACTTCTTCAAATGTTAGTTTAAACTTTTCCAAATGTTAGCTTTAACTTTTATAAATGTTAACTTTAACTTTTCCAGTAGTTAACTTTAACTTCCTAAAAGTTAATCTTAACTTTTTCAATAATGCACAGAGAAAAATGGAGTATTCAACAGACTATATGGAGGGACAAACAGACTATATTAAGGTTAAATGTTTTGTAACCATCTCGGAGGGATAAATAGATACTTTGATGATCAAGTTGACTATCTCGGAGGAAAAAGTTATCTATCTAGAGAATCAGGCTAACACTTAAAACCTAACCCTCTAACTTTGGCTATCCAGTTTCTCAGTGTGAAGGAGCAGAGAGAATTCCTTGTAAACAACATATATATATACACGGAAAAAATTCTTGTGAAATTTACAGGATTTCCTGAGCCATCTATGAGCCACGGTTGATGTATCCACAAACGGTTGAGTTTGGAGAATACACAAACCAAACTGTGTGTGTGTGTTTCACAAACTGCAACAGACGAAACTGTAGGATTTCTTGGTGCTATTACAGATTAATTTGTGCTACACCCAAACCAGCTTGTTGGAAACACTACACTGAAAGAAATGCTTTGACATTATCAACAATAAAAGTTTGGTTAGGAAATTTTCAGTAACTTGAAAATAAGGTTCTTTTATTTTAGCGAAACTCATCATAATAACAATAAACACAATTTTGAAAAACATAAGTACTACTTTGGCTGACAAAGTTTTTCAGAGGAAACATTTATTATATTATAATTCTATTTCAAAAATTTATTTATGTCATTTATATAAATGACAATGTCAATCATATTTAAATGTAACTCTGTGATTTGTCTCATTGTTTTACTACAATTTTTATATTAGTTTTGTCTATTCCGTTTTCTGTTTAATTCAACCATACTGAATGTCAGTATTAAGAACCCAGCTTTCGTGAGGTGAAACAGGATGTTAGATGCGTTCGTTAAAAGCGTTGTGCGCAGACGTATTTGAAACAAACAAAATGGAATGGCAATATGGTTGTATTAGCCAGAATTATCACAGTTATCACGAATAATTTCTTTCAGTGTCAACTTGCCTGTATAAAGCACAACGTAACCTATTCGTATATTCTACAAAAGACCTTGCGTTTTTCATAAGAAATTTTAAAGCGATTTTTTAAAGCGCCTTCTATCTGCATATAAAAAACTTCAAATTGACAAAAGTTTTATCGTTAAGAATAAAAAAATGTATAAGTAAAAACAATTTTTGACTTTTGTATATGAAAAACAACTGAAAAACTATATAGAATTGTATTAATAACTAAGTCTTAATTTTTTTTGGACGTAAGGTTCCCTTTACCTCGTGAGGATACATATGAAATTTAAATTACCAGTTAATAAATTTAAACTGAAAAATTGAATTTCTTTTAAATATTTAAAAATATGGATTCATGTTAAATATATACTACACTGAGAAAGCTTTGGGTCAACAGCAGACTTTCGATAGGCTGCTACTGACTATTTTGGTGGAACGCTATAAGACTATACTTTTGGGTTGCTGCGGTACAATTTTGGGCGCGTGACAGTCCTAAAGTTGTTAAGCTGCAAACCAATGGCGGTATCCCCACTACTTTGGTAAGCTGCTCACCAACATTTTGGACAGTCACACACCCAAAATTGTACGGCAGCACACCAAAACTGTAGTGGAGCCGCTGTCACATATGTTGTTCCGCTACAGTTCCAAAGGTCTCTCAGTGTACATTTTGAGGTTATCATACTTATACTAAGTTAATTAAAAACGATTACAGCCCTAACACTTTAGCATTCTAACTCAGTGAATTGATAACATGGTTTTATTGACATTGTGAGGATTTAATAGATTTGGTAGATGGTTAACTTTTCCAATAGTTATCATTAACTTTTCTAAAAGTTAACTTTAAGTGTTTTCAATAGTTGACCTTAACTTTTCAAAAAGTTAACTTTAACATTTTCAATAGTTGACCTTAACTTTTCAAAAAGTTAACTTTAACATTTTCAATAGTTAACTTTAACATTTTCAATAGTTAACCTTAACTCTTGTAAAAGTTAACTTTAACTTTTCCAATAGTTAACTTAAACTTTTCAAAAAGTTAACTTTAACTTCTCTAAAAGTTAACTTTAACTTTTTCAAAAGTTAACTTCAATTTGACTGGTATCATTGTTTTCTTAATACCAACAGTATAGTGAAAATACAATCTTTGTATTATAAGGACACAATGATACCAGTCAAAATAAATTTAACTTTTTCAATAGTTAACCTTAACTTTTATAAAAGTTAACTTTAACTTTTTCAATAGTTAACTTTAACTTTTGTAAAAGTTAACTCTATCTTTTCCAATAGTTAACTTTAACTTTTCAAAAAGTTAACTTTAACTTTTCCAATAGTAAACTTCAACTTTTCAAAAAGTTAACTTTAACTTTTCAAATAGTTGACTTCAACTTTTCAAATAGTTGACTTCAACTTTTCAATAGTTGACTTCAACTTTTCAAAAAGTTAACTTTAACTTTTCCAATAGTTAACTTCAACTTTTCAAATAGTTGACTTCAATTTGACTGGTATCATTGTTTTCTTAATACAAACAGTATAGTAAAAATACAATCTTTTTATTATAAGGACACAATGATGCCAGTCAAAATAACTTTAACTTTTTAAATAGTTGACTTCAACTTTTCAAATTTTTTGTCAAATATATAATAATGCACAGTTATAATTACTTTAAAGTACATACTGAATGAGCGCGTGAAGTTTACATTTTATGAAAATAGTGTTATTTTACAAATTAATTAAACAAGAAATATGATATTCAATATTTAAAAAATCATGGTGTCCGACTATAGATGCAACCATTGTTGAGTAGCGCAATGAGTAGCACAAATTTTTGTTGATAATTAATAATAAATATTAAATCTTATACACGGAGAGAAATTTGTAGGAGTGGGTAACCACTCCTATATGGTTAGGGTGACCATCGTTAATGCTACATATACGGACATCCTTGTAGAATGTAGTATACCGTATAGAAATTTCCCTACTTCGCTTTATTTAAAAAGGGGGGCTGATGAGGAATTAGTAAGGCCAACCACACTAATAATTTCTAGATAGGTGATAATCGGACACTGACTATAATGCCCTCATCTTCAGATAGGTAAATCTATCTGGATCTGTTTATATCCCTATTAAATTTTTCAATCCGGCCCTGACTAGAATACCTCTAGTTAAATTCACACATTCTGATATTCTACTCAGGTACTGACAACGCGATCTAGTTAGAACCTCTATTTTTCATCATCAACTGATATTTCAAGCGTGACGAAATTAGATAGGTCGTGATGAATTTTTCTAGTTTGAGACTCACTGGCGAAAGGGAATCTATTGCAGATTTTGTAAAAAGTGTCTGTGTTCAGAGAATACAAATTTCACAAGCTTTCCAACACTTTTAAAAAATTTATTGTGAAATGAAAGTAGCTTGTGTAAGCATTAACCTGTCATTTTAAAGGAAAAATTCAATCCTTTAAAATTTTGAGGTTATAAATGGGTGATTAAATTTAAAATGTCATTTTCATGTCCTGCCCAAAAATCTGGAATACTATTTCATATATAAAAGTTTTTGAAGTCAATTAATTTTCTTAATCACTACTTCTACTTAAATTAATAATTCTTAGTCGCTAGAAATTCTCTGAAAAATTTGGCAGAAGAATTAGAAGCAAAATGTCAGTGGTGTCCCCTGTCCGCACTTAAGAAATCAGAACTTTACGTAATAATAAAATTTTGATTCTCACATTTTTAGTACCAGAAAAATTATTTTGTACAGCTAAGAGTCTATATTTTTATATAGTAATTGTGCTAGCAGAATAATTTTGATCCAGTGTTAGAAAAAAAATCAAAATCGCCTGTCCGTAAGTTTCATATTTTTAAGTAATTATCGCAAATTTTGAATATCATGTCTGATATTTAAATAACCTAGTGCAGATAATTGCCTTATTAAGCGTTAATAGTATTGGTGATATGTATATAGCTTCTTAAAGAAAAAACATTATAACATTCTATCACATCTATAACTTGTACGGTTAGTGGCAGAAAGCAAGTATCACTTTGTCGAGCACACGATGTCAGTGGTGTCCCTATCAAAACTTGTTCATAATATTAATATTTTTTAAATATTATTGTATCTCTTTTTCAGGTATTACACGTACTTTAAAAACCGCACCGACTTTAACTTAAAAATAAAGTCTTTCTTTTTCGAAATTGAGAAATGAAGCAAAATGTCAGTGGTGTCCCTTGTCAGTGGTGTCCACTCAAAATTCTGTTTCTTGCAGCTTATTATTTTATTTTTAATAAATTTGTGTTAAATTTACTCCTTATATGCAGTTTATGAAGATATGATACTGGATTGTAATTTATAGGCTGATTTTATTCTCACTATTAAAAAAAATTATCAGTGAAATCTTTCAAAAATGTCAGTGGTGTCCCTCAATGTTCATATGTCTTTTTAGTCTTCAAAAGTATATTAATTTATGGCAGAACTCATTACAAATATTTTTTAAGTCTTGTTGAAACATTCATTATTGTAATTTGAAATATTTTAACTTTTTAAAGTTGTAAGAATTTATTTGAGAAAAGAATAAACGAAAACAGAAAATTTCTTATCATTTCTGCCTATCGTTTTTCACCTGGTGAAAATTAAAATTTGCTTCCAGCTGCTCGACCACTATTATTTTTGTCCATCATATATTCTAGTCAACCAAAATAGAGTATCGTTAAGTTCAAAATCCAACATCGAAAAATCAAAGTTAGTAGGATCAAAAATGACATTTTAAATTTAATCACCCAAATATATATAAATTGTATAGTCTTTGATCAACTCAAACAAAATCATTAACTAATTAAAAAAAATTGGAATCAAAGATTCCATATTCCACAACACTGAAATATTTTCTTACAAAATTGACCATTTTAGATGAATTCGGAAACACTCACGAATTTTTTCAATAGAATTGAAACGTGCTGTCATAGTCAACGCATGCACTCACGTTAAACTTCGACAATACTTGATAGTAGTGACTACAATCAGAGAGTTAGCATAAGTAGGGGGAAGTCCTCTAGTACCGGACACCTAAGCGTTTCATAAAAATAAAACTATTTAAAAAAATATGACTTCATTTATGAATTAATTAACTCTACAATATATAACACCAAAATCAATTAACAAAAATACAATATTTTCATAAACTTTTTTTAAGTTCAATTTAGTTTTGGTGAAAAAATACTGCAATTTTGATATTTTTCCTAGTACCGAACAGTCTAAACTTTAATTTTTACTATCCATTTCTCATAGTGTAGAATTTAAATATTATATTATTAACTTCTAATAAGCTTTAATTCAATTTTCCAGCAAGAACAATAAAAAAATTATCTTTTTTTACTTTATAAATCCAAAATATCTGACACATGTCCGACTATAGAAAAAATAAAAAAAATTCTCCGCCTACTGAAGCATTCGTTATTTTTCATTAAAATGATTATATTTTACTAAATACTTGAGTATTTGTAACAAGATTATATGTGACCAGGTCTGAGAAAAGGGACCCTACTTACCAAAAAATCGATTTTTTTATGATGGTTTCTTATAGTTTAAGATCCTAGAAATACAATGCAATCAGTCCCGATTGTTAAAAAAAAATTTTTTGCAATTGTTTAAACAAATTAAAAAAAAAATTTTGCAAAAATTTTTTTTATGAAAATATAAGTAATTTTACGACAAAAATTACTCTTGTTTGTCTAAGTGTCAAGAATATTTCCCCTAAATCTTAAATTGAATGCCTAAATCATTTACAAAAAATTCGACTTAATTCCTCGAAGATGATCCCCAAGTATACCCGTCATCGGCAACCTGGTTGTGCAAGTCAAAAAATAACTATGGATTATTGTAGAGTTCAGAATTATTCATTATTGTATCAGTTCTGAACTTGCATAAAAAATTTCAGATCTCTAGGACATCCGGAAGACTTTTAAATTAATTTTGAAAATTCCATAATTTGCCTTTTGCAAAGTAAATTGTTTATAACAATTACAGGGTTGTTTGAACAATTATTTAACCATGAAAATCGGATTCAGCATAAAAAAATACATATAGAACACTCATCATGTTAATTTAAAAATGTAAAATGTTTCAAGAAATCTAATTTATTTGGATAGAAAACTTTAAACGCGTTTTTCTCGAAAAGTTGATTTTGGTAAGTAGGTCCCTTTTCTCAGACCCGGTACATATGATTTTTATTCATGGAAGACTCCTTTGATCGATAATGAGCTTAAAAAACAAGTAGCTACTTGTCAATAATATAAGATCGTATCCTTAAGGTTATGTTATTCAATGGTCACGTGACTTATAGTAAAGTATATGATGTATAGTATAGTAAAGTATAGTAAAGTATATGATGTATAGTAAAGTATATGATGTTAACATATTTCGAAGTCAGCTTATGTAACTAAAGTGACCATCTAAGAATATCTTGTTTAGCACAATTGTCAACTTTTTGAAATGTTAAAGTCAACTATTTAAATAGTTGAAATTAACTTTTTTGAAAAGTTAAAGTTATTTTGACTGGCATCATTGTGTCCTTATAATACAAAGATTGTATTTTTACTATACTGTTTGTATTAGGAAAACAATGATACCAGTCAAATTGAAGTCAACTATTTGAAAAGTTGAAGTTAACTATTGGAAAAGATAAAGTTAACTTTTACAAAAGTTAAGGTTAACTATTGAAAATGTTAAAGTTAACTATTTGAAAAGTTAAATTCAACTATTTGAAAAGTTAAAGTCAACTATTTGAAAAGTTGAATTCAACTATTTGAAAAGTTGAAGTCAACTATTTAAAAAGTTAAAGTTATTTTGACTGGCATCATTGTGTCCTTATAATAAAAAGATTGTATTTTTACTATACTGTTTGTATTAAGAAAACAATGATACCAGTCAAATTGAAGTCAACTATTTGAAAAGTTGAAGTTAACTATTGGAAAAGTTAAAGTTAACTTTTTGAAAAGTTGAAGTCAACTATTTGAAAAGTTGAAGTCAACTATTTGAAAAGTTAAAGTTAACTTTTTGAAAAGTTGAAGTTTACTATTGGAAAAGTTAAAGTTAACTTTTTGAAAAGTTAAAGTTAACTATTGGAAAAGATAGAGTTAACTTTTACAAAAGTTAAAGTTAACTATTGAAAAAGTTAAAGTTAACTTTTATAAAAGTTAAGGTTAACTATTGAAAAGTTAAATTTATTTTGACTGGTATCATTGTGTCCTTATAATACAAAGATTGTATTTTCACTATACTGTTGGTATTAAGAAAACAATGATACCAGTCAAATTGAAGTTAACTTTTGAAAAAGTTAAAGTTAACTTTTAGAGAAGTTAAAGTTAACTTTTTGAAAAGTTTAAGTTAACTATTGGAAAAGTTAAAGTTAACTTTTACAAGAGTTAAGGTTAACTATTGAAAATGTTAAAGTTAACTATTGAAAATGTTAAAGTTAACTTTTTGAAAAGTTAAGGTCAACTATTGAAAATGTTAAAGTTAACTTTTTGAAAAGTTAAGGTCAACTATTGAAAACACTTAAAGTTAACTTTTAGAAAAGTTAATGATAACTATTGGAAAAGTTAACCATCTACCAAATCTATTAAATCCTCACAATGTCAATAAAACCATGTTATCAATTCACTGAGTTAGAATGCTAAAGTGTTAGGGCTGTAATCGTTTTTAATTAACTTAGTATAAGTATGATAACCTCAAAATGTACACTGAGAGACCTTTGGAACTGTAGCGGAACAACATATGTGACAGCGGCTCCACTACAGTTTTGGTGTGCTGCCGTACAATTTTGGGTGTGTGACTGTCCAAAATGTTGGTGAGCAGCTTACCAAAGTAGTGGGGATACCGCCATTGGTTTGCAGCTTAACAACTTTAGGACTGTCACGCGCCCAAAATTGTACCGCAGCAACCCAAAAGTATAGTCTTATAGCGTTCCACCAAAATAGTCAGTAGCAGCCTATCGAAAGTCTGCTGTTGACCCAAAGCTTTCTCAGTGTAGTATATATTTAACATGAATCCATATTTTTAAATATTTAAAAGAAATTCAATTTTTTCAGTTTAAATTTATTAACTGGTAATTTAAATTTCATATGTATCCTCACGAGGTAAAGGGAACCTTACGTCCAAAAAAAATTAAGACTTAGTTATTAATACAATTCTATATAGTTTTTCAGTTGTTTTTTCATATACAAAAGTCAAAAATTGTTTTTACTTATACATTTTTTTATTCTTAACGATAAAACTTTTGTCAATTTGAAGTTTTTTATATGCAGATAGAAGGCGCTTTAAAAAATCGCTTTAAAATTTCTTATGAAAAACGCAAGGTCTTTTGTAGAATATACGAATAGGTTACGTTGTGCTTTATACAGGCAAGTTGACACTGAAAGAAATTATTCGTGATAACTGTGATAATTCTGGCTAATACAACCATATTGCCATTCCATTTTGTTTGTTTCAAATACGTCTGCGCACAACGCTTTTAACGAACGCATCTAACATCCTGTTTCACTCACGAAAGCTGGGTTCTTAATACTGACATTCAGTATGGTTGAATTAAACAGAAAACGGAATAGACAAAACTAATATAAAAATTGTAGTAAAACAATGAGACAAATCACAGAGTTACATTTAAATATGATTGACATTGTCATTTATATAAATGACATAAATAAATTTTTGAAATAGAATTATAATATAATAAATGTTTCCTCTGAAAAACTTTGTCAGCCAAAGTAGTACTTATGTTTTTCAAAATTGTGTTTATTGTTATTATGATGAGTTTCGCTAAAATAAAAGAACCTTATTTTCAAGTTACTGAAAATTTCCTAACCAAACTTTTATTGTTGATAATGTCAAAGCATTTCTTTCAGTGTAGTGTTTCCAACAAGCTGGTTTGGGTGTAGCACAAATTAATCTGTAATAGCACCAAGAAATCCTACAGTTCGTCTGTTGCAGTTTGTGAAACACACACACACAGTTTGGTTTGTGTATTCTCCAAACTCAACCGTTTGTGGATACATCAACCGTGGCTCATAGATGGCTCAGGAAATCCTGTAAATTTCACAAGAATTTTTTTCCGTGTATATATATATGTTGTTTACAAGGAATTCTCTCTGCTCCTTCACACTGAGAAAACTGGATAGCCAAAGTTAGAGGGTTAGGTTTTAAGTGTTAGCCTGATTCTCTAGATAGATAACTTTTTCCTCCGAGATAGTCAACTTGATCATCAAAGTATCTATTTATCCCTCCGAGATGGTTACAAAACATTTAACCTTAAATATAGTCTGTTTGTCCCTCCAGATAGTCTGTTGAATACTCCATTTTTCTCTGTGCATTATTGAAAAAGTTAAGATTAACTTTTAGGAAGTTAAAGTTAACTACTGGAAAAGTTAAAGTTAACATTTATAAAAGTTAAAGCTAACATTTGGAAAAGTTTAAACTAACATTTGAAGAAGTTAACCATTTATCAAATCTAGTAAAGCCTTACAATGTGGCTGAAATCATGTGATCAATTCACTGAGTCAGAATGCCAGACTGCTAGTGCAGAAGCTTATGACTGTAACCGTTTTTAAAGAATTCTGTATAAGCATGAACTGTAGATGCAAATGTGTCATTAATCAATTTCTTTCCAACAACTCATATAGAAGATTTTAGATGGCAACTGTCACATTAGTAGACAGAGTGTTAAAGTTAACATTTGGAAAAGTTGAATTTACTTTGTAGAAAATTCAAGTCAACTTTAAGAAACGTTTTATATATATATATATATATATATATATATATATATATATATATATATATATAACTTTTTTACATTAATATTTTTAAACTTAATAAGATGTATTCTTGTGACAGTGGAAGTCTTCATGCAAATATTCACTGATCTTTACATGAATAATGACGTTGCCTGAAGAATCAACTTCATATTGCCTTGTTATACATGACCGTGTAGTATAGTACGAACCAATCATTGGGATTATTAATAAGTTATAAGAAGTGGAGAGGGAAACAAAGTGGTGTGGAGGATGAAGTGGAGACGTATGTAAGACAAATTTCTGAAGCAGATACTCATTTCTATTCTAAAATGGAGTTCATAGTAGACGTTCAAGGTTTTAAAAAACCCTGCAATGAGTTTATTTTCAAAGAGTTGGCTATAGTGCCTCTGGAGTCAGATGCTCAACCAAGAGTTTACCTTTTTGAACCACCTTGTGCTTGGAATTCACTACCAGGACGTTATAAAAGTAAGAACCTGTGGTTGACGAATAATTATCATTTAATACCTTGGATGGCTGGAGATGTGTGCTACGATGAAGTTCGAACCATTTTACAAGATGCTTTACGAGGAGCAAAAACTATCTACGTTAAAGGTTGTGAAAAAAAGCAGTGGTTAGAAAAGTATTTAATGATTGTACACAATTTAGAAAAAATTGACTGTCCAGCGTTTAAGAATATTAAAACTGAATTATTACCACTTATATGTACACATCATATTGCACAAACTGAAAATTGTGCAGTAAACAATGTATTTAAGCTTCGAAATTGGTTTTTGAATGTTACAAGTGAATTGAGAAACTTTTCATATGGTATCGATGAAGTGGATGATGTGAATACTAATTTAAAATCATATTGTGAAAATTATGAAACACTATTGTAATAAGTTTTAATTTTCTATATACATATGAATAAATGAAATTTATAATTTTAAAAATGTTGGTTATCTTTCTTGATATACCTACTCCTTTAATATTATATACTTTAAATTTTTTTTTCCTTTAACTTTAATAAAAATTTACTTATACAATTTTATACAAAATTCAATTAATTTAAAAATTATTTGAAATATGAAGGTGAGGTAATAAAAGAATTAATTTAAAAGTAATTTTTTTATTATCTAAAACCTTTAAATATTTACATAATTTTTTACAATATAACCTTAGAATATATATTTTATTCAAATTCAATAACATTAAATTTGCCACCAATATATTTTAATCGCAACTTTTCCGATTGCACGGCTTCTTCCATCATTGTGAAGGAGGTAGGGTCAGCTTCAAATAGTTTTCGAACCTTGCCGGCAGAAAAGTGGTAAATGCAGCATCCAGGTCTACTACAATCCTAGAACCATATTTCGTCTGCACCTTGTTTATTTTAGTTACATTGTATGACTCATTAACAGTCAACTCAGAAAGTGGCTTCGTTGGTAGAAAGCTCTCCATACGATCAATGGCGTTGACTTTTTGGAACTCCATTGTTTTAATATCTGTAAGCAAAAAAAAAGATGGATTTTTTAATATTAAATTTGAAAAAGAAAAAAAAATTTGGAATATAAAATGTTTTAATTAAAGAAATGAAATTTACCTACCAAATGAGTAAATGATGATGTAGTTGTTAAAGCTGCTAGTACTGCTAATGTTGATGTAGATGCTGAAGCTGCTGGTACTGCTAAAGCTGCAAGAAATTTTAACAGAAGTTTCGAATCGTTGATTCCAACCTACCTTATATCCCGTAAACCCCACTCTTCTTCAACTCCCACTCTTTTACCCCCACTTTAATGACTGCGCACGCAACTACCTCAAAAGAAGAGTCATTTAGAAGACGTGTTCAAACTCGCATGAAAATGACGTCACTAAAAGGTTTCTTAAGGAATGTCTTTGTTATTATCTACAGGCATGTTAAAACCTGTCTGAAGGTTTTTTAGACAATGTCTTTATTCTATTCAAGATGCAGGTTGAAACATGCTTTAAAATTTTCAAACAATACTATTGTTATCTTGAAAAAAGGCAAGTTGAAACTTGCTTACATATTTTTGGACAATACATTTTTATCCCTATGGTGTTATAGTATTAGTGAAGCAAGCTGTGAGAGTCAGACAGACAGGTCTGACGCATGGAACTTTCACTCACTCAACGCGGTAACCGTACGCGCACTTTTGCTGCGCACTGGGCCTTACCACCACCCACCACCACCCACTCCCACTACCCACAACGCCTGCGCGGTATCTCGCGAACGCTTAATCCCTCGCGCTTCTCTATACGATTTTTGAAATTTCTGGTTTATACTAAGTGGGTGGTGGTGGTGGGTGGTAATATTGGAAATATATATATAAAGGAAAAAAGTGGGTGGGAGGGAGGGGGTGGTTAACTAAGAGCAATAGAAGAGGGTGGGTGGTATTTGCATATTCTACGTCCAAAAGGGTGGATAGTGGGAGGAATTTCCATAAACTAAAAGGGTTTACAATGAAAGTTAAATAATAAACAATAGAAAACGTATGCAAATTAAAAGGGTTAACTAATTTACATATGCAAATCAGATACCCCACCAACGATCTGTAACTTTTCTATATATTTAAATATATGCAAATTAAAAGGGTTAACTAATTTAAATATATGCAAATCAGGTACCCTACCAACGCTCAGTAACTTTGCCACATATTTAAATATATGCAAATTAAAAGGGTTAACTAATTTGAATATATGCAAATCAGGTACCCCACTAACGTCAATTAAAAGGGTTAACTAATTTAAATATATGCAAATTAGATACCCCACTAACGTCAATTAAAAGGGTTAACTAATTTAAATATATGCAAATGAGGTACCCCACCAACGGCCGGTAAATTACCTACATATACCCCACCAACGGTCGGTAACTTACCCTCTCGGTCGGTAAGTAGGAATCTACATTACCGATTTTATCCAGAACCGGCCTAGCTATACTACTTACGAGTTAAAACGCACCGTGAGTCTTTGTGTTAGGGTAGAATGGAAAGGGAAAGTTTGGCGCTATGGTTGGGGGGATCTGAGTCTCCAGTCTGGTCACACTGATCCACCCCGGTGACATTGCTCATTTTTTCCATTGTATGAAAAGACATGAGAGCTGAAAGTGTCCACCAGCTGGCGCCAACTATGCACGGGCCCTGTTTCAATTAAAATGCATGGGATATTGCAAAAAAATTAAATTTTCACTAATTAAAATTAATTAAATCGTATTTCTTTGTACACAATATTAATATAGAAACTTTTTAACATATTTTTTGATAGTTATTGCCTTATAAAAGAGTAGAATATTTAATTTATAACGAAATTTTCATCTCAGTTTTAAGCGGGAATTTCAAAAAAATTTTAATTATTATTATTATTTATTATAAATTTTTCTATTTCTTATCTACTCAATATAGTTTTGAAATATTAATAGTAGTAAATTAAAAAATAATTATAAATAATTATAAAAACTTACATATTTTTGAAAATCCCGCCAAAAATTTAGGTAGAAATTTCGTTCAATATGATTGAATTAATTTCAGTTAAAGAAAATACAATTTTTATGAATTATCCCATGTATTTTAATTGAATCAGGGCCTGTGCATAGCTGGCGCCATCGGTGTCAACTTTCAACAGTTGGTACACTTTCAACTCATCAATGCCATCGGGGTGCACTGATCTAACGCTGGGTCAAATCATACCTAACAAATCAAAGTTGTCCCTACACTGAGAAAAAAGAGGGCGCGTTGCAGCACATTTTCGATTCATGTTGCGCGACTCAACCCTGTGTTCTGCTAGACACTTTTCTGGGGCGTGCAGCGGACCCCTGAGTCGAGGCGAGCTGTATTTGAAGCGTATTACACGCTCTTTGGGGCGTGCTGCACGCCCCAGAAAGTGTGTAGAAGAATTCAGGGTTGAGTCGCGCAACATGAATCGAAAATGTGCTGTGACGTGCCCTCTTTTTTCTCAGTGTAAGTTCTCCGATTTTTGTGAAACTTTGAGAAATTGTAGGGGAATAAATGCAAATAAAAATTCCAAAAAAGATTTTCGAAAATTTTAAAAATTTGTGGTTGTTCAGGGTTTTCAAATTTTTTTTTTAAATTTTGAAAACGCAATATCTCAGAGACATATACAGTCAGGTCTCGCCAAGTGTCGTTTTCAGTAAGTGTCATGACTCACAAAGTGTCATCGTTCAAGACCCGACAAGTGTCACTTTCCCCACTTTTTTTTACCCTCTCCAATGCTAAAAATGGACTACCCAAAACCGGTTTGCAACATAAACCAATGAAATGACCACTTTTATTAAAGGGGCGTGGCTTAGGCCACTGACACTTACTGAGACAGACGGTCCCAAAAGATTCCCAGTTACGACACTTAGCGAGACCTGACTGTAAATAGATTTTAATGATTTTTTTAGGGATTACTTATTATTTACAAACAATTAAAATAAAAAAAATTGCAAAAAAAATTTTTTTTGTTTTAAATAAAAAATTTAAAAAATATTGTTTAAACAAATTTTTTGTTTCTAAGCGTGTCTTTAATTCTTTTCTAATAGCGATGTTTTGATTCCTTAGGATTTCACAAGTATTTTGACATAAAGAAATCGATGAAGACTCTTAAACTTTCGGAGATATTGTATTTTTTGTCTTTGCGCGCAGGGCCAAAAAGCGCACTGAAGCAAAGGCTCTGTGTACAAGGTAACGGTCAAAATTACTTAATACTTGCGTAAATTTTAAACAAAATGAATTCTTTCTTTTTTAAATCAATTAGTAACATTTTATTAATAAATAAATAATAAATGAATAATATTTAAATAATAAATAATTAAATAAAAAATAAAACTAGTAAATTTCAATCGAATTGAATTCTTTCTTTTTTAAATCAATTAGTAATATTTTATGAATAAATAAATAATAAGTTATTAATATATAACCAAATTAATGTAAATTAAAAAACAATAAAAAATTAAGAAATATCTCAAATAAGTTCCTAGTAGATTATTTGACTAATTTTTAACTACTCTGATTTGTTCAACAAGTCCTACATTAAATTAAAAAACTTGTATTTATCATCAAAAAGTAGTTAAAATAAATCAAATAAATAGAAAAAATCGAGTAATTCTTTATATGAAGAGCGCGCATGCGTAGACTCGACTCGGATAACTTTGTTCAGTCTCGTGACGCGACTGCGCGTCCGGAAAAGTAGATTCGTCAAAGATATGCTTCTAAGAGTCTCATTTTTAAATCAGCATTCGTTCGAGCTCCCTCCATGTTTGTAACAAGTGATAATTGTAGAACTAGGTGTTTTTAATAGTCTTTTTCGTAGTTAAAAAGAAATTATAAATTTAAACCTAAGGAAAAAATTAAAAAGAAACGCAAAGAAACTTATTTACATTTACTTAAACCTAAAAAAACAGAAAACTCAAATCAAACAAACAAACCTTAAACTACAAAAATGACACTGAAAAACATGCAATAAAACCTGAAACTATGAAAAAGACTATTAAAAAGACCTAGTTCTACAATTATCACTTGCTACAAACATGGAGGGTGCTCGAACGAATGCTGATTTAGAAATGAGACTCTTAGAACCCCCTCTTTGACAAATCCACTCTTCCGGACGCGCAGTCACGTTACAAGACTGAACGAAGTTATCCGAGTCGAGTCTACGCATGCGCGCTCTTCATATAAAGAATTACTCGATTCGCGAACTAGGTCTTCGCCTTATGTAAACGAATAAAATGTTACTTTTCCATTATATATTACTTTTTTATTTTTCTATTTATCTGATTTATTTTAACTACTTTTTTATGATTAAAACAGGTTTTTTAATTTCATGTAGGACTTGTTGAACAAATCAAAGTAGTTAAAAAGTAGTCAAATAATCTACTAGGAACTGTTTTTTAATTTACATTAATTTGTTTATTTTATTTTACGCAGACAAATTATTTGTTTATTTATTAATAACTTATTATTTATTTATTCATAAAATATTACTAATTGATTTAAAAAAAAAAGAATTCAATTCGATTAAAATTTACGAGTTTTATTTTTTATTTAACTATTTATTATTTAAATATTATTCATTTATTATTTATTTATTAATAAAATGTTACTAATTGATTTAAAAAAGAAAGAATTCAATTCGTTTGAAATTTACGCGAGTATTAGGTAATTTTGACCGTTACCTTGTTGTAATTTCATTTATTATTTATTTATGAATAAATTGTTACTAATTGATTTAAAAAAGAAAGAATTCAATTCGTTTGAAATTTACGCAAGTATTAGGTAATTTTGACCGTTACCTTGTACACAGAGCCTTTGCTTCAGTGCGCTTTTTGGCCCTGCGCGCAAAAATTTTTTTGCAATTTTTTTCATTTTAATTGTTTGTAAATAATAAGTCATCCCTGAAAAAATCATTAAAATCCATTTATATGTCTCTGAGATATTGCGTTTTCAAAATTTAAAAAAAAAATTTTAAAACCCTGAACAACCACAAATTTTCAAAATTTTCGAAAATCTTTTTTGGAATTTTTATTCACATGTATTCCCCTACAATTTCTCAAAGATTCACAAAAATCGGAGAACTGAGGGACAACTTTGATTTGTTAGGTATGATTTGACCCCGCTAGTATTTTCTCCCTCTATTAAGGAAGAATAATATAAGAACTTCTTCGTTTAACATTGTTTATCTTTTTATTCACAATTACAACTACCATAAGAATATCTTCGTCTGAAAATCTTACTGTTCTTTACTTCGTCTTCCAATAAAACTGACATAAGACTATCTCTATTCAAATTATAACCACGAATTTCTTTCTCTTTTCAAAACAAAATGCATAAGAATGTCTTACTTTACATAATTTGCATATCTACTCGTTTCTAAATAAGTATTAGAAATTAATATTATTAATTATGATATTATTTATATTATATATTTGTATTATAATTATTGTTATTAATTAACTATTATATTACCATTATGATAAATCTCTTAGCACCCAGAGTGTTTACCGATCGCTGTGCATTCAAGAGACAAGTACCTCAGTCGTTTTGGAGTTACATGTTTGGAATTTTTAAGAAATGGTCCTGCTCCCAGAGAAAATTGCGAATTTGGCCCAAGAGAGCAATTTTCTCAAGTGACAAGTTTCCTAGATGCATCCACAATTTATGGAAGTAACGTCGTACATAGCGATAGTTTACGAATTTTTAGAGATGGTAATAAAAATTCATTAATAAATAACTACCCCCTAACAACATCTGGATATTCAGGATATCTTAAGAACATCCTAGAGATATCAAAATTTCCGGATGTGACTAGGACGTCCGTAGGATACCCTTGAATATCCGTTGCTACTAGGGACAAATATTATAAAAATTTAGTTTATTAGACTAAGGGGTCGTTTATAAATTACGTAAGACATTTAGGGGGAGGGGATTCAGCCAGTTCTTACGAACAATAAAAAAATGGCGCTAATGCATGTAAATGATCTTACGGGGGGGTTAGGGGTGTCAAAAATATATCTTACGTAATCTGTAGACGGCACTTAATTTATGATTTATAATTTATATTTAAAGCACTGCAAAGACTGCTAAATTAATTTATTTTATTATTTAAAATGTCAACTTAACTGTAATACACACTACTTTTTTAAGTTGGCGACACGATAATTATGCGTACCCCAGTAAAAAGTGGGGAATTAAAAAGAATTGGAAATTTTTAAGTTTCAGCAGAAAAGGTTTAATTGTCAATTATTTTAAATTCCGTTTGTGTCCAATTCCTATGTATTCTTTTTTGAGGCTAATATTTCTCAAAAGTGAAATTCAATCAATTCCGTTTTAATGTTTCTATAATTTTCCAATTCCTTTGAATTTTTCACTTCTTACTGAGACATTATACATTACGGCTGATCGGTAATTGATATGAGACATTTAACAGACTATCTGGAATTAACCGCGTTATTCTTCTTTTGGTCCCTGGTCACAGTGGATTCATTAGTAATGATAAAGCAGATAAACTAGCCAAAGAAGGTGCTAAAGAATAATTTATTGGACCTGAGCCTTGTATTGGGAACCAATATAAATCCCAGGAGAAAAGCGGAATTCCGCAAACTTAATAGAAAAGAGGCGAAAATCATAATAGGGCTGCTGACCGGTCATTGTGCTTCACGTTATCATACTGCTGCCCTGATTTAAAAACACAATATCTACACTTTTTATCAAAAATGAGTTTTTTATACCGCTATGGATTCGAAAAAAAGACGAATTTTTCTATGCTAATTAAAATTATTGAACTTAATTAATTCTCGAATTATTTGGGTGTTAATTTTACTAAAGAGCACTATCTACATAAATTTCCGATGAATCCTGATGCTACAGGTTTATGAGGATTTCAGGCCGTCTGACAAGTAATTTCCTAATTGACAAAGCCTATCTACGTAGTTATGCTTTTTGAGATCACGAACTCGAGCTTTGTAGAGGCTTATTTCCTGATTTACTTGAGCTCAGTTCCATTGATTAAATACCATATTTACGTAGATATGCTATTTAGTATTCACTGCGATTTTGCACTTAATTAATTAGCACATCTAATGTTTATAATGAATGGATCAGGGTTCGTGGTGTATGAGAAATAAAAAAAGTTTACAAACACTACAAAATATAACGATTTAATAATAAACTCTAAAATATAATAATTACATGCGACAAATAAAATATAATAAACGATATAAAATAATAAAAACACGAACGCGAAATATTAAATGCAACGACTTTAAATGATAAGCGGAAAATATTTAATTAAACAATAAAAACGACGAAATAATACGAAAGTGCGGCGAATTACGGCAATACGGTTAATTTGCGGCAAACGACGGAATATTTAAATACGGACATGGACGCGACTACGTTCGGCAATTACAGATGCGTTTAAATAGAGAAAAGAACCATCTCTCTCTTCTTCGTTGCTACTCTTTTGTTGGTGATATTTCTTTACGTAATAATTAATTAATTAGTCCTGAAAAGGACTAATTATTGTTCGTTGATTCCTTTTATCGTCTCACGGCATCTTTGTCTTCTTCTTCGTAGTCAACTCGATGAGTAAAGCTCATCGAGTTGAACCGTTGTCTGGAATTAGACTCCAGGGAGTAAGGCTGAAGTCCCATGGCAGCGTTTTGCGTTTTGTAACTAGGCCATGAGTGTGAAAGAGATGAAGATATATGTTTGCTCTATTTGCACTCACGGGCTAGTTACAAAACGCAGCGCAAAACGCTGCCATGGGACTTCACCCTAAAGGTGGCTATACATTCCATGGTACGCGACGTGAACGTGTACGTTCCCCCATTTGATTAATCTTGTGACGTCACACGTTCACGTTTGCGTTCACCACAATGTATAGGCAGCTTAAGACTCCTTAACCGAGTGAAACCCGGGTGCGTAATGCGAATGCTCGCTCCGCGACCACTTCTTTTATACTGCCGCCACGCGAGCGAATAGCGCGTGATTGGTCGGTCACGAAGCGGTGGGGCGCTTGGAGACTCTACGCGGTGGGAGAGATCTCGCGAATTGCGCGGCACCCATACTAAACGCATTTTTCTTCGCGCATCTTTCGAGGTCAACGTTTCTCGTGTGTAAAATTGACAATATTAACGTCGACTGATATTCTTCGCTTATTTTCGTACATGGGTGATTCTCCGCGTAGCGCACAATTTAATGTCCCTCATGTTTTTTAAGCAATCAGTTTCATATATTCTAATAAATTCAACGTGGATAACTTATTTCCATGATAACAAATAAAAGTCTGTAGCCGTTTTCATTTAAAAGTTTATGATTTTACTTAAAAATCTGTTTTAAGGTGCCAAAACGTAATGGTCTAATCAGTCCCCACTACCATTTCATAAATAAAATGTTATTTTTTTAGTAAAATATAATAATAAATATAATGAATATTGCCATTTTCTTATTGTCTAAGTTAGTAGAATTGAGAAAAACAAAACACTTCTGGAAAAAAAATTTATTTTTTAATATTTTTGTAAAAATTTCTTGTCCCCCGTTTTCGCGTCGTGGTCTAATCACTTTGTAAAATTGAATAATTTGCATAAAGAATCAAATCGAAAAATTACTTAACATTAATAAAATGCATTAATAAACTCTCCTAAGTAAATTACTAAAAAATAAATTAATTAAAAATTTTTTTTTCTGTTTTATATGTGTTATAAGCATGAAAGTTGCATAGGGAATTACAGAATCGTCATGGTCTAATCATCACATATTTGCAATAAAATAAATAATTATTTATATTTTACCTCAAAACAAGTTTAGTAGTATAAAGTAAGTGAAAACAAAAGACGTGGAAAAAAAGAATTTTGGAAATCGATAATAATTTGTTTAAAAAATTAGTTTTTCTTGTGCGTCATGGTATAATCACAGCGTCATGGTTTAATCACTTTTTCATAGTAAGGCTTTTCTGTATTGAACTGTGTCACAGACGCACTTATAAGTGTAACGAAGATTTTAAGTTCAGGTAAATAATGAATAATCAAATTAATTTCTATAAATTACAGCATAAATTTCTATAAATTACCGCATAAATTTCCATATATTTCCACATATTTCCGAAATTTGTTTTCTTAATTACTAATTATGCAACAATTTACTGTTCATTGCCGCACAACTTTCGATAAAGAACTATGCTGAAAAATGGTCAAAATTTGCCCCTGAAGGGGATTGTAAAAGAAGCATATGTTTTTTCAGATTTTGACCTGCTTAATCCAAAAATCACCCTTAGAAAGTTCTGTATCTTGGGGAAAGGGTTGAAAAACCACCCTTAACTCACAGATACCATTTTCAATAAAAAACAGTAAAATGTGATAAAATTTTGTAAATAAGAAATGTTTACACTATCATTTATTAAAATAAGTAATAGCAACCGCATAATTTAAATCAAGATTACGACCCTTGCAGTATAAAAAACTACCCCCTCATACATTAACCCTTATGCCAAAACCCCAAAAAGGTATAAAACGTCAATATATTGATACATAACAAAGCAATAATTAACACAAGCCTACAAAATTTAGAATTTTGTCAGACCCACAAACGGGATAAGTCATTTCCGATGTAATTTGTCACCCTGAATCCAAAACTGGCAGCGAAATTGCTCTATCACGTCAGGATTCTGAGATATTCTAACCTAAAAGAGTAAAAAAGGCCATTTTTGGCAACATTCGACTCTCAATAAAATCCACAAAAATTTTTTTTATCATTCGAACAAATTTTAAAGGAAAGTACAATTATTCACCTTTCAAAATATGCTACACCCGATCCGATCCGACTTTTTTTCACTAAGGTACAACAATTTAAAGTTTAGGTTACACGACCTAAAAACTGAAAAAACTAAGAAAAGGATAATTGGAAAGGACTTTAACTTAAGCATCTGATTCTCAATATTTTGGGATCGTTGATTAGAAAACCGATGTCGGATTTTCAAAATTCAAAATTGCGGATCCAATATGGCGGCTGTCAAAATAAAAAATTGTTCGGATTCGCTTGAAACTTTTTACTCGGGGGTTTTTGAGGTCCCTAATTACGAATCTGATGTCAGATTTTTGAAATTCAAAATGGCGGATGTAATATGGCGACATATTTTTAAAAAATTTAACGGATTTGCTTGAAACTCTTCACTCGGGTGTTTTTAAGGTTGCTTATTACAAATCTGATGTCACATTTTCGAAATTTAAATTTACTGTGGATCTAATATGGTATTATATGTTAGTAAAATTGAAGAACGTAAAATTCGAACATTTAGGGCATAATTTATACACTCTTTTAGTAAAGAAAATTTAAAGTTTTATTTTTCTTTATGAACCTTTACACATTTTTCTTCAAAAGATTTTCGTATAGTTAGTTTCGTTTTTAGAATATAATACAGAATCACTTCTTTGCTTATATCTAGACCTGTAAATACATCTTTTCTCAATTTAGATATCTATGGGTGTGGAAATCTTTTTTTCAATTACGCCAAAGACTTCGAATTTCACGTTTTTCGATTTTACTAACATATAATACCATATTAGATCCACAATTATTTTAAATTTCGAAAATGTGACATCAGATTCGTAATTAGCGACCTTAAAAACCCCCGAGTAAAAAGTTTCAAGCGAATCCGATCAATTTTTTATTTTGACAGCCGCCATATTGGATCCGCCATTTTGAATTTTGAAAATCCGACATCGGTTTTCTAATCAACGATCCCAAAATATTAAGAATCAGATGCTTAAGTTAAAGTCCTTTCCAATTATTCTTTTCTTCGTTTTTTCAGTTTTTAGGTCGTGTAACCTAAACTTTAAATTGTTGTACCTTAGTGAAAAAAAGTCGGATCGGATCGGGTGTAGAATATTTTGAAAGGTGAATAATTGTAATTTTCTATAAAATTTGTTCGAATGATAAAAAAAATTTTTTGAGGATTTTATTGAGAGTCGAATGTTGCCAAAAATGGCCTTTTTTACTCTTTTAGGTTAAAATATCTCAGAATCCTGACGTGATTGAGCAATTTCGCTGCCAGTTTTGGATTCAGGGTGACAAATTACATCGGAAATGACTTATCCCGTTTCTGGGTCTGAAATTTGTAGGCCTGTGTAATCCTTCAAAAATAAACAACGCTTACCACTGCTGTTGAAATATCGGCCACCCCTAAATATGTTAAAAAACCACCTCTAAACAACCAAAAATGGAAAAAAATTCCAAATGTCGTGGACTAAGATTCTAATGTTTTTGTTAAAGAGTTATGCCTACCAATAACAAATAAGCAACTATTGTTACATCCACCATTAACCATATTAACACTAATTTGATATGGTGATAATCAATTTATATCAATCAATAAAGAAAACACATAAAATATTCAAACCGTGAAGGTAAAGTCTTTGCTTGTCCAATCAATAAAGATCAGGGCTGAGGGATCAAACCACTAAAGGTAAGATACATTGTTGTCCAATCAATGAAGATCAGGGTTATTAGGTCCAACGACAGAAGGTAAGAAACATTGTTGACCAATCAATAAAGATCAGGGATTCAGGTCCAACCACTGAAGGTAAGATACATTGTTGTCCAATCAATAAAGAAAAGGGTTATCAGGTCTAACCACTGCAGGTAAGAAACATTGTTGACCACTCAATGAAGATAAGTGTTATCAGGTCCAACCACTTAAGGTAAGAAACATTGTGGACCAATCAATGAAGATCAGGGTTACTAGGTCTAACCACTGAAGGTAAGAAACATTGTTGTCCAATCAATGAAGATCAGGGTTATCAGATTCAACCACTTAAGGTAAGAAACATTGTTGACCAATCAATGAAGATCAGGGTTATCAGGTCCAACCACTCATTAGACAACAATGTTTCTTACCTTCAGTGGTTGGATCCCATAACCCTGATCTTCATTGATTGGTCAACAGTTTCTTACCTTCAGTGGTTGGACCTGATAACCCTGATTTTCATAGATTGGACAGCAATGTATCTTACCTTCAGTGGTTGGACCTGATATCCCTGATCTTCATTGATTGGTCAACAATGTTTCTGACCTTCTGTGGTTAGACCTAATAACCCTGATCTTTATTGATTGGACAACAATATATCTTACCTTCAGTGGTTGGATCCCTTAGCCCTTGGGGTCGATTACGTAACTTATTCCGGATCCCACATTCCACATTCCGGATTCCAAATTTCGGATTCCACATTCCGGATTCCACATTCCATATTCCGGATCCCACATTCCGGATTCCACATTCCGTATTCCACATTCCAAATTCCACATTCCGGATTCCACATTCTGGATTTCAAAATCCCCATTCCGGATTCCACACTCTAAATTCCGGATTCCACATTCCATATTTCACATTCCGAATTCCACATTCCAAATTCCACATTCCATATTCCGGATTTCAAATTCCACATTCCGGATTCCACATTTTGGATTCCATATTCCACATTCCGGATTCCACATTTCACATTCCGGATTTCACAATTCGCATTCCGGATTCCAAATTTCGGATTCCACATTCCGAATTCTACATTCCAGATTGCACATTCCGAATTCCACATTTCACATTCCGCATTCCACATTTCATATTCCACATTTCACATTCCGGAATCCACATTTCGGATTTCACATTCCGCATTCCACATTCCGGATTCCGGATCCCACATTAAAAACAGAGTACAAATGAGAAATCTTAAAGGTTTATTACCGTAAGTGAGACGAAATTCACTCATGTAGGGTAAATTCGCTTAACCGATGTCTATTTTTTAAAATTCGATTAACATACTTTTTAGACAGAAATATTTAAGATTTACAATTGTTTTGGTTAATATAAATGCTAAACTTTAATTTAAAATTTATTTGCAGCAAATTCATTCGTAACTTTCAGTAGAAATTATATTTAAAACACAAGTGAATAATTTTTATATTGAACAAGTAGTATGAAAAAGTAGGGAATAAAGCTTTACTTCAAAATTTTTTAGTTGAATACTTCAGAACATTACATTTCCTGTATCTCTAACATGATTTTCATAAAGCACAAAAATTAAAGCAATAAACAGATTCTGCAAAAAATCAATTGAAAAAAAATTCAAATTTGTTGTGTAAATTCGCTCAGGAAATAAGTCTACAAAAAAGATGTTTGGGCCTGTATATTTTAAGTATGTTAATTACTTTAATTTATAATTCGATTTTTTAAATAATAGTTCTCTTATAACTACACTGAAAAAAATACATGAGACATTTTCAACTACATCCCCTTAGTAGAGTAAAAAGTAATAAAACGAACTACTTTTTTAGTTAGTCTGGCTACTTTTGATACTTATTTTAACTGTTTTATGTTGTTAAAAATTATTAATTAAATTAATGTAATTTTATAGTTAACTTTGTAACTGCAGGTATGTTACAGAAATGACTACAGAAAGTAGTAGATTCTACTACTTAAAGTAGTTCGATAGACTAATTTTGTAGTAGTTTTTACTTCTTCTAGGAGTTGAATTATTTTCCATGTAATTTATGTTATAGGTTTTTATAGAAGTTTATCAACTGTGAAAAGTTGTAAATGCATCTACTTTAAGTAGTAAAATTAACTACAGTTATCAGTTGAACTGTGTCAGGAATGCCTTTAAGTATTAAGCAACTCATCGAAGCGGGCGAGCGTGGTTAGGTGGTTGGGTTATCGGTTTACGAATGTTAGGGTCGAGCGTTCAACTCCCGACGTTTAGAGATTTTTCTCCGTTAGGTATATAGACATTAAATAAATAAGGTATAGGTAAACAAATGTGGGTAGGGGGAAATATAAAAAAATACAACTCGATAATATTTATAATAAATTATAAATAATTTTATTTTACCATTTTCAGTAGTTGTCTTTATTACTGAGTTATCTTAGTAACTTTAACTACATATCAGCAGTTAATTCTACTGCAAAACTGTCATTGGTTCCTATTTAACTAAGAAAAGTAGTTAATGCAACTGTATTATCACTTCATTCAACTACATATCTGATAATTAATGTAAGTTCAAAATTATCTTTGGGGACTTATTGAACTAAGGAAAGTAGTTAAAAAGTAGTCAAATCTACTAAGAATTTTTTTCAGTGTAAAAATTAAACGATTTAAAACGGTTTAAGCACTAAACTGTCAAACTTAACCTTGTTTTTTATGGTTATGAGTACGTTTGATTGAATGATTGAATCTAATTATTGATAAAACAATATTAAATATTTATTCCAATAACTTTGTATATTGTTCTTAATTTTTTTCTTTATTGATTCTAAAGAATATTTAGTTTCATTTTTGCAGATTATAATATATTTTGCCAGAACAATAATGGTGAGCGAATTTACCCATCATTTAAAGGTAAAGTCGCTCACAAAAAAACAGCTTATAAATAATTTTCTGCAACATATTTTAATTTCTTTATGCAGTAATAGGAAAGATAAAGGGTTAAAGATTATATATTTTCAGTGCCAATGCTTATTTTCATCGTTTCCCGAAGTTATTTAAAAAAGAATTGAAAAATTGAGCGAATTTAGCCTTACTTACGGTACCTAACATTTTAAATAAGGAATCGAATCGGTTTTTTGAAATTGGTTTGGTAGATTTCGAGAAAAGTTGCTCCCCGAAGAAAAGGTACCTTTAGGAAGACGCTGCCTACAGCTGCGATACGTAACTAAATTTGCTTCAAAAAGTTTCTAAAATTCTTTCCACGAAATGTAAAGCAAGGTCCAAAAAGCATTTTGGAAAAAACGGTTATATTTTTTTCACAATAAAAGTTTTAAAAAATGTTTTTTGTCAATCTTATATCAGAAAAAGTCCCCTTATCACAAATGCAGCACAAACATGGAGAAAAATGTATATTAAAAATTTGAGTATACTAGATATTAAGAAAAGATACTAATAAATATTATCTGGATGTTATGATTTAATATCTTAGATGGTAATCCTCCTACAGTTTTATTGTTTTTAAATTTTGTAGGAAATAAATTTATAATTGGTTTAAAATTAATTTTGACTAATTCATATTTAATTTGACTTTAAACGCAACTATGTTTAGCTTTAAATTACACTGAGTGTTTTATTTATATTGATACTGGTCACTGTAGAGGGGAGTAACTGGATCAAAGGACAGTTTGATTCTTTAAATAAAATTCGAATTCACAAAAATTAAATAAAGAATAAAAGGCTCGAATTGAATAACCATAAAGGCGCAGTTCGGTATTCACGTTGTGTGTGTGTGTACTCTAATATTCAGAGAATATCTAACTCAACGTTGAAAGATATCGAGAGGCAACCACCTCGATACTTTCCGATAATTAGAGTGCCGAGAGGCAACCAGCTCGGGGTACTCTAATATTGAGAGGATAACCGACTCAATACTGTGCTATGTTTAAAGACGGCGGGGAGGGGGTGCATGCAAATAAATGAATTTAATCGAATCAAAAGCATGTAAAATTTCAAAGACAGTTTATTTTTAAAAGTACAAATCGATGAAAAAGTTTAAGTATCGGAGCTCGGGAAAATATTCTAAGTTCCTAAGGACGAAAAATAGTCTGAGTCCAAAGTTGGACGGAAATATTCTAAGTTCAAAGTTAATCAAAAATATTCTAAGTCCGAAGTTTGACGAAAATATTTTAAGTCCAAAGTTGAACGAAAATATTCTAAGTTCAAAATTGGACGAAAATATTCTAAGTTCAAAAATGGATGAAAATATTCTAAGTCCTTCCCAAAATGTACAGTGGGAGAATTTCTCTAAGAGAGAGGGCAAGATCGCGTCTGCGCTCCCTATCTCTGACACAAAACGATGCGCGTACGGTTCACGCGTTTCGCTTAGACCAGAGGTAGAGTCGCGCGTCTTCTCGCGAGTTTTTCCTATACCTCAAAGAATTCTCTTGAAATAAAATAAAATTACTCAGCCTTTCCTAATTACTAATTAACTAAATTTACTTAACTTCTAATTAAAACTAAAATTACAACTAAATCATAATGCACGGTATTATTAGATTATAAAAATATTATATATTAAACTATATACCGTAAGTGAGGCTAAATTCGCTCATGTAGGGTAAATTCACTCAACCGATGTCTATTTTTTAAAATTCGATTAACATACTTTTTAGACAAAAATATTTAAGATTTACAATTGTTTTGGTTAATATAAATGCTAAACTTTAATTTAAAATTTATTTGCAGCAAATTCATTGGTAACTTTCAGTAGAAATTATATTTAAAACACAAGTGAACAATTTTCATATTGAACAAGTAGTATATAAAAAAGTAGGGAATAAAGCTTTACTTCAAAATTTTTAAGTTGAATACTTCTGAACATTACATTTCCTTCAGCATTAGACTCAAAAATACATTTCAAATTGTTAATGAATGTTATTTACTAGTATTGCTTCGAAAAACCCTTTGTTTAAACAATTTGCCGCGAAAGAATGTCTAAAAGAAAGTCTAAAAAGTAAACTAAAAATGGTATTACAATTTTCCTTTAGGATAGTAACATTGGCTCGGCCAAGACAATGCGGGAACGAAAAAAAATGTTTTGTTTTTTCCCTACCATTTAGTGACCTGTATCAATATGACTCTCGAATTAAATTTTTTTAAATAAATAAACGAAAGATACACCCCGAGCATGCTCGGGTAAAACAGTATGGGGGTTAAATAGTATAATCTGTAAATGTGAAGTTAATTCAGGGTGTCTGCTGGTCCTGGAATTCCTGGAAATGTCCTGAAATTTGAAAAAATAGCCTGAAATGTCCTGGATCTTTAACTTTTGTCCTTGAATTTTCCATATTTTACTTAAAAATATTCATTAATTAAAAAATTTTACTCAAACTATAAAAAAAATAATTTTTTAGATCTATTAAAAAAGAATTCAAATTTAAAGTTGGATTAAAGAAATAGTTAACTACCATATTGATTTTTAACGCTTCATATCGTAATCACAAGCTAATCGTAATATAAAATAATATTATCCATTTTAATGTTTTGGAAAAATTAAAAATTTGTCCTGGAATGACCTGAAAATGTCCTGGAATTTAAAATCATATTTTTAGTAGACATACTGGGTTATGTTTAAACAAGTTTTTCAGGCTATTTTTTCAAATTTCAGGACATTTCCAGGAATTCCAGGACCAGCAGACACCCTGAATTAACTTCACATTTACAGATTATACTATTGAACCCCCATACGGTTTTACCCGAGCATGCTCGGTGTGTATCTTTAGTTCATTTATTTAAAAAAATTTAATTTGAGAGTCATATAAATAAAACACTCACAATCAGTGTAATTTGAAGCTAAACATAGTAACCGTTTTTCCAAAATGCTTTTTGGACCTTGCTTTACATTTCGTGGAAAGAATTTTAAAAACTTTTTGAAGCAAATTTAGTTACGTATCGCAGCTGTGGGTAGCGTCTTCTTAAAGGTACCTTTTCTTCGGGGAGCAACTTTTCTTAAAAATCTACCGAACCGATTTCAGAAAACCGATTCGATTCCTTATCTTAAATGTTAGGTAATAAACCTTTAAGATTTCTCATTTGAACTCTCTGTTTTTAATGTGGGATCCGGAATGTAGAATGCGGAATGTGAAATCCGAAATGTGGGATGTGGAATGTGGATTCCGGAATGTGAAATGTGGAATATGAAATGTGGAATCCGGAATGTGAAATGTGGAATTCGGAATGTGCAATTTGGAATGTAGAATTCGGAATGTGGAATCCGAAATTTGGAATCCGGAATGTGGAATATGGAGTCCGGAATGTGAAATGTGGAATCCGGAATGTGGAATTTGGAATGTGGAATCCGGAATGTGGAATTCGAAATCCGGAATATGGAATGTGTAATTTGGAATCCGAAATGTGGAATATGGAATTCGGAATTTAGAATGTGGAATCCGGAATAGGGATTTTGAAATCCAGAATGTGGAATGTGGAATCCGGAATGTGGAATACGGAATGTGGAATCCGGAATGTGGAATATGGAATGTGGAATCCGAAATTTGGAATGTGAAATCCGGAATGGGGAATGTGGGATCCGGAATAAGTTACGTAATCGACCCCCTGATCTTTATTGACTGGACAACCACAGACTTTACCTTCAAGGTTTGAATATTTTATGTTTTTTTATTGATTGAAATAAATTGATTATCACCATATCAAATATTTATTTAAAGTGTCATAAATAGCAAAATAATTTAGTTTTTAATTTGTAACTTCGGAGGTAATTTTTTTAAAGATGATATAGGGATGGTTTCTGATCATGATTAAAAGTTGTTGAGTTAATGGTGGATGTAACAATAGTTGTTTATTTGTTATTTGTAGGTTTAACTCTTTAACAAAAACATTAGAATCTTAGTCCATGACATTTCGAGTTTTTTTTCGTTTTTTGGTGTTTAGGGGTGGTTTTTTATCATATGTAGGGGTGTCCGATATTCCTACAGTAGTGGTAAACGTTGTTTATTTTTAAAGGATTAATTATTGATTTATTATGTATCAATATATTGACGTTTTATAACATTTTGGGGTTTTGGCATAAGGGTTGATGTATGAGGGGGTAGTTTTTTAAACTGCAAGGGTCGTAATCGTGATTTAAATTATGCGGTTGTTATTACTGTTACCTTATTTTATTAAATTAGAGTGTGAAGATTTCTTATTCACATAATTTTATCATATTTTACTGTTTTTTATTAAAAACAGTATTACTGAGTTAAGGGTGGTTTTTCAACCCTTTCCCCAAGGTTTAGAACTTTCTAAGGGTGATTTTCGGATTCAGCAGGTCAAAATCTATAAAAACATATACTTCTTTTACAATCCCCTTCGGGGGCAAATTTTGACTATTTTTCAGCATCGTTCTTTCCATAAACTACCAAATTCAAAATTTTTAATAATAATTTAAACATTACATATTTTTATGAATTATCGCGAAAATTTCCATAAATTTTCATAAATTTCCATAAATTACCGAAATAATAATTTTTAAATGAGATTTACGCTATAATATTGTTTAAATTACCGCAAAATTTTTTTTGACAGAACCTGTTCAAACAGTGAATTTGTTAATTACTATACTTGTTTACAACAAAAATTATAAACAATTTTTCCGGCCCGCTATGGATTTTTCTTTCTGAAGCCTTTATCTTCAAAAAAATATATTAATAATAATCATAACGATAAAATTTTTTTTTTAAATTTCATAAACCAAATCGTGCGCTACGCGGAGAATCACCCACATAGGTGATTCTCCGCGTAGCGCAGAACTTGTTTTTTTTCATGTTGTAATGGAAAAATAATAAATAATTTTTATATATTTTTACAATTCCAACGTGAAAAGGTTATCTATATGTTTAGAAACAAAAACCAATAATTACTTTTGTATCTAATATTATAATTTTTCATAAATAAGCGGTTTTAAGGCTGAAAACGTCAAAATTTTACCTGTCCCCACAGGAAGTTTAGAAAAAAAAGTTAATAATAATTTTAGTAATATGCAATAATAAATACAATTACTATTGACATTTTAGTATCGTCTACTTTAGTACAGTTGAATAAAAAAATTTTTTTTTTTAAATTCATTTTATATATGTTTTTTTTCAGTTTATGCTTGACAGCAAATTTGGATGCTATTCATTATTTTATTAACAAGCAGTAAATTATTTAAATGAAAATCAAATGTTAACTTGAAATTACTTTTGTAAACACAAAAAATAACTTCCTTAAGTTAATTCAGGAAAAAGAATCAATGTTCTTATTGATTTATTCATTTTTCACTCATTTTAAGTTGGAAATTTAATAAGGGAATCACAAAATAATCTCCACCGACCCTTAAATATTTTACCACAAATTAAACAATTATTTATAAAAAAGGTTAAATAAAGCGTAGTTATATTGTTTTGGTCAATACGAATGAGATCCACTTTAAACCGATTACCAAAATCTAAATTTTTAATATTAATTGAAATTTTACATATTTTTATGAATTATCGCGAAAATTTCCATAAATTTCTAAAAATTTCTATAAATTTCCATAAATTACCAAAATAATAATTTTTAAATGAGATTTACGCTATAATATTGTTTAAATTACCGCAAAATTTTTTTTGACAGAATGTGTCCAAACAGTGAATTAGTTAATTACTACACTTGTTTACTACAAAAATTATAAATAATTTTTCCGGCCCGCTATGGATTTTTCTTTTTAAAGCCTTTATCTTCAAAAAAATATATTGATAATAACCATAACGATAAAAAAAATTTTTTAAATTTCATAAACCAAATCGTGCGCTACGCGGAGAATAACCCACATACAAATTATTGGCAATCCTTACAAGTTTTGTATATTTGCAATGAAAAATTGCAATTTATTGCATAATAAAATTCTGCGTACATAAATTACTCAAGAAGCATCGTTACATTTTAAAAAAACATTATGTGAAAGAAAGTATAGATAAAAAAGTGTTTTGTCAAATACCTCGAAACAACGCAAAATGCAGATATTGTGTTTTTAAATCAGGACAGCAGCATAGGCATAACATGGGGATTGTAGGAGATCTTATATGGGTGATTTTCAAATAAGTCATTTTTTTAATAAGACGTTTTTCCTCTAAAATAGTGAACGAAATTTGACATTCATTACATATTTCAGTACATTTTTGTTATTGAAGTATATGTTCAAAAGGAAACTACAAGATTTTGAATACTTTTAAAGTTACCATGAAAAACGCAAAAGTGACATGCCACGGACTTGACATTGTGCAACGGTCCTGACATGTGTGAGTGAGATTGTGTGAGACATTGTGTGTGTGAGTTAGAGCACGTAAATAAATAAATAATCGAATATATATTTTCTTTTCAATGTTCGCACTTCAAAATAATGCCAGTAGAAGTCAATTAAAAATAAAAGTGAGTAATAAAATCACGATGTCGTTAACATGTGTAGGTAGAAAGTAATTAACAATTTAAAACATGAAAAAAGTGCTCGTGATTGACAAAAAGAAAATAATTTTATTAGTTCTTTATCTATAGGGTCATGCAAATATGACAGTTATTTGGAAATCACCCATATGTCGTAAGTATGGAGGGGAAGATGAAACCTCGCTACATATCCTGTGTCACTGCCCCGCTCTTGTAACTTTCTAATTTTTTTACAATGTTCAGCAAAAACATTTCATTTGAGTGGATCTTTCCAACAATATGCGAAAAATCGCGAAATTCATCCTACAGTGAAAGTTATAAAGATAACCACGGTTCTATTTTCCCCCAAGTCAATAAGGGGAAAGCGTTTGGTAAATAAGATAGAGGGGGTATGTCGTAGGGCCTGGACGTCCGTTTGGCTCAAATGTGGAATTTGCTTAAAAAAGACGCACCTTTATTTACTTGGGGAGCAGAGCTGGGATTTAGAATAACCAGTCTCCATGTCTTCATAGTGGCACCTATAGAGAAGTCTCGGAGGCAGGGAAGGATTATCACCAAGTTTTCACGCATTAGCACCTACAGAGATGTCCCAGTGGCAAATATTTGCTTCTGCATTCTCTCGCAGTAGTACCTACAGAGAAGGGAAAGAGAGCTCGGAAGATAAAAAGTAAGAGATTGTTATAGGGCGAAGGAGAGGACGAATTTATTTTTGGTGGTTATTTTCGGTTTCAGCGACCCAGAAAACAAAGGAAAGTCTATTCTATCGAGTCTATAACTTACTCGACTTTCCCTGAAAACTAAAATTACAACCCCTTCCATGGGGTATTATGGGTGTCCTAGGGGGTAAATGTAAGGACAAATTTATTTTTGCTGGTCTTTTTCGGTTTTAGCGACCCAAAAAAAATAGCAAAAGACACGCACTCCACTTTTTTTTAAACTAAAATGCTAACCCTCTCACTCCCGTGAAAAGATTTAAGGTGGAGGTAGCGGGAAAATGGGCGATTATAAAAAATATTTTATAGTCATATTCGGTTTCAGCGACAACGAAAAAGTAGGATTACAGGGTCTGTCCCCTGGGTCACAAACTTTTATTTTTTTGTACATGTGAAAATTTTTTAATTACTCGAAATCACATAAACTTATTATTAAGGGGTTTTTGGGGTCGCTTAAAAAATAACACGAATATTTAAAATTTAAATATTTAAAATGTCGGATTTAATATTGCGGAGAAGAATTTTCGCTTACGGTATACAAAATCTAATCTTTATTGATAAATTTTATGTTAATATATAGTTTAACCCGGCCGCGATTTGTTAAGATATTTTTTAATCAGGTGATATCATTAAGCGCCGGGCAGAAAAAGTTTCCATTTTACCTAAAGAAACAAATACGAAAATACTTAAGTTGATCTATAATCACTCTTATTATATTAAGTTGAAGAACGACCGACCGACACCAGCCGTATATATATATATATATGGGACGTTCCACGTCAACAGAAACAGAGCTGTGGCCAAAAATTGGCGCAATGAAAAAAAACGTTTAAGGGCTTAAAAAATTCTTACACTCGTGTACTTTCAATAACAGGTGGGCGTTTTTGAAAATCCAAAATGGCGGCCTAATTACAAGCGAAGAAGGTCAACAAAATCACAAACCGACAAATAATATCGTTAATAGAAATTGCAAAATTCAAGAAAAAAAATTGAACGAAACTTTTTTAAACGTTTTTGGGGTCGCTTAATACAATTCTTAACTCAGATTTTGATTAGAGTCTGAAAATTCAAAATGGCGGAACCAAAATGGTGGACAATTTTTAAAACTCTTTAAAATCGCTCAAAACTTGTTACTCGGGGGTTTTCGGGGTCGCTGATTACGAATATGACATCGGATTTCGAAAATTCAAAATGGCGTATCCAACATGGCCGACATTTTTCTTTAAATTCATCGTATTCGCTCAAAACTTGTTACTCGGGGGTTTTCGGGGTCGCTGATTACGAATATGCCATCAGAGTTAAAAAATTCAAAATGGCGGATCCAACATGGCCGACATTTTGTTAAAAAATTCATCGATTTCGCTTGAAACTTGTTACTCAGGGATTTTCGGAGTCGCTGATTACGAATATGACCTTAGTTCTTAAAAATTCAAAATGACGGATCCAACATGGCCGACATTCGAATTTAATATTTTTTTAGAAGCAATAAAAAGCTGTTTGTAGAGAGTTAAAGTTTTGTTCTTTCTAGTAGCTGAAGCAAATTTTAGTAGCGTTTAAGTATCGTAATATTTTAACCGTTTTATTTGGTTCAATTATAAATACGTGCTAAAGGCAATCAAAAAAAATATCATATCTAACAAACAAAAATATTTGACAGATCCATAGCAAAAACACTATCGCATGTTACAATTGGTTGTACATTGATGTAACAAAGCCTGATAAAAAATCAGTGAGAGAAGCAGGCGCATTGCGCCTACCTCTTCGGGGTTTCGTGGTCTAAAAGACAAAGAAAAAATCATAAAATCAATCAGGAGCTCCACATAATGATTTCAATAACAAGCGTTGCTATGACAATCATTGCCATAGCAACTGTAAACAAAGCAACCATTACCATAGCAACCATTACCATAACAACCAGTACCATAGTAACAGTTTCCATGGCAACGGTTGTTAGGGAAAACTGCGGACGGACACCAGAGTTTCGCTATAAGGGATTCAGTCCTTGCCCGTGTAGAAATTTAACCATGACCCAAATCGGGGCCAGATCTTTTGATCATTGTGTAGGCCATAACATGGCATGAAACACCTTCCCAGTCTGGCCAGACTTGGGCCCGATCTGGGGAGGTGTTTCATGCCATGTTATAGCCTAAATATGGCAATTTCTACACGGGTGGCCACGAAACCCTAAAAACACAATAGTCAAGAACGAACACAATTCTTTGACAGAACCAGAACAAAAAAAACTACTCCATATCACAATTGGTTTTTATCTCTGATCCTGTCACGGATTTATAATTGAACCAAATAAAACGGTTAAAATATTACGATACTCAAACGCTACTAGAATTTGCTTCAGCTACTAGAAAGGCCAAAGTACAAACAGCTTTTTATTTCTTATAAAAAATATTAAATTGAAATACCGATTAAATTGGATCTGACATTTTGAATTTTTTAAAACTAAGGTCATTTTTGTATTCAGCGACCCCGAAAACCCCAGAGTAACAAGTTTCAAACGAATTCGATGAATTTTTCAACAAAATGTCGGCCATGTTGGATCCGACATTTTGAATTTTAAAAACTAAGGTCATATTTATAATCAGCGACCCCGAAAACCCCCGAGTAACACGTTTTGAGCGAATACGATGAAGTTAAGAAAAGAATGTCGACCATGTTGGATCCGCCATTTTTAATTTTTTAAATCTGATGGCATATTTGTAATCAGCGACCCCGAAAACCCCAGAGTAACAAGTTTTGAGCGAATACAATGAATTTGAAGAAAAATGTCGGCCATGTTGGATCCGCCATTTTGAATTTTTGAAATCGGATGTCATATTCGTAATCAGCGACCCCGAAAACCCCCGAGTAACAAATTTTGAGCGATTTTAAGGAGTTTTAAAATTTGTCCACCATTTTGCTTCCGCCATTTTTAATCTTTTAACTCTAATCAAAATCTGAGTTAAGATTTGTATTAAGCCACCCCAAAAACGTTAAAAAAAATTTCGTTCAATTTTTTTCCATGGATTTTGTCATTTTTATTTATGATATTATTTGTGGGTTCATGATTTTGTTGACTTTGTTCGCTTATAATTAAGCCGCCATTTTGGATTTTCAAAAACGCCCACCTGTTATTGAAAGTACACGAGTGTAAGAATTTTTTAAGCCCTTTAACGTTTTTTTTCATTGCGCCAATTTTTGGCCACAGCTCTGTTTCTGTTGACGTGGAACGTCCCATATATATATGTATATTATCTTTTTTTAATTGTTTTAATTTAATTAATTAAAAATAATAAACAATTAAAAAAAAGGTGTACATATATATACGGCTAGGGTCGGTCGTTCTTCAACTTAATATAATAAGAGTGATGTATACATATTCACAAATCACACATGCGCAGTAGTGTTTAGTCAATGTTACGCATGCGCAGTAGTGTTCTGTCAATGTTACGCATACACAGCAGTGTTCTATCAATGTTAGGTTGCGCAATAGTGTTCTATCAAATCACGCATGCGCAGTAGTGTTTTATCAATTCATTCTATTATATTAAGTTGAAGAACGACCGACCGTTAGTTAAGGTCTTATTTCAAAGCTAATATTTTCTACTTTCATAATATCAAAATAATAAATTCAAAAAACATATTCTTCATTATTGTTTAAATGCAATTACCAATAAACAAAATATTTCACTTTTTAGTGATAAATTTTAAACAAATGTAGTTTTTTAACAAGTGATCACACATAAATTTCATTTATTGCAATTAAGGGCTTATTTTGTCACCTTTCAAACGCTTTTTTAAAAATTATTGTACGCTAATTTTTAAGAATGTTATCGTTTTTTGTTTTAAAAAACAGCCAATTTTTTTTAATTTATGATAATTTAAAAACATATTTTTCTCATGTTTGTGCGTCATGTAAATCTCAGGGACCGATTCTAAAACGAAACTAAATTAAAAATTTACGTTTAATTTAGTTTCATGTCAACTAAAAATAAATTATAATTCTATTGAAGTCTCCTCATACTACTTTATATCTATTATTAAAGTTATAATTCTATTATTTCTTTAAATATTTTATTGTTAGCTGTGATTTTTTAATTAGAACTAGATAATTGAGTTTCTCAGATATTTTTTTTGATCTGTACTAAAATGAATTCAAGTGTTTAATAATCTAATTTATTTTTTTTAGTTTAGTTTCCAGTCGACATAAAACTAAATCTAATTTGTTAATTTAGTTTCGGGTCAACACGAAACTAAACTCAGTTTGTTAAAGTAATAGTTTTTTGCCAACTCAGAAACTAATTAGATTCATAGGAAAATTGAAAAAAGTACCTGTTTTTTGTTTTTAATTTTTAATTGTTTAACAACAATTGTTTAAACAAATTAATATAAATTTAGCAATTTTTAAAAACTGTTAACGCCAATCGATTCTGTCTGGAAAATTAGGAAATTTTTGTGTGGGTCATTTTTTCTCCAAATCGTATTTTATTTATAAAACTGTTATAAAGAAATTAAATAATAATTTGTTAAAAATAGATAACTTTTTATTAATTTGTTTAAACAAGTGGAAATTAAAAACAAAAAAACAGGTATATTTTTTCCAAATTGCCAATGAATCCAATTGTTAATTTTACTCAAGATGCATTTGTTTATGCTTAGGATAAAACACATTTATCCAGCATAATTTGTTAATAACAATTTTATAAACAAAATACGACCTGGAGAAGAAAATAACACATACAAAACTTTCTTAATTTTCTACACAGAATCGATTTACGTTAACAATTTTCGATAATTTTGAAATTTTTATTAATTGATTTAAGGGGTTACACGACTGTAAATGCCATAAAAACAACGTTTTTTCAGGAATTTTTTTTTAATGGAAGGAAAGGACATATAGTTATAATGTTTTAGGAAGTTATTAACTGTATATTCAAGTAAAAAATTACAAATTTTTATTAATAAATATTCCAAAATGGCGGCACAGGAACCATTTTAATAATGCATATTTTTTTCCAGGAGCTCTGCGGCAAGCATTATAAGTAATGTAAATTTCAGTCTAGAAACAAATAAAATTGTTTTTCTAAATCTACATGAGAATAGCTACAGAAATACGTAGGGGGTTTTAAAAATATTGATTTTTGTGTAATTGGCAAGCATTTGAAGAAAAAACTCATTTTTCGACCAAAAAACGACACTTAATTGTTTATAACAATTTTGTAAATTAACTTATCAAAAAACCCCTACGTATTTCTGTTCAAAATTTAATTTTAGAAATGTAATAAAAAACCCGGTTGAAAATATTGAAAATTGTTTGACTTATACTGCTTGCAGATTTCAAAAACTGTGTTTTGAGAAAAACGCGTTAAAAGAGCAACACCACTACAGCGGGCTATAAAGGCGGTTCCAGAATAGGTGCAAAATGCAAGGTGGAAATAAAAGTGCAAATGCGAACCAATGCTAAATGTATAGGAATCGCACTTGCACTTGGACTTGCTACCTGCATTTTGCACCTATTCTGGAACCGCCTTAAGAAGCATTTGTTCAATAATTTTTGTTAATGTAAGGAAAGGAAATACAGTAACAATATTTTAAGTACACTGAGAGAAATTTCTGCATAAAATAGTATTGAAACACTCAACGCGCTTCGCATGCCCTCTGTCGTGAGTTTTTGTTATGAAAACATACTGAATTCGCTCCGCAGTCATACCAAAAGAGCGTTATCCCTACGAAATGAGTATGTTGTTTTCACCAATGGCGTATGTCATATAGATGTGAAAAAAGCATGGCTACAGTTCATACTATTTTATGCAGAAATTTCTCTCAGTGTAGGGGAAGTGCGCCGGTTGTGGGCACGCTCCGGTTGTGGGCACCCCTACGTAAACTTCGACGGCAAGCAGACTTTACTGATATAAGTATTGCAAGTCGTGTTCGTTGACAATACGGACTTTTCGTATTGATAACGAAACAAATATATGCATTTGTGTAATAGCTGTGAGCATAATAAAGAAAATTTGCATTAAATAAATAAAAAAGTAATTTTGTATTGTATTCGAAGAGCAACATATGGGTGTAGATTCGTTCAGAAAAGAAGGGTTTAATTTTTTTTTTGCAGTGTTGTCATTATATTTTGTGATTTACCTTCGTGTTTAACCAAAATCCTGCATCACAAAATGTGTTGGTCTTTTTAAAAAATGACTGTCATTCCCGGTTGTGGGCACCTTTATGTTAAGGAGGCTCTACCATCTGACAATGATGAGGACTACTGTCTCATCTATCTAAACTTTCTGCCAAGGAAAGTGACAGCCGCAAACTCCATTAAATGCGATGAATATAGTCGTTCAGTGCATTAGAAGTGCGTTATGGTATGCGTACTAGCTACTTCACATGCAAGCATTATGCTTTTGTTAGCGATGAGCATAGTGTGAAAACGTGTCATCATTTTTGTTCTTTATCCCGGCAAAGTCTCTTAAAATAAAGAAACTTTCATTTCTTCTTTATTTGTGTTGGTTTCCTTTAATATTTTTCCATTTTTAGCGGATTTTTCAAGGGTGCCCACAACAGGGTACAAAATTTTTTTTGTCAAAAAATTCCCATTTCACTAAATTTCTAATAAAACTTTTTTATTTAAAGGAATCAATTTAATTCCTTCACTGACAGTAACCTTAGACCTCTAGCTTTAAATTCGTACACATATATTTGTATAATATGCACATGGACAAATGTTATGAGGCAAAAACAAAAGGGTGCCCACAACCGGAACACTTCCCTTAGTTATTAACTTATATATTCAACTTAAAAATTACAAATTTTAATTAATAAATATCCCAAAATGTCCGCACTGGAGCCATTTTTGTAATGCATGTTTTATGTAAGTTAAAATTCTTCTCCGGTAAAAAAGCTTGAAATTTCAATGAAATCGATTTCAGACATGTATAAATCCTCCCGTGTGGAAAAATATTGTGGCAGTCTAGAGTCCAATGATTTCCCGATTAGCAATCATCAAGTCCGTCTAATTCTAGACGGTCCATCAAGTCCCGAATCAGTGACTTAACAGATGGGCTTATTAGAAAAAATCTAAGTCAAATATGTCCGCCTAGTACGGTGTTATTAAGACCGTCTAGATTTGGTCTAGGATGTTATATGCGCATGCGTCGATGTATGCCCAGCTGTTAAGTAACATGGCGCCTAATGGCGTCGCGTCGTTTGGCGTCGTTAGATCAGTCAGCGTATGGTGCATTTTCTTTGTGAATTTTAGTATTCGTTGTGGTTTCTGTTTTATGTGAATAATAATGTGCTATGTTGTTGCTGTTTTCTGTATAATTTAATTTTAAATGTGCACTGAAAAAATAGATTTTGATGTGTTTCTATGTGTTTTGACTAGTCGGCTGAAGCTAGCAGTCGTACTCAGCATCAATGTTTAGGCGTCATCTACAAATATGCCTCTCCTTCAAATTTAGTAATACTTAATGATTTAAAAACCATCGAATATTGTTATTTGAGAATAAGTTGTACACTAAATAGCAAATTTAGTAAGTTTTTATTTATTAATTTCATTAATTAGTGGTTGACGCCTAAAGATTGGTGCTGAGTACGACTGCTAGTTTCATCCGGCTGTTTTGATTTGCAGTAAATTTTATTTTACAAAAAGACTACTATATCTCCAATGCCAAAGATTGGGAGGGACACAAAGCCTTTCGCTTAAAGAAAGTTGAAGTGAAAAATACAGAAAATTAAAATATTTTTTTATACTTTTTATGTAAAAAAAAGTCATCAAAATTATTTCAAATATAATTAAGTTTTATCATTCTAAGAATAGTTGTCATAACATATAATGAGAAATTTTGAATAGACGTAGATTAGAATTTACTAGCACTGCTGATCAGACCAGAAACCCCTTAAACAATTATTCTTAAATAATTGTAAATTAAAAAAAACAGGTATATTTTTTTCAATTTTTTACTCAAAATGCATTTGTTTATGCTTGGGATGAAACATCCTATACTCAGCATAATTTGTTTATGACTTTCTTATATTTTCACATAGAATCGATTAGCGTTAACAATTTTCAAAAGTTTGAAAGTTTTTTTAATTTGTTTAAACAATTGGAAATTAAATACAAAAAACAGGTCTTTCTTTTTTTCAATTTGCCTATGAATCCAATTGTTACTTTTTAAATAAAACATCTGATTTCTTCATGGGACTTAATGGGTATTAAATTAAATTTTATATTTGTTACAATTCTATATTAAAACTTTAGTTCTAAATTTTACTTGGTAAACTTTTATTTCACTAATTGTTTGGACATTTGCAAAAACTTTTATTTGGCGGAACTTTTTACATCAAAGATGTTTTTATTGGGATCAAAATACTTTTTGCATCATTAATAAAATTTTAGGGTATTTTATGAAACTGTTTAGTATTTCAGGCTCTACGTTTGTGTAAATGTCAAAAAATCCAATTTTTTTAGAAAAAATTCAAATATTTCAAAAAATACTTAATGTATTGGAGTTTTCTGGAACATATATCGGGATTTTAAAATATGAGCACGTTTTTGAGCCATATACAAGAGGAAAATATTAATTGAAATAAGAGAAATCTTCTTGAGACAAAAATATTTTTTCAGTGTAGGCTCTACATTTGTCAAAATTAAAAACAAAAATCATTTTGTCAAAATCGTATTGTTTTCGGAAAAATCAAAATATTTCAAAAAATACGAAATGTTTTAAAATTTCCTAAAATATATATCGAGATTTTAAACCAATTAATAATATTCCAAAATATTTACAAATCCAGTTAGAAGTTTAGTTTTCTTTGCTTTAATTCTATAAAAGTATCCAAAATATTGAATAACCTTATCATAATTCTTTCTTTTATAATTCTTTATCCAACAAAAAAAAGTAAGAATCCGACAGTAATCGGCCACTTGAAGCAATCTTTTTAATTAACACTATTTTAAAAGTGCAATTTATATTTTTTTTCGAATTCTTTTATGTGATGTTGTTTTTTACGATAACACAAAACTATTAAAACAATCATGTTTATAAAAAATAAATTTATATTCGTTAAAAAAATTAGTAAATAAACAAGTAAGAATACGACAGTGATCGGCCCACTGATCTCTATATTAACTGGATGGGCGATTGCTGTAGAAAAGTGGCTTCCGGTGTGAAAATAATTGAAACCCTCTACGCCACGCTTTAGATGCCGGTGTAACAGCGTAGAGCGACTTTGATTGTGTGAGTTGCCGTGTGAGTGTGCTTTTGATATAGAGTGTGTGTGTGTTTCCAATGTTTTGACATCTCAAGTGCTTTAATAATTTTAATTTAACTTTTGTGATATAAAACACAGACAAGGTGTTAATTTGTTTATATTGTGGAAAAAAAGAAGCAAAGGGTGTTTCTTTTCACATGAAAGTACATATTTAAACAGTAAATACATATTATTGAAGTGTATATTTTTAGGTTATATTTTGTCTCCTTTTTGCGTTAAATATTTTACACACTTTTGCGTATTGTTAAACACATAATAGTGTAATGCTGAATAATTTTAGTTTCCTTACCAAATTAAAAAAATATTGTTTTTAATCAATTATTATTTAAAAATAAAAATATTATTTCAATAATATTTGAGTTTATATAATGTTTGAATACTAAAAGTTCTGTTACTATATTAATTAATCAGTTTTTAAAATAAAATAAGTGAATAATAAATTATTTAATTAAGAAAGTAATTGACGGTTAATTAATTATTAAATTTAAAAAATTTGCTAATCAGTTAAGTACTTTTCTATACAGCAAAACGTATATCAATCTCACTTTTATATTTAAAAATTTCCGCCATTTGTGAAAAAGTGGGCATCTAAAATGTGGCGTTTCCGGTCTTCTAATATTTTGCAGTTTTAGATACAGTCGCCCATCCAGTTATATATACACTGAAAAACTGTTGGTAGAGCAGTTCCGCTATTGACTGTTGTGCAGCGCTACTTAACTTTAAGGTATTTGTCGCGTAAATTCGTTTTCGTCAGATTTTTTTTAAATTTCACATAATTATTCTTTGGATATTTATCTACAAAATAAGGCCTATTAAAATAAAATTGACCGTCTGTAAGTCTCAAAAAATGAAATCAAAGTTTCGATTTTTAACATGTAAGGTATAGGAAAACCATATGAAAACCACAGATTTTTAATTTTTGCACTTATACTAATCGTCAGATTTTTTAGAAAAACTAAAGTTTCATTTATTGAACCAAAATGAACTTTTATAAAAAAAATGAAAATTTTTCACCGTCTTGTTTAAAAGATATTTAACGTCAAACTTGAAAAATTATTTTAAAAATTACTGTAAATGACAGGTGAATTCGTAAACGTGGCAATAGCGCTTGTTAAATACTACAGCTTGTCTGCTACTTTTGGCGCGAAATTTTAAAGACGGCCATACGCCAAACTTGCGACGTTGCCACGATCGTTTTTCATGCGAGAGGTTATGAATATACATTGAGAACATCTGTATGTCAAACTGTACGTCCGCAAAAGTTTTTCGGAAACTCGCATTCATAATCGTTTCATAAGTACAGTCAACGGATACAAACTTTTGACAGTGACCAGTCGCGCGACAAATACCTTAAACTCACAGCTCTATCAAAATTAGGCGAGTTGCTCTCCTAAACTTGACTACCAATGGCGTTGGCGAGCGGCTGCTTGACAAAAAGGTCAGCAGCTCTATCAAAAAGGATAGTTGCTCGCCCAAAAAGGAGAGTAACTCGCCCAAAAATAAAGTGAGCTGTGCGTTTCTTTTTAACGCAGCAGTTCACCGCATTGGGCGAACAGCTCTACCAACAGTTTTTCAGTGTAGAGATCAGTGGATCGGCCACTTAAAAAAGCTTTCAAAAACCGTACAACATTTTTTTTCTCAATTACAAAAGCTTAGATTTCACAGTAAAAAGAAAATCTTATTTTAAGGCACGAAAGCTGCCTTAAATTAAGATGCAACATTTTTAAGACAGTCAATGTTGAATTTACGCACGATTTTCGTATCCTTTAACATTATAGCAGACAGTGTTGAATTTAAGGCAGCTCTTAAATCTGTGGAAGAAAGGCATAATAGCATAACTGCATTTGTCATGATTTCGAGATAAATTAATTTTAATGTTCTCTCACTTCTGTCAATTCAGAAAATCAACAGATTTGTTCGGTCTTTTGCATTTATAGTATTATTATTTAATATATTTTCAAAACTCTTTTATAACATTTAATAAAACACACGATTTGATATAAATTTTGATCATTTTTCATCGGAATCATTAGTTTTATTGCACTTATGCGGTTATGCAAGTTCAGATTGTATATGAGTCCAACTTCAGACACTTTTAATGTCACAATTTATTTTGGTTTGATTTATCATAATAAAAAAATTTTTCATACAAAGACAAATTAAACTATTAATTCGTTAGAAAAAATTATAAGAGTTTATTTAGTTATAAAATTTATTTTTTTATAAAATGTTTTTAATTTATTGAAACGAAGAAAAAATTTACTTTACTGTTCAACTTGAAGAATTTTTCAATTTATTTTTTGAAATACTTTCCAAAATTTTTTAGAATAGAAATACCCTTAAAAATTAGTACATAATTAAGGTATTTCTCCGGCTCCAGTGGAGCTCAATTACGACCAATGTTCTGTATGTAATAGAATTACCTCTCCCTCAAAAGGAAAGGTTGAGAACACTTTTCTCTTTCCTTTCCCCTCAGTCAAGCGCAGAAGTGCAAATTTCGTAATTGTGCGCAAGTTTTCATGATACGGCAACAGTGTGGCACAGCTGTCACGAGGCCTGTTCTTCTCACGGAGAACATAACCTTCATTTTTACTTGTTTAATTTCATGAATTTTATTAAAATTAAAATGTAAATAAAAACCCAAAAAAATAATAGATTTGTTTCAGTAAAAGTAGCAGGAAAAAATGAAAAATTCACCTCGACTGTGGAAAATGGCTAGACGTATCGTGATCGACATCTCATTTAAAAAGAAAAAAATATTTTCAGTCGGGATATTTTGGAAAATATAGAAAAATATAATTATTGACCCGCGCACGCGCTGCTCTCGGAAATTTTTATAAATAATAATTGAAAAAAATGTTTAAACATTAAAAAAGGGGTTATGAACGGTTTGGTATTGACTTCTCATTTTTTAGGTTTGTTCTCGCTAGCTACACTTTCTACACTTTGTACAAAAGTGTACACTACGGCGTTCTCGTTACTAGAAGTGACGCAATAGTGTACACCTAACTCCCTAGAAGCCTCTGCACTTTTCCCTATTTTATTACACCCGATTGCGAGCGAGTGTAATTGAGTGTTCTTATTAAAATGGCGGTAAATGGACATTTTATTTAAAATGCATTAATTATTTTATGAACATAAAGTTATAATATATTTCTTAGTGACTTTTAATTTATGAAATTATTAGTAAGCAATCCTTATTTTGTTAATATTTATATAAAGTACCACCTAAAAAACAATTGCCATTGTAAAGCAATTTTTAAATAATTATTCTCCCATTTATTAAAACCAAACTTTATTTACAGTGAATTTAAAAAATAATTTCTCAATTTTATGATGGTAAACATATTTTTTTTTAAAATAATAGAATTTATGAAAAAATTAAGTTTGAAAGATAACCTTCAGAATATTTCAAAACATGTCGCTTCCGTTTTTCTTGAAACTTATATGAAAATATAGCTTAAAAATTCTAGTTTTATTCTCTGTAAACATTATAATGAGCAATTCGGTTGAAATTAAGAAATTAATTAAATTTTACAAAGATGTCAGAGTTTAAACTGTGTAAAAATTTGAAAAAATAAATTCCGCTCGGTACATACATTTAACCTTCGAAATTCTTGTAAAATTTAATTAATGTCTCAAATTTTCATGAATTGCCCATTATAATGTTTACAGGGAATAATAGGAATAAATCCTATTATTTAAAAAAAAAATTTTACCATATCATAATTCATAAAACTGAGAAATTTTACTTTTAAAATCACTAATAGTAAATAAATTATGGCTTTAATAAATGAGAGAAATAATTATTTAAACAATTGCTTCACAATAGCAATTGTTTATAAGGTGGTTTATTTTGAATTACAAATTGTATGCAGTTTACAATATTAATCTTTTTTTTCATTTTTTCGTGCACTTTCTCTACACTTTTGCGTTCTCGCTAGATGTTGTACTTTGTTTAAGTGCGCATGCTCCGTTTCACACTCTTGCTACACTCGAGTGTAGCGGTGTAGTTAGCGAGAACAAACCTTTTTGAGAGAATCAAATATTTCGGGTTCATATTTGGAGGGATGATAGAGGAATTTTACTCACTGAGACGCGTCTCTCTCCGTTTTTGCAATAATTTTGCGAGGAAATTATGTCAGTGGAGTAATTTGAGATTGAGAATTAAATTTCGTTAGTTCAAGTCGCGACCACTTCCGAGAATTGACGCCACCTCCTTGACCACTGACACATAGATCCACTTGTCTGTGTGCTCACCGTCATATTGTCTCTCACTTTCGCCAAAATTAAAACTTTTTAACTTTCTTTTTCAATATATTTTTCAAAAATTACCTGCAAATTTCGAGAATATTCTTTATCAGAACGCTTCCCCCTAATTATCCTGATAAATCCTATAACGAGATATCAGAAAATAACGCGCTTAAAGATTTGATAGTAAAATATTATTTTCCATATTATTATTATTATTATTATTATTATTATTATTATTATTATTAATAATTATAATATAAATTATTTCAATTTGTAGTAATAATTTATAATTATTATCAAATTATCGTAATTAATATTATTATTATTATCACTTATTAATTTTGTTATTACAACAAGAAATTCAAAAGAGCAATAATAAAAACAGTAACAAAATTTTATAACTAAAAAAGTTTCAATAAAATAAATAAATATATAAATATGTTTGAAAAAAGAAAAGTTTTTTTAAATTGAATCTGAAAAAGTAATTGAAACGAATGTTAGTTTCGCGCCTTTTTGCAAGTGCTTTAAACGCAACAGTGTTGCCAAGTCGCGACCGCATGCTTTCCTTGCACCAGTAAATTCAATGGAAAATCACTTGAGTTTCGACTTTCAAAATACAATAATTAAAAAATGAGCATCGTTACCTACACTGAAATTTGTTTAATATTATTTCTATTCTTTATCCCTACAACATACTAGTTTTTGAGAATTATTTATCGAGTAGTTTTCTAGATATTAATAAAAATGTGTCACTTTTCTACGTTCAGCATATGATTCCTATGTTAAATGTTGAAACTTTGAAGCAAAATATCTCAATTTTTAGCATCGCAAGGAGTATTGAGTTTTTTATCACACATAAAGCATATAAAAAGGTACATTTTCCCAGAATTTCAAAAAATTCTATCGAAAATCGATTTGCCGGAGAAATACCTTAAATGCACAATTTATGCTATAAAAAATTTGTTCCAGTTTTATTAAAATAAATATATTTAATTTAAAGTACGAAAAATGTATTTTACTAAAAACATTTTATTACAAAATTCTTATTGTTTTTATTCATAAAGGTTATTTTCATTTTTAATTATGTCAATTGTTTTTTAAGCTGAATGCAGTTATGTTATTATGCTGGTCTCCTTTTGTCAAAAACGCAATTATGCGATTATGTTTTCCATTATTTTCTACATTAATAACCATTTTAATGATTTTTCAGCTATTGAACTTTGAAGAGCAATATTAAATATATACAAATCTGATGTTATCTCAAATTTGATAAAAATTTCAGTTATGCTGTTATGCCTTTCTTCCACAGAAATTAAGATTTACTTTTTACTGTGTTGTTTATGATCACCTTAGAAATGATTAGCAACAAACAAAATATTTTTATCTCATACGGTTTTATAGCTATTCAAAATTAAAAAGTGTCCGACTACTGTCTGGTTTACCAAATACACGGTTTTTAATTTTTACTCAGCGTCAATTCTCTACCACGAATCTTGATATAATTTTCTAAATTGTTTTTTATTATTTTTATAATTCTTTTACGTATGGAAATGGAAAAAGATTCATTTCTTTAACCCTTTAATGTCCAAATGTGCTGATTTTTAACTTCGGTTTCAAGCTTATAATATTAAAAAAAAAAAAAATTATTAAAAATTCTACAAGGACATGTCCATATGTTTTTGGGGTCGCTCTTTCGAATGGCATGGTCAAAATTTCCAAAAAGTGACGTTTATTAACCCTTATTTTTTTCAAAAATACTTGAAAAATATAAAATTTTGGGAAGTAATTTTTTTTAAAATCCAATTTTAGTTGTGATACCGATTTTTCCAAGCAATCTAAAGTTTAAAAAACGTATTCCCGATAGTTTTAGTTTAAAAATATGCTTTGCGATTAAAGATGTTTGGTATTCTTTGATTCTAAATGGCGGCTGAAAGTGAAAAATTTTCCAAAATTTAACACAGGATGGAAACAATTTTCCAAAGTTCTTGAAATCGCTTGAAATCTGTTACTCGGGGATTTTCGAGGTCGCTGATTACGAATCTGAAGTCAGATTTTAAAAATTCAAAATGGCGAATCCAATATGGCGAACAATAAAATTAAAAATGCATAGTATTCGTTTGAAATTTGTTACTGGGGGGTTTCCGGGGTCGCTGATTACGAATCTGAAATTAGATTTAAAAAATTTAAAATGGCGGATCCAATATGGCGGACGACAAAATTAAAAATGCATCGCATTCGTTTAAAATTTGTAACTTGGGGGTTTTCGGGGTCGCTGATTACGAATTTGAAGTCAGATTTAAAAAATTCGAAATGGCGGATCCAATATGGCGGACGACAATATTAAAACTTCATATATTGGCTTCAAATTTGTTAGTCGGAGGTTTTCGGAGTCGCTGATTACGAATTTGAAGTCAGATTTAAAAAATTCAAATTGGCGGATTCACTATGGCGGACCACAAAATTAAAAATGCATCGTATTTACTGCTCATGCCCTGTTAAATATTCTAGCATACGATAACGTCCTTGTAGCTAATAGGATGAAGTTTTAATTTTATCATCCAGCTATATTGAATCCGTCATTTTGAATTTTTAAAATCCGATTTCAGATTCGTAATCAGTGATCCCGAAAACCCCCGAGTAACAAATTTGAAGCCAATATATGAAATCTCTCGCTCAGATTATCTCACATTCCGGAAAAATCCCAGGCTAATGGGCGTGAACCAAGTACCCTTGGTCCTACAGCATCCGCCGAGCGAGGTATTTATCCGACTGAGCTAATCTGTCGGTTTAAAAGGATATCATATTAAATGCTATTTATGCTATATAAATTGTATGTTTAATGAAATGTATGTCAAATAAATTGCAAATAAAATGTTTTTTATACGAAATAGATTTTTTGTCAAATGAAATTTATGGTAAATGGTTTTATGTCAAATGATTATTATTTCAAATAAGATTTCCGGAATAATCATGCCTCTCTCAATATCATCCTGGAATATTACTTCGAAATTACTGTGGAACATTCTCTCAATGTTATTTTGGAATATTCCTGTGGGGCGGACATTTTAATATTACTTTAAGATCCCTGGAACATTCCACTAGAATATTCCGAATATGAAATGTAATATTCCCTTCATTTTAAGGTTATATTTTGTGCTGCTTGGGTATAAGCAAAACCAAAATTTTGTCGGTGCATAGAGCCATGGAACGCCCCATATAGCATTTTAAGATGATTCACATTTTGGACAAGTTAAAACCTACAATATTGGCTGGTTTTAATAAAAAATTTAGGGGGAAATGGGTCAAAAGTACCTACTAAAAGATGGGCAAATATTATTTTTAAAATATCTTTTTTATTTTTTGTGTATAACAATTTGTGTTTAAAGATTTTCAATGCGATAAGAGCAATTGTTTAAAAGATAAAAAAACACAAACTGTTAGAGGCAAAAAAGGAGATATTTAAAAAAATCCTTTTTTCCCCACTTAATGATAGATCGTCCAACGTCCTTCCGGCAGGACGAAAAAGACTCAGGTGAGTCCCTCCGAAATCACTAAAGAAAACTTACATGGATTCAGATAAATAAAAAATGAAATATATCATTAGAAAGGTGACGAATCAAGCTTTCAGCGCATATAAATATCGAGCTTGTAAGTTCAAAACTAAGGGCTGGGTAGTTTGAAGAAGTTCAATTTTCCAAAAATTCACATAATTTTTAGTCACAGAATGACGAAGCCCGGTCCTGCCGGCAGGACGCTTTTCGCTTTATTTAAGAGACTACCTAGCCCAGGTTTATAAATTTAAAGACTCGATATTTACATCATTTGAAAGCTTGTTTCATTACCTTTCCAACGATATATTTAGTTTTATATTTATCTGCTTCCATATTAATTTTATAGAGCAATTTCGAAGGGACTCGCGCCTGAGTATTACTCAGATATACTGAACAATATTAAAAATGAATTTTTTTTTTCAATTGAACAATTAGGTTTCATTCTTTGAACGTTTCTGAAGAGAAAGAGACTTGTCCGGTCAAAAAATATTGATTTTCGGGGATTTTACATTAAATTTACGAAAAAACGTTTTTTTTTACTGTTTAGAAACATAGCAAGTTTGAAGGCTTTGAAAAATGGTTTAATATTATTATTTTACAAAGTCAAAAATATGGATTTTTTCGTCTTTTCGTCTACTTTAATCCCAAGAAGTGTCAGAAAAAAAAAGTTAAATTCCCTTTTTTTAAAAGCCTTTTTTTCGGAACGTCCTTCCGGCAGGACGGGCGCTTGGACGATTTATCATTAATTCACATGAATATCAAACATCGGAAAAAACCTCGATACATCGAAAATATTGAAATTAAAACATCGAGGTTATAAACATCGATGTTTCCGATGTCGATGTCCCATCATTACAGAAAATCCTATTAATAAGAAAAGAATAGACGTACACTACCGGTCAAAATTGAGAGACCACCCATTTTCAGGCGAATGAAAAACGCTTTAAAACATAAGATTTATTGAAACTAAAATTTTTTTCTGTTCATTTTTTGATAGATGATAAAATCTTGAAAAGAACAAGATCTTTCAGAAGTCATTTAGCCAATATTTAATTTAGATATTTTTAAGAAATCGTCATTTTCAATGTTTTACAAAAATTTGAATAACTTCTAAAATAATGAACGCTTTTAAATGATCTTAGGCTTATTTAAAAGGTCATTTGTTACCCACGTGAAAGGGTTACCGGTAAAATCCGCCGAAATTCCGCGGATTGAGTCCGCGTAGATTCCGCGGATTTTTTGGAATATTTTGTTTACCGGTAATTTTGTGCGGAACATGTACTTTTTTAATTTCTTTTAATTCACGGACTCCTTTTTGGCAAAATTGAGGTACTGGGAAGTGATTAATTCTCTACCAGGTACTCAGGTGAATTCAGGTCAACATCTTCGGGGAAGCATATGTCAAGTACCAGGAGGTCACCAAGTGTTCGAATCAATGCAGGTAAATACTTTGATGGAAGTTTTCCTCAAATAGTAAAAATAATACACCAGAATGTCACCAGCAAGTACCCAAGTCTCTTGGTCGATTCCAGTCAACTTCTTCGGAGAAGTTGACCTTAAAAAAGTAAAAATGCTACACCAGGAAGTAACCAAGTTTCTCTGACGATTCAAGTCAACTTCTTCGGGAAGTTAACATCAAATAGCAAATAAAATACTTTGAAGTAACCAAGTTTATTAGTCGATTGAAGTCATCTTCCTCGGGAATGTTAAACTTATAAAGCCAAAAATATTTATCAATAAGTAACAAATTTTCTTTAAGGAAGTTAACTTGAATTGGCAAAAAATACACCAGAAAGTAACCAAGGTTTTAGTTCAGCTTAAGTCAACTTTCTCGGAGATGTTAACCTCAAATAGTAAAAAAAACCTAAAAGTAACCAAATTTCAAGGTCGATTCAAGTCAACTTCTTCAGGAAGTTAACATCAAATACCGAAGAAAACACTTTGAAGTAACCAAGTTTATTAGTTTTATTAGCCAAAAATAATATTCATCCGCAAGTAACCAATTTTCCCGGTCGAGTTAAATTAACTTCTTCGGGGAAGTTAACTTGAAATTTCAAAAAAGACAGCAGGAAGTAATCTAATTATCTGTTCAGCTAAACTCAAGTTCCTCGGCGAAGTTATTTTCAAATAGTAAAAAAGTACAGCTACAAGAAACCAAATTTCAAGACCGATTCCAGTCAACTTTTTCGGGGAAATTAAATAAAAATTTTAATAATTGAATTAACAGGTTTAATTTCAAACAAAAAACACTATTATTACATCTTCGCCAGATTGTTCGACAAAATTAACTGCATATATTTATCAACATTCTCTGTTTGAAATATCGGTTGATAAAATAAATTTCCAAATTTTTAATTAGGCCAAAACTTTATAAACATTTCCTCCATTGTTGGATTAAATTCCTGCTATTTGTTTTTCTACTTTATCATCGCTTCCGTTCAGAATGACACAATAATTATCGGCATTTTATTTCTATAGGAAGATTTTTTAAAAGTTGTAGAAGCGCTATTTCTTTGCTTACGTCGCGTTCGTGTTGGATCAGAATTTTTATTTTTTTTCATTTTTTTTAATTATAGACGGAGACTCAGTTACCGTACGATACTCACAAATTGTCTACCTCACAATAAACGGCCCTACTTTTTTTCCATATTATTTGGAAAAAGACAAACGTAGTCTTCAACTTTTAAAATTTTTGTTAACTTTTGAACGGGAATAGCGTGGATACAGTACGAGTGATAAATATGTATTATATGACGATCCAGGTTAAATCCAAGCTCTGAGTTATTAATTTGACAAGTTGTATCGTTCGAAACCACAAGTTGGCGCACAACTGCATATAGTCTTGTTTCTACACTTACAAAGAATTTAACAGAACCAAAGAAAACTGTTTCTTCATCTTCCCATTGTACGTAGAAATTTGTTCTTTTTTTCTGTCGACTATACAAGATGGAAGTGAAAATTTCATCGTTGATTATGCATCTGATATAAATTTTTACGTGAGCTGCTTGCAATTGCTCTGTGGTAAGGTTTGTCGCCCGACTGATCGCATTCCATTCGCTATTTGTAACATCACATTGAACTGAGGGTCCGTGTGCTTTACATTCGATATGGTTTCTTTGTCTGTTTGGATTCATCATAAATTGGATACTTTTGTAAGCTTGAACAATTTTGATGGTATTGGATAACTCCACATCAATTTTGTTGGAACCATGGATCATCCTGATGAGTTCGCCATTATGATCTTCTGAACAAAATGCTGACCACACCCAAAGAGGTCCCCACATCCTGACGAACGCTGTCAAATGGAGCAACTGATGGACGTTGTAGGAGCATTTTTCAAGACCGTAAAGTCTTTCCACGTCGATTACAAACAGGTGAAGCAAAGTTTCTGCTAAATTTAGCTCGGTCGGGGTGATTTCCTCTAGCGACAGTAAATAGATTCCTTTTGCAAGTAATAAGAAATGATTTAAAAATTTCTCATTGAGTCGTTTCTTCAAAACTACTGGTCCGTAATAGAGAAGAAAAGACTTTAATTCCGAGGCCTTCCAATCACTGAGGTTGCTTAATTTTCTTGGGGTTCGCGTGATTTCATCTGGAGGCGCTATTGAACTTAAAATATTATCAATTTCACCTCGCTTCTCTTTCTTCAAGTAAAATTCTTTTTCGTGGTTACTCGAATCACACCATAAATTCAACAGCATCAACATAACACCAAGTAGCACAGCGTGCATGTAATCAGCAACAAATCCCTTTGATCGGTCAAAGAATGGTATGTCAGTGACAATCGATTTTCCTTTAACTCCTTTAAAGTGTTTTAGTTGATGTCTTTCCACGATTCTTGTTTGACTTTCCATTCGTTCAGCATTTCTCAATGGAGCGTTATCCTGATTTATTGGAAAAACCCAATTTGATCTACAACCAGTTGTACAGCTTTCGCCTGTTACTTCGCAACTTCCACAACTATTCTCTCCATTGTACTGCATAACGACTTGCACAGATGATTTAGCCGGAGCATCCAAGGAGGCAACTGGAGCAATAACCTTGCTGGTGGTTGTGCAATTTAATAATTTGTTAAACCAGGAAAACCCGTCAACATAAAGTTTTTGTAATTTTAATGAAAATGGCGACAAAAATGAGTTCATGTGTGGTTTTTTACTGCTTCTGTTTAAATAGAAAATCCCACAACAGAATTGAAAACTTCTTCTAAACTTCGGATTTATGTTTGCAATTTGTGCATACACGGGCCACATATTGCTTTTTCCACTTTTGGAGACTTGCACTCCATCTGTGAACCAAATTAGAAGAAGATCGTACGGATTAGGTATAGCTGTAGTTTTCAGACGCTGATATTCACTTCCCGACGTTAAATCATACACGTTATCTTGATTTCTATTTGAGCACTTATCTTTATAGCTTTATCAATTAAAGTTTGAAGTTCTTTAATTTCAAAAGCATTTCGCAACTCAGTTTCCAAATCAAACTCTAAAAAATAACTTTTGACATCTGTACTACCGCAGTTGATACATTGCTCTATTTGACTTTCATCGGACCATTTTTCCAAATAAAAAAAACACTCTGTACAAATTTGATGTTTTGTAGTATAATTGATCTGAGAATGAGGAAGTAATGTTTCTATTAATGATAGTAATTGATACTTTGTTCTTGGCATTGTGTGGTCATGTGGTAAAAAAGAATCGACCATATGCAATATGTCCTCCAGAGCTTTTTTAGTGAGACGATTAGACACATAAACGTTTAGCAACTGACACAAGGCATCGCCACCTCGGGTTTTCGATCCTGGAAAAATTGGCTGGTTTATCCAATCTGGCTGAATTTCACCATCATCGTCACTGTGATCACCATCATCATCAGAATCGTTACTTTCGTTTAACGAGAATGATGCTGACGAACGTGATTCAGAACTATGTAATTCAAAAGAAACATCTGAATCGATTATCTGATTGACTGTTCGTGAAGAGGATGTATTGAGAGAATCTGTTACTGAATTTCGCCCAGAGATACTTCTTGACACGTTATTTTCTCTTTCGATTTCGGAAGATCTTTGAATGTTTAATTCAGATAAACCATCTGAATCTGCTGCCATTTGATTTAATGTTGAGGAGGACGAGATATTTGCATAATGTAGTACTGAACTTTGCGAAGATTCACTTGTGTTTACAGAATCTATACTTCCAGTTTCAGAAGAATTTTGATCGTTGTAACGCAATAATGAAGACGAAGATCTTGAATGATCCATTTCGCCATTTTCGTTATCAGAAGAACTCTGAAAGATAAATTTGAATATTTATAAGAGGAAGAGCAGGGACATTGGACATGATATAAAAGTCGTTGCGGGCAAATTTTTTAAAACATTACTTTTAGAAATGAATCTGCATGATCTCTGGAAAACAATATATAAAGTTTATTTTCTATTAATTGAAGTTGGTTTTTAATTTAAACTCTGTGATCGAAATGTGATTCACAAGAAGAAACCAACTTCAATTAGAAAAAAATAAACACTTTTAACCTGATTAATTCGACAATTTTTAAACATTTATATCTTTTAAAATAGATCCGGGACCAAAACGAAAATTTCGGTAGTGTGTAGAGTTTATAGTGTTATTTAGAAGTTGTAAAATTGACAAATTTTACAATTGATAAATTCATAAATCGCGTAATTTAAACTCAATATTTCTTGTATTAATTTAAAGAAAAAATGAAGAAAGTGACAAGAAAATTTGAAATTTTATCAAAAATATTCTATATTTTCGGTGACTTTTTCTATAATTTAATAATTCCACCTTCTCGTAATTAATTGATAAAAACGTCAAAAATTAGGTTATTTGTCAGACCGACTTAAAAAACATAGATTATCTATTATTTTAATTTTTTCACTAGTTTAATTATTAATAAATAATTATTCAACTAATTTTAAACAGAAAACAATAAATTTTTTTTGCATTTTGAAGAATTTTTCATTTTTTTATATATTGTCTAATTGCAAATGAAGTGACATTTTTTCTCACCTTCTCCATTTTACACTTAAATTTTTAAAAAAGTAATAAATATTTTGACATTATTCTTTTTATTTCCATCCCAAAGATTATACAGCTTCATTTCTAAAAGAACCAATTTTTTTAAAAATTAGGCCGCAACAACTATATTTGAAACAGGGTAACTGCACCATTTGTCGAGGATTTTAGACAACATGTGACTTTGTTTTTTTTTCTCAGTAGTATATTTATTTGAAAGTTTGAATTTCGTAGATTTGGTATTTGATATTTATTTTTATAAAATAAAATATAGTGGTAAGCAAAAATTATATTTATATGTCAATTAGGCAAAATCGCGATTTGTTGATGGTCTGGTACCAATTTCTCGAGGTTCAGTTACAATTCTCAAGGGTATGACATTTTCTTTAACCATATCACCTAACAATTAAACTCCCTCAATATTTTAAAAATCGTGTAGATATTAATTTTTTAGATAAAAATAATATATATAATTACCAAACAACATATTTACTTACTTAACCTGTTAATGTACAATTTATAATATTCATATAAAAACTTTTTTAACTTTTTCAGCATCTATGTTTGATGTTTAATAAACAGAAATACCTAACCAACATTACTATTGTGTCTAATTATTTTCGTTTAAACCATCAACAAATGGTACATCAGCTAAAAAACTTTCTACATCAATTTTCAAATCAGTACCTCGAAAAATAGAACCAACATAAAATATGGAACCAAATACCTTTTAAAGAAAGGCAAATATTTTTTTAACAAATAAATTTATATACAAACTAAATGTAGTTTTTCTAAAATCTTATGGTAATAATTTCGTATATAAAAGTAATTAGAAATTATTTTAATTTTTATGTCTAAAATTCTAATCTATTCAACTTGAAATATTAAGAAAATGTCGAATCGAGTAAATTTGACAGCAGTGAATTTTAATTTCAATTAAATAAGTATTTTAGTAACATTGATATGAAATGTTATTATGTGAGTATACTATTGAAAATATAATATAAAGATTTTTCTGAAATTATTTTTGTTTTTAAATGTTCTATATTAGACTATTTATCTGAGAAATGAAATTAAGATCCTCAACATTTGGTGCACTCTCGATAACTCCAGTTACCCTATATTGGTTTGACCCATTTATAAATTTTTAAAGTTATATCGATTACAGTTATTATGTAGATGCTTTTGCATTTTCAAGGTCAGATATAAAACTATCTCCAATTTACAGAAATTAATCCGCATTTTATTTATATCATATTTATATATTATTATATTATATTTGTATATATAGAACGTTACCATTTTTCTACTGTTGGTACTCTTCAAGAAATGTGTCGATGTGTTTTTTAACTACGCTAATTTAAAGTACTTTCTCCCTAATCTGCAAAACTTAGGTATGCAATCAGCCGCACCTAAAATTTTAATCAATGAACAAACTTTATAAATAAAGCTCGATATTTATTAGTTTTTTTAAAATAAACAAAATATCGATATACGAATGAAAGGACATCACTTGTGACCTCGTCTAAGAAAGGAGTGTTTATGACCAAAAATATATTTTTGATTTATAACCCAGTAAAAAAAAAGTATTCAGAATAGAGAAAAAGTATTGGTGAAGACGTTCGGTGAATGCGTTTTCGCGACAAAACCGTATTGGTGGGTTACGGTGAATACATTTTGCTTACCGTGAATACTTTTTTTTTTAAACTTTCGATTTAAAGATTCCTAAGCAAAGTTGAGAATATTTATAAAGAGCGTAAGTGACCTGAAGTATAAAAATGACTATTGCGAGAAGGAAATAAGAAATTTTGAGAAAAAACGAAAAATTAAATTAAATTAAATGCAGGTCCTTGCAAGTGTCCCGCCAGCAGATCTTTTGGCGAGGGAAAGGGAAGAAATGTTTCTCTTTTCTAAAGAAAGAAGTTCCTTAGATGAGGAAATAAGACCAAGCAAGGGCCTGATCAGCAAAGAAGCGAGGCACAGGCTCATAGAAAGATGGCAAGAAAGATGGGATGGTGAGGAAAAAGGTCGATGGACTTATCGCCTTATCCCGGCACTCGCCACCTGGATAAATAGGAAACACGGTCAGGTTTCCTATTATTTGACTCAGGCGCTCACAGGTCACGGGTGTTTTAACTTGTACCTGTGTCGCTTTAAATTACGCGAGGACGAGGTGTGTGCATATTGCCAGTTCCCTGAGGACAACGCGGAGCACACCCTCTTCTTATGCAGAAAATGGGACTTGGAAAGGCGGGCCATGTTCGAAGGTGTAAATAGTCAAGTTACATTGGAGAACATGGTATCGCTGATGACCCAGTCGGAAGAGAATTGGCGGCAAGTCGAGAACTTCATAATCTCGGTTATGTCGAGGAAGGATCTCGACGGCCGCCAAAAAGCGTAATTTAACAGCTTTTAATTTTGTACGTTTGTTTTTTATTAATTTATTTTGTGATTTATTTGTCCTTATACATTTTTTAATTGTTTGTGTTTTTTATTCATCTTTGTACAGTTTTATGTTTTCATTATTTTATACGCGTTTATTTTTTCTTTTTTTTATATATCCGTTTGTAATTTTATCTTTTGACTTTTTACACTTTTTAGAATTTGCTTTTTTATTGTTGTGCTGTAAATTCCGCTTATACTTTGAAATAGTTAAAAAAATTTTTAAACTATGGACGCAGGTTAACCGCAGAGAGAAGCAGAAGGTCGCATTAGCGACAGAGTTGGAGCGCCACCCTCGAAGGCTAAAGTCTTACGACAGTTCCGAGGGAGGGTAAAGGGCTCCAGAAGAAGGGTTACGGGTTTTAGTGGGTCGGGCTGGCAGTAGGTCGCCAGTTTATTAAATTTACTTTTCTATATATTTATTTTTCTTTTTTTTATCTCCTTTTGTTTTATCACACCAACCCCACATAACCTTGGAGTGCGGAATCCAAGGTATCTGTAGGCAGATTTCCCAAAAGTCCCTAAGCAAAAAAAAAATAAATAAAATAATAATAATAATAATAATAACAATAATAATAATAAATAATAATTAATAATAAATATTAATTAATAAAATTTAAAATAAAAATTATTATTATTATTATTATTATTATTATTATTATTTATTTATTTATTATTATAATCAGGGACCGTCTCGAAAGTTTAATTTTGTTTTAGTGTTTGAGTTAACACGAAACTAAATTAACAAAGTGACTTTAGTTTCAAGTCGACACGAAACTAAACTCAGTTTAGAATATAACATATTTATTTAATTACTGATTAAATATAAATTCCCTGAAATATAAATTCTTTTATTACTTAATATAAGAGAAAAAACTCCAGCACGGCATTTAACTGTAGAGTGAGCGACTGATATTAAGAAGCGGATGTATTACAATGCAGCGCGCCGGTTCCCGTCGATCACGGAAGTTAAGCAACTTTGGTCGCGGTTACTACTTGGATGGGTGACCGCTCGGGAATATGTCGTATTACCGTGTTTTTCTGACGAAAAAAAATAAGTTTGTGTGTGTGTGTGTGTTTTTAGCCGTTTAGGGGAAATTTGTTCGATTGAAAAAAATAAAAAAATTATAAAGATGTGTATGTGAGTTAAAAAAAAAAGTTAAAATAAAGATTTATATAGAAGTATTTGTATCTATGAAAATTAATTAAAATATGTAAACCTAATTTTCTTTTTTCAATTTATCGTTTGTATATTTTTAACCCCATAAAAGGATTGGATTAACAATATGGTGTTATTGAAGCAATAGCGACAACTAAAAAAATTTTTGTATCATAAAAATGCCCGGGTGTCATTGATTCAACAGCATTTTTTTCTCCGTGTATTTATTCGAATATTTAATAAACCGAGCGATTGAAGGGAACTAAAAGTGTCCTAGCGGTGGCTTTCTATTTCTGGTAGGGCCATCACAGGGAAATCAAGCTAGAGCCCGATCTTCCATTCCTCGCTGTCCGCGAGCGTGACGAAAGGTACCGGGGCCCGACCAGATTTTCCCTTCCAGAACCCTGCTAGCAGTACGGAAATACAGCGAGGACCCTATCAGAACCCAACTCAAATTTCTACACGGGATTTGAATTGACCAAGAAACTTTGAATAATTTGTACTATTTGAATTTAACTTCCTGAAAGGTGTTAACAGGAAGGAAGAGTAAGGAGACCGAACTCTGTGTAGAAAGCGCTTTAAAAATCTCAGAGAAATATGCACGAAAAGTGCCAGGCTCACTGCGTTCTAGTCGACTTCCAATTAAGTTGATCATGCGCATAAGCTGTGTTGTGTCTCTGTTTCTCGTAAAAATTGTGCGAGTGAGATGTAAGTTCTAATGTTTACATTTAGCCGGTCTTAGTGAGATACATACATATACAATACATTTCGTTTTAATAATTATTTATTTATTTTATTTAAAAATTGTCGTGTTGTGTGCCAGGATGTAAAGAAAGAAAAAGAGTCTAAAAACATTAGTCTCTTCTATCCTTCTACGGTATGTAAATAGACTCTAGTTATAAACACAATTCTTCTTAACCATTTTCGCAAAATTTTTCCCTTTTCATAAATATATTATTAAATTATTTTGAAAATCTAAATAATATCACAATTGCAAATAAATAAATTTGCTTTTAAAATTAACACTGTTTAAACTATGTAATATTTACCTTGACATAACCACACTTTGTATCTATGTCAACACTGAACTTTAGTTCAATGCGCATGATCGACTTAATTGGTGATCAACTAGAACATAGTGAGTCTGGCACTTTTCGTGCATATTTCTCAGACATTTGTAGAAGCAGAGTTCGGTCTCCTTACTCTTCCTTCCTGGGTGTTAAACAGAATTGATCCGAACATTAGGTGATCTCCTGGTATCATAATTTCGTTATTTGACATATGCTTCCCCAAAAATGTTGACCTGAATTCACCTGAGTACCTGGTAGACTACTAGTGTCTTCCCAGTGCTTCAATTTTGCCAAAAAGGAGTCCGCGAATTGAGAGGATGTAAAAAAGTACATGTTCCGCACAAAATTACCGGTAAACAAAACTTCCCGAAAAATCCGCGGAAATTCTTCGGAATCTCCGCGGACTAAATCCGCGGAGCTGCTCCACGGATTTTACCGGTAACCCTTTCAATACTCAATAAGAATTACTTATAGGCATTAACGTGTAATTTTTTTCTTAGAAAATGCAGGCCGTCAAACTTAAACCAAAAAAATTCAAAAAATTTGGAACAATCTTATTAACAGAAAAATAATTTTTAAAATTCAAACGTATTTTTTTAAAATTTTCTTGAAAAATCTACACCATATGGTGTTTTATATATTTTCTAGAATCGTTTTTAGTACAGAAAAATTATTCCAAATTTTTTGAATTTTTTTGGTTTAAGTTTGACGGCCTGCATTTTCTAAGAAAAAAAATACACGTTAATGCCTATAAGTAATTCTTATATTGTAACAAATGACCTTTAAAATAAGCCTAATATCATTAAAAAGCGTTCATTATTTTAAAAGTTATTCAAATTTTTGTAAAACATTGAAAATGACGATTTTTTAAAAATATCTAAATGAATTATTGGCGAAACGACTTCTGAAATATTTTGTTCTTTTTAAAATTTTATCATCTATCAAAAAATGAACAGAAAAAAATTTTAGTTTCAATAAATCTTATGTTTTAAAGCGTTTTTCATTCGCCTGAAAATGGGTGGTCTCTCAATTTTGACCGGTAGTGTATCTTCATCCTTTTCTTACTAATTATCCAGAGAATCAGGCTAACATTCAAAACCTAACCTTCTAAGTTTAATCCTCCATTTTTCTCCGTGTACAAATAAATATTTAGTTATTTCAAAAAAATTATTTTATTGGTGCAAATAAATATTTATTTTAATTAAAAACTATGCATTATTGAATCAAGTAATTTTCATAATTGATTTAAAGCAATGTTTATTAGATCAAATTATTCCATTTAATTGACTTATTAATTAATTTGTAGTTGGTTCAAATAACTATTTATTTGATACCATAAATTAAAATATTTATATCCAGTAAATATTTACTTAGTTCAAATAAATAAAAATAAATAAGTAAAAACAAATAAGTTTAAATACAACCGAACGAGCGTTAGCGAGTGAGGTATATGTCGCTAGTCATTAATAAACCCAAAAACTTAATAATATTATAGAAAAAGAGATTTTATTGACATTTTGAATTTTATTATTAATTTCATAAAGTTTTGAATATCTCTGACTATTGTTTATGGATTTTTATGAATTAACGCACACGACTTGTCCTACTGTTTGGCACATCTCTTGTGCTATTCTTTTTTCCGTGTAGCTGCAGCAACAAGGTGAGCTTCGAATAAAAACACAAAAGTTTTTGCCCATCCAATTTTTTTTGGTATCGTTTTACTAAAGTCATACAATAATTTTAAGACAAAAAAGAAAAAATCGGTACATGAAATTTTGAATAAACTCAGTTTTTCGATATTTTTCATTTGGGATATTTAAAAAATCTTCATTTGTTAGTGAGTTGGACAAATTCTACAAAAATTGAGTAGAAATAGACAAAACTTCGATAATATAGAAGAATTTAACTACAAACATCTAAATTTCAAATGGTTCTGCAGATTTTCGGTATAACTGGATACGAATTCTATCTCAGATTTCCAAAATTCAAAATAGCGGATCGTATATGGCAGACGATTTGGTAAATCTGACGTCGTATTCGCATTCAGTTGTACCAAAAATACGCAGAAGTATTTGAAATTTATATCCTGGTTTGTAGTAATATTCTTCTTCGTTATCAAAGTTTTGTCTGTTTTTACTGAGTTTTCATAGAATTTGCCAAACTCAGTAAACAGAATAAACGATTACTCAGAGGAAAATGAAAATATTTTAAATTTTCAAAATGTATTTTAAAGAATAAAAGTAGCGTCTTTTGAACTTTTAACCCTTTAACGCCCGAATGGGCTGATTTTTAACTTTGGTTTCAAGCTCATAATATTAAAAGAAAAAAATTATTAAAAAATCTACAAAGACATATCCATACGTTTTTGGGGTCGCTCTTTCGAATCTGAAGTCAGATTTAAAAAATTCAAAATGGCGGATCCAATATGGCGGACGATAATATTAAAACTTCATATATTGGCTTCAAATTTGTTGCTCGGGGGTTTTTAGGGTCGCTGATTACGAATCTGAAGTCAGATTTAAAAAATTCAAAATGGCAAATCTAATATGGCGGACGATAATATTAAAACTTCATATATTGGCTTTAAATTTGTTACTCGGGGGTTTTCGGGTTCGCTGTTTACGAATCTGAAGTCAGATTTTAAAAATTCAAAATGTTGGATCACTTAGGTACCATTTTCTCTAAAACCACTTAACGGATATGGTTTTTTTTAAATACTTGTACATTAATGGACTGTAATCTGGTCTTTTCTTTTAACAAATAAATTAGTTTCTTTAAAGCTGTTTGCTTATTTAACAAAAAATCAGTCAGAGAAGCAGGCGCAATGCGCCTACATCATAGGGTTTCGTGGCCTAAAATGACAGAAAAATAAATAAATAATAATTTATTTAGAAATTTTTTTTTACTTAAGATTGAAATTTTTTTTATTACCATAGTAACGGTTGTTATGGCCTAAAATGACAAAAAAAAATAATAACACAGGTTTACAAATTAAAAACTTTTTTTTGCCAATCGAACAAAACAATTTTTTTTTCGAATAGTAGGTGTTTTTTGAGTAAGAAAATCATAGTTTTAATTTTTTTCCCTCGTGCAGTTTTTCTGTAGCTTCAAATTTTGCATTTTCGAGGTGCAACGCCACTTAAACTTACCTGTAGGAAAATTAGCTTGTCAAAATATAATAAATGAGGTATCATTGGAAAGGTTATTAAATTACCTTTCGATCCATAGGTCTCAGAATAAAATTCAACAAAAATTGAGAGAGTTACAGTCGATTAAAGATGAAATTTCATGATAATTTTGATGATTTTTAGACATTTGAGTAACTTCTACTATTTTTTTCTACATCAAACAGGAAAGAATGTTTATGTTTTAATTTTTTTATTGATAGACTATATCATTACACAAATTTTGAGCCCTTGTGGACCTCGATTGGATTAAAAATGACAATTCTACACTAAATTTAGTGGACGAAACTACATTCTTCATTTTTAGTATCCCTTAAACATTTGCAGCAAAAATTGAAGTAATAAAATTTAGTTAAGCTCTAAAGTTACTAAAATCACTAATAAAGGATTTCTGAAATCGTAGATTTCGAATCCAATGTTAGTTTTCTAAATTTCAAAATGGCGGATCCAATATGGCGTCAAGTTTTTAAAAATCGATTAAATTCGTCTTAAATTCGTTACTCGGGGGTTTTCGGGGTCGCTGATTACGAATCTGATGTCGGATTTCGAAAATTGAAAAGGATGGATTCATAATGGTGAACGAGTTTTTTAAAATCCATCGAAATCGCACCTATTGGATCCGCCATTTTTAATTCTTGAAATCTTACATCAGATTCGTAATCAGCGACCCCGAAAACCCCCGAGTAACGAATTTAAGACGAATTTAATCGATTTTTAAAAACTTGATGCCATATTGGATCCGCCATTTTGAAATTTAGAAAACTAACATTGGATTCGAAATCTACGATTTCAGAAATCCTTTATTAGTGATTTTAGTAACTTTAGAGCTTAACTAAATTTTATTACTTCAATTTTTGCTGCAAATGTTTAAGGGATACTAAAAATGAAGAATGTAGTTTCGTTCACTAAATTTAGTGTAGAATTGTCATTTTTAATCCAATCGAGGTCCACAAGGGCTCAAAATTTGTGTAATGTATAGTCTATCAATAAAAAAATTAAAACCTAAACATTCTTTCCTGTTTGATGTAGAAAAAAATAGTAGAAGTTACTCAAATGTCTAAAAATCATCAAAATTGTCATGAAATTTCATCTTTAATCGACTGTAACTCTCTCAATTTTTGTTGAATTTTATTCTGTGACCTATGGATCGAAAGGTAATTTAATAACCTTTCCAATGATGTCTCATTTATTATATTTTGACAAGCTAATTTTCCTACAGGTAAGTTTAAGTGGCGTTGCACCTCGAAAATGCAAAATTTGAAGCTGCAGAAAAACTGCACGAGGGAAAAAAATTAAAACTATGATTTTCTTATTCAAAAAACACCTACTATTTGAAAAAAAATTGTTTTGTTGGATTGACAATTTCACTGTAAACCAGTGTAATAGTTTATAAAAAAACTTTTTTGTACTTAAGATTGCAAATTTTTTTTATTATCATAGTAACGGTTGCCATGTAAACGGTTGTAATGGCAATCATTACTATATCAACGGTTCCACGGCAACGGTTGTTATGTCAACCATTAACATAGCAATGGCTGTTATGTCAACCATTAACATAGCAATGGTTGTTATGTCAACCATTAACATAGCAATGGTTGTTATGGCAACCATTAACATAGCAACGGTTACCATGGCAACGGTTGTTATGTTGTCATAAGACTTAAGACAAAGGACTTAATACATAAGACTTAAAACTTAAGACATAAGACTTAAGACTTAAGAATTATGACTTAAGACTTAAGACTTTATACATAAGACTTAAAACTTAAGACATAAGAACTACGGACGGACATTCAAGTCTCGCTATAAGGGTTTTGGCCCTTGGCCACGAAACCCTAAAAAACCAAGAAAACGGGTAATTATTTTTTTTTAATGGTCCAAGAAATTCAAAAATAAATATTTGTCTTTATCGAACGATCAGATTTTAGTCCATTGTATATAAAATCATCAGAACAAAATGTGATAAAAAAAATTATTTAGAATTGAGAAAATGGTAATTAAAAGGGTGTTTACGAGATGCTCGCCCTAGGGCGCCCCGAGGCGACCAAAGGTTCTCAAAGTCACTTTTATTATCGTTTGTTTTCATATAAATAAAGAATAATAAAAGTGACTTTGAGAACCTTTGGTCGCCTTGGGGCGCTCTAGGGCGAGAATCTCGTAAACACCCAATAAGCTTATTTCAATGGAATTTTACAACTGCTTATGACCCCTCAACAAGAAATTAAAATTATGATCTGCCTCAGAAAAAATATCATCGGACTTACACTCAGATTCAGCATCGGCATCATGCAAGTAAGATTCGTCAGAATATTATTAGCGGATAAAATTATGTTGGCATTGAAAGATTTTGTCGTCTGGCATTTAACATTTTTAAAATCTGACTTTAGATTCGTATTCAGCGACCCCGAAAACCCCCCAAGTAACAAATTTAAAGCCAATATATGAAGTTTTAATATTGTTGTCCACCATATTGGATTTACCATTTTGAATTTTTTAAATCTGACTTCAGATTCGTAATCAGCGACCCCAAAAACCCCCGAGTAACAAATTTGAAGCCAATACGATGATTTTTAGGGTTCCGTACACCATAGGTGTACTGACGGAACCCTTATGAAATCACTCGTGTGTCCGTCCCAGCCACGCAAAATGGGCTGTCCCCCCTTAACTTCTACAAATCTCAACCTGGTGAGTTGAAATTCGGTAGGGATCTTCAGTTTTAAGTAAAGATTACAGGAAAAATATAGCGAACCTGATTGGCGGAGTTATTTGCGAAATTGAAGGGCAAGAATTTGAATTTTTCGAAAAAATTACACTGTCCCAACTTTAACTTTTATAAATTTAAACCTGGTGAGTTAAGATTCAGCTTGTATATTCTTTTTCAAGTGCAAATTATAGAAAAAATAAAGAGAATGTGATTGGCGAAGATAAGTACTATAAAAGAAAAAATATAAAGATTTATTAATAAAATAAAATAATAAAAATATTTATTCGAAATTTAAAAAAATATATTACTATTTTTTTAATTATTTTTTTCAAATTTTGTAAAAATTTTTGAAATAATTTTTTTATAAACAATGAGTTTTATTTTGGTGTACGGAACCCTCGATCTTAATGCGAGTGAAACTCGCACTTGTCCGATTTTTTAATATTGTCGTTCGCCATTTTGAATTTTAAAAATATGACTTCAGATTCGTAATCAGCGACCCCGAAAACCTCCGAGTAACAAATTTCAAGCGATTTCATGAACTTTTGAAAATTGTATCCATCCTGTGTTAAATTTTGAAAAATTGTTTATTTTCAGGCGCGATTTTGAATAAAAAAATACCAAAAATCTTAAAACGCAAAGCATATTTTCAAACTAAAACTAACGGGAACACGTTTTTTATACCTTAGCTGACTTGGAAAAATCGATATGACAACTAAAATTGGATCTGAAAAAAAATTACTTTCCAAAATCTTGTATTTTTTGCGTATTTTTGAAAAAATAAGGGTTAAACGTCATTTTTTGGAAATTTTAATAATGCCATTCGAAAGAGCGACACCAAAAATTTGTAGATTTTTTAATAATTTTTTTCTTTTACTATCATGAGCTTAAAACCGAAGTTAAAAATCAGCACATTTGGGCGTTAAAGGGTTAAGTTAAAATACCTCGAAAACCTGACGTGCAGGGTCTATTATGACGCTGGATTCAGAATTATCAAGTTGAAAACCTTTAGAAAAGTATATTTTTTGATTCTTGTTTAGTAAATACTGTCGGCCTGTGGTACAAACGGTTCCTAAATTTTTGAAAAATTGATGATAAACGACATGACAATTTCTTCATTAATTTTAGAAATTTTTAAGGCTCTACAGTAATTTTCTGTGCTATCTACCATAGAAAATCTTTGCCGATGCTTAAAAAAAATTCGAATCCTCCGGCTGCTACTCTTGAAAAAATTGTTTTTTTCATAGAATTTCTTTAAAGTTTGAGAAAATATCCCTTTGGGTGCCCTTTAAATGTGGTAAAATTTTCAATACACTTTGCGATGCTAAATTTTGAGATATTCAAGTAATTGTTAATTTTATTTTTTATTTTGTTAACAATTATAATTATAAACAACTTAATAATCAAAATAATAGGAAGGATTAACTAAACAGAAGTAAAACAAGTTCGTGCAACATGTGGATCTCAGATGCGATGCATTCGCGTAAGAGCAACATATGTGCGCTGCAGGACAAAAAATTCAATATTTCCGATAGTTTAAAAGTCTCCATAAACTTTTTTGACTTTTTTTCGGTCAAATTTTGAAAAAAAAAATTTTGCTTTTTATTGCATTGAAAATGTTGGTATAACAATTATTAGTCATAAATATGAGCAAAATCGATTGAAACGTCTTAGAGGTATACATTTTTGGAAAAATTACTTGAAACTTTAACGTCTGGTAAAACCCACAATTTTCATTGAAAATTTTTTTTCCTTTCTTCTCTTACACAACACTATATTTACACCAAATTTCAGAAAAATTGACAGATCCATTACCAACATTAATTTTTTTGAGAAAATTTAACCCCACTATAATTTGCATCAACAAAAACCAAGTCAATAACATCTTACATGAATTTAATAAAATAGTCGGTTCTTTAAAATTCACTCTTAAAATCTCTATAAATAAAGAAATTCATTTTCTAGACTTCAGATTATCGTATGCTGGTTTAATTGAAACCAATTGGTTCCAAAAACCTTTCGCCTTAAGATGATGTATAAATTTTTTCCAACCACTACATCAATATCAAAAAAGTAATAGTATGAATATACTATTGCTTTTTTATATTAATGTGGTGGTTGGAAAAAAGTTTCATCGACAAAGCCATGAAATTTTCAGAACCACAATTCCATAGATAAAATACAAACACTGTTTTTACAATACTTTCAAAAAATAATTACCCTTACAAATATTTTAAATGCAACTTCGACAAAAGATTAACAATTTTAAACACTAATAACAACACCATTAGTCAATGTAGCTTTGACCCTCTTAAAGTTCTGGTACTGCCGAATATACTCCCAACTTCCTACAACCTGTGATCGCTTTATGCAAAAAAACTTTAGATTTCTACTATATTTTTTACCAAAAGTGAAATACCAAACACTTTATTAACCCCTTCACAGTGTTTGACGTTTAAAGAGGCAAAAACAATTCGTGCCCCCAGTGTGTATGACCGCTATAGCGGCATCGAAAAAAAAGATAAATAAAAGATAACGAATCTTGCTAAAAATGCCTACTTGGGGGTTTTCGGGGTTGCTGAATCCAAATTCGTTATTGAAAATTTTAAATTCAAAATAACGGCTTCAAAATGGCGATCAAAATTTTATTTAAGTTTATGATTTTGACTGAAAATGCTCATTCGGGGGTTTTTGAGGTCTCTAAATCCAAATATTTATTTAAAAATTCAAAATTTAAAATGGCGGCTCCAAAATGGCGACCACAAAAAAAATTTAAAGTTCTCAAATTAGATCTAAAAACTTAAAGCAAAGGAATTAATATGTCCGATGTTTTAAAACATTGTGAAATACTCAAAATCAATCTATATTAAAAAATTTAATAATAGTAATTAAATTAAATAGTTCGTCACTCCGGATTCGACTAAGAGCGGTGTTTTAAATAGTTTGTGTAAATAGATATAAATATAAAATATAATATATGTAAAATATAATATATATATATATACATATATAAAAACATAAACCCCAAAAGACTCAAATAACTATTTATAACCACATTCGTAAACTTTTAAATTTTTAGTTGACATCTTGCAGTCGCCATTTCGAATTACAAAATTTTAACCACACACAAAAAAAATATGGTAAATTTGACTACTTTTTTACTATTTCCTGTAGTTCCTATAGGCGCCCGTAACATTATTTAGTAAAATGAACTATGACAGAATAGTTAGTCTAACTGTAAAATGTGGTAATAAATACCATTTTTACAGTAAATTTAACTACTAAAACAGTTATCTTAACTATTTGTTGTTAGTCATACTAACTGCTTCATTTAGTTGTAGTAACTAAATTTTCATAGTTCCTATAGGCGCCCGTAACAAATCGTAGTTGTAACAACTGTAAAAAATAGTAAAATTAACTATTTAAAGTAGTAAAATGAAATTATTTATTTGTTTTTTATTATTATTGAGGTCCATTTTTTTATATTTTCTCTTACCTATTTTTGTTCATATATAATTTATATATTAAATTCTTATACACCTAACAGAGAAAAATCCCCAAACGCCGGGGATTGAACGCACGACCCTAACATTCGCAAACCGATAACCTAACCATCTAACCACGCTCGCACGCTACGATGACTGGCATTGTACTTGAGGACATTCTTCTTAGATTCAGTCATAATAACTACTCCGTTTAGTTGCAGTAACTAATTTTTTAAGCTCAAGGACTTAGTTGAAATGTAGCCAGCATATGATTTTAAATGACTCAACGATAGTGCAGTAGTTCAAAGTACTGTTGAAAATAGTTATTTTCAGAATTTCTGTAGTAAAATTATCCACTTTTTACTAGTTTTAAAAAAATTAAACTTACTATTTTCATATAGTAAAAATAACATAAAAATTGTTACTTTTATGACTTTTGTAATTATAAAAATAAATGTTTCTTACCACCATAGAGATAAATTATTAAAAGCTAGTGCAAATATTCTAATTCAGTGACTCCAAAGACCCCCAAATCCGCATTTTTATCCAAATCCGTAAACTTTTAAATTTTAAGCCGCCATTTTGGAGCCTCCATTTTGAATTTTACATTTTTTATCAAATATTCGGATTCAGCGACCCCGAAAACATAAAATATAATAATATAAAGTAATTTAAAAAAATTTTTTCTTGCACATTTGTGGCACGAAAAGCTTATTTTGACTACACTGCTAAGGGGTTAACAACAATAAAAAACAAAATACCAAAATTTGAAAAAACAACGTCATCTATAGAATTTCAGGCAACAATTTTAAAAGTATTTGCATTGGACAAACTATACGTTCATTAAAGAAACGAATTTGCGAACATAAACATTCAGAAGTACATAAAAAATAAAACACTGCTTTTTGTAGACACGCAACAAAATTAAACCACAATTTTAACTTTGACCAATTTAATGTATAAATTCTTGACTATGTATGTATATCGCTCTTACGATTTTAGAGTTTTGGAAATGTTCTATATTGTAAAATTCAAACGCTCTATCAACTTTAGAATAAACACAGAAAATCTGTCAATGATGTATTTTGACATAATTGACACTTTCAATAGCATTTCAAATAACTAACTTTAATAATTTTATTTTTCCCCTTTTTTCAAATTTAAATTTCAATTAAAATTAAAAATGAAATTAAAATTAAAATGTATATTGATGTATATGTATGTATATTGATATGTTATTATTATTATTATTATTATTATTTTTTTTTTTTTTTGCTTAGGGACTTTTGGGAAATCTGCCTACAGATACCTTGGATTCCGCACTCCAAGGTTATGTGGGGTTGGTAAAATGAAACGAAAAGAAATATAAAAAAAAGTAAAATAAATAAATGTTATAATAAATTTAACAAACTGGCGACCTACTACCAGCCCGACCCACTAAAACCCGTAAACCTTCTTTTGGAGCCCTTTACCCTCCCTCGGAACTGTCGTAAGACTTTAGCCTTCGAAGGTGGCGCTCCAACTCTGTCGCTAATGCGACTTTCTGCTTTTCTCTGCGGTCATCCTGCGTTAATAGTTAAAAATTCAAAACTATTTCAATATAAAAGCGGAATTAACAGCACAACAATAATAGAAAAAAATGTTTAATTATTAAGTATAAACAGTCAAAAGATAAAATTGCAAACGGATATATAAAAAAAAGAAAAAAAAATAAACGCGTATATAATATTAAAAACATAAAACGGAATAAATTAAAATTGTATAAGGACAAATAAATCACAAAATAAATTAATAAAAAACAAACAAAACAAATTAAAAGCTGTTTAAATTACGCTTTTTTGTCGGCCGTCGAGATCTTTCCTCGACATAACCGAGATTATGAAGTTCTCGACTTGCCGCCAATTCTCTTCTGACTGGGTCATCAGCGATACCATGCTCTCCGGTGTAACTTAACTGTTTACACCTTCGAACATGGCCCGCCTCTCCAAGTCCCATTTCTTGCATGAGAAGAGGGTGTGCTCCGCGTTGTCCTCAGTGAACTGGCAATATGCACACACCTCGTTCTCGCGTAATTTAAAGCGACACAGGTACGAGTTAAAACACCCGTGACCTGTGAACGCCTGAGTCAAGTAATAGGAAACCTGACCGTGTTTCCTATTTATCCAGGTGGCGAGTGCCGGGATAAGGCGATAAGTTCATCGACCTTTTTCCTCACTATCCCATCTTTCCTGACATCTTTCTATGAGCCTGTGCCTCGCTTCTTTGCGGATCAGGCCCTTGCTTGGTCTTATTTCCTCATCTAAGGAACTGCTTTCTTTAGAAAAGAGAAACATTTCTTCCCTTTCCCTCGCCAAAAGATCTGCTGGCGGGACACTTGCAAGGACCTGCACAGCACTCGTAGATACCGTCTTATATGCAGAGATGATACGCGTTGTTATCGATCTCTGCGCAGACAGTACCTTTTCACAGATGGTTACACATCTTTTACTCCTTAGGGATGGGACCCACGCTGGTGCTGCATAGAGCATTTTAGCATGGGCGACACTCGCCACCAGTCTCCGTTTTTGTTCACGGGGTCCGCCAACATTTGGCATTAGCCGTGAAAGATTAGCCGCACACTCGATCGCCTTATTTGACGCTGTAGCCATGTGGTGGTGGAAGTTTAACCTTCCATCCAACTCCACACCAAGATATTTAATTTGTTGACTCCACTTGACCTCGAATCCGTCTATCACGATTCGTTGAAGCTTATAACCACGTCTGTCTGTGACTAGCAGTGCCTCGGTCTTTCCAGGGCCATTTCAAGACCTCTGGTATCCAGCCAGCTTTTTGCAAGTCGCAGACATTCGTTCACCAATGTCCCAAGAGCCTCCTCACTTTCGGCAGTGCACACGAACAACGCGTCGTCCGCAAAGCCGATGATCACCGCACCTTCGGGCAGATCCATTCGCAGAAAATCATCATAAGATACATTCCATACAAATGGACCCACCCTCGAGCCTTGAGGAGCCCCACGCTGCATCTCTTCCCTGAGAGTGCAGGTGTCTCCCTCATATATAACCCACCTGTCGCTAAGATAATTATCCATTATCCGCAACAAGTAGGGCGGCATGTTTTTTCTTTTTCATCGACTCGATGAGATCTTTCCATCTTGCGGAATTAAACGCGTTGCGTATGTCAATTGCTACCAACGCGCAGAAGCTCTTCTTTTTTCCAGGTCCCAATTTGTTTTTTCCTGCTTTGGCTATGTCCACAACTGCCTGGATGGCATCAACTGTGGACTTGCCTTTACGAAAACCAAATTGGTGATCGGATAGACGATTCTCTTCGGCCAAGTGGCTTTGCATTCTCTGCAGAACCAAATCGTCTAGAAGTTTACCTGTCGTATCTAGCAGGCATATAGGCCTGTGTGATGAGACTTTATCTAGAGGTTTTTCACCTTTCCTTAGGAGGACTAACCTCTGTCGCTTCCAGTCGCGGAAGAACTCTCCTCTCTCAAGGCAAAGATTGAAGCATCGAAGCAGAATCTGGGGTGAAGTGTCGATTACCAACTTTAGGATCTCGTTACTTATCCCATCGATTCCAGGCGCCTTGCCTGTTTTCAATCTTTTGCCTGCTTTTTGCAGTTCACTAAGTGTGAAGAGTTCTTCCTCTTCGACTTTGCAAAAACTCCAGTCCCTTCTAAGGTATGGTTCCGCAGGAGGAAGCAAAGAATTTATTATCTTTCTGACCCAATCGGGATTGTCCAGGTCGGGGGTCTTTTGCCTCGTCGCTAATTTCTTAGTAACGATTTTAAAAGCCAGACCCCATGGGTCCTTATCGACTTCATCGATTAGGTCCTTCCAGCTACGGCGTCGCGACTTGCGGATCTCTTTCTTGAGGTTCTTTTTCGCCTCCTTGAAAGCCTCTTTCATCAAGGGATCTCCCTTAGATCGGGTATATGTCCTTCTTGCTTTGAGGCATTCCTTCCTCAAGGAGGCTAGCTTCTCTGACCACCAGTGCAAGGATTTTCTTACGGGAATGGCGCCTTTGCGTGGCATTGACGCATTGCAAGCGGTGACTATCATGTTTCTCACCGCTCGCACCTTCCTATCCAGACTGCTCGGCCTCTTCACCCAGCCCAAGTCCTCAATTAAAAGGGCTTCTCTTAGGGACCGGCCAAACTTTTCCTTGTCGAGTCTCTTTATATTCCACGAGGAGGTCTTGCGACTAGGAACATCCTGTCTCTTTCCTCCTTGTGTGTCTCCCATAGAGACTGAGAACTCAATGTACTGGTGGTCACTTGCGGTATATTCCTCAGAGACCCGCCAGTCGCTTATGCGGCTAAATAGTTTAGACGGTGCGATCGTTAGATCTATAATTGATCCGATCGCACCTCGTCTAAAAGTCCATGTATTGCCTCGGTTCACAGCTAATAAGTCGTTTCTGGAGATCATTTCTCCAATACGAATTCCTTGTCGAGTCTCGTCTCACCCCACTCTGGCGACTTTTCGTTAAAATCGCCAGTGATGATGACATCCAGCATGGATTCTGTGAGGCTCGCTTCTAGGTCTTCGATATTGGCTTCGATGTTTGTCAGTGGGTCGTTAAGTGAGAAGTAGCAGCTATACATACGTATATTAGCTACCTCTATCCACACGAACCCACTGCTCGTCTCCAGAAACTTGTCAACCCGCAATTCTGGGTTGCACAGCTTTATGGCGGCTCTCTTCGCCTTATCCTGATACCAAGGGGCGAGGTCGCTTCCTTGATACTGCTCACTGCAGAACAGGATATCGACCTCATTTTCCCTTGCCGTTTGCATTAGGAGCAACTGTGCATCCTTACTTGTATGCAGGTTGACCTGCAAAAATTTTAAGGATTTGCCCTTTTAATCTTTTGCAGTTCTTCCCAGTAAACCGGGCAGACTCTCTTTCCGGACTCATGATTTGTTTCTGGCTTTCCCAGGTCCAAGCATGTAAGGCACTTCGGCTTAACGTTACAGCTCTTCGCGAGGTGTCCCTCTCCGCCACATCTCCGACAGTTTTTACTTCTGTCGGGGCCTTTGCAGAATAGGGTTCTGTGTCCGTAACCTAGGCACTTTTGGCACCTAGCTACTTCAACATGCTCGCGAATTTGAGCATTTATCCAGCCGATTTTGATTCGGCCAAGTTTAAGCAGAATGTCACTTTCTGCTTCTGCTAAGCGGATTAGAGCCACCTTAGTACTTCTAAAGCGCGTCAAAAGGTGGCACTTCATCTTCAGATCAGGTTTGCCCAGCTTATCTCTCAGAACTGAAATCACCTCATCCTCTGTCGTGGTTTCATCCAGCTCCTTGATCTCAAGAGACCTTTTATTTACGAGAGCAGTGACCTCGCATGGCAAGGCGCCATGCAGAGCCGAGGACAGTGCTTCCGCAAACTTCAAGGTATCTCCACCCTTTTTCACTATCACAAGAACCTCCTGTTTAAAGGTTCTCCTGATTTTTTGAATCACGGTACCAGTGTCTTCTGGTTTAACCTTTGATTTTATCAGCGGCAAGATACCCTCATAAGATTTTGGGTCTCTTGCCGTGATCCTTACCGCTTCCGTGGTTCTAAGCTTCAAAGGGCGTTTTGAGAGCTCTGTTTTCTCGCCTGGGGGCTTCTTTCTTGGAGCCCGTTCCCTTCTTTTTCCAACAACCTTATAGCCGTCCTTATTGTCTGCTCCTTCTTTTAAGACGGTCTTAGCATACGTCTGGCTAGGACTACTTGAGGACGCCTTTTTTTCTCCAACTAGCGACTCAGAATTAAGCGGTGGTGCATCCTTTCGCTTAATCCTCTTTTCGATCCGAGTCACTTGTTGGGGACTCTTATCCGGGCTAATACCTTCTCGGGGGGCTGATTTACGTTCTTTCCCTTATTAGAATCTGTAGCTGCTGCACTATCAAGAGTTGCAGCAGCACTCCTCTTTTGCCTTGGAGTTCCCACAGTTGAAGTCCGTGGCTCCTGATCCCTGAACGGTTCAGGGATAAAACGCAGATTCCTACAAATTGTTAAGAACGCACTCTCCAAAACCGCCACGCTCTTTGTATAGTTAATAATAGATAAGTGATAAGGAACTGATAGTTTGCGTTAATACTGATAAGTAGGTATTCTGTGTTGCGTGGTATAGCTCTCGTTAGTCGAGAGAGATCTGGTGTGTACCGAAAAACCTACGCTCTATGACGCTAAATATCATGAGCCCTCTCATGGCTATAACTGTTACCATTTCAAACCCCTGACACCACATCCCCCTCTTTTTAAGACTTTACCTTTTTTATTTATTAAAATTTAAAAATGACAGTGATGACATACAGAAATTTCAATAACAATCATCGCACTCAGATCAGTATACGCATTGTTACAAGAATTCGATAATTGATATATTAGAATCTCAAACATTCCGGTTTGTTCCTCGTTCGCGTTGGTAATGTTCTTCGACCTGCCTTTTCTTTTGATTGTTCGCCGCATTTTACATTTTCGTCGACTCTTGGAGTTTCGATCACAGACATGTCGGGATTGATTTTACCGCGATCATTTTTTTTTAAACGGGACCGGAATTAAATGTCCGCGATTGCGTCTATATTCTGAGTTTTCTGATTGTACTAAATAGGATCTAGGTTCTTTTAACTTTTGAACTATTTCTCCGTATTGCCTTATGTCTGTGATCCAAACTCGTTCACCTACATGAAGCTCTGGAAGATCCCTAGATCTATGTCTTTTATTATGGTCATGCGCTTGCTTTTCTTTCAACAATACATTTTTTAAAACGGATCTTCCTTAATTCCCCTTTCTTTTAATTTAGTTGGCAAAATCGGTACAGTGGTTTGCAATTTTCGACTCATCATTAATTCACCCGGGCAATACCCATTCGCCAGTGGAGTTGCTCGATAAGATAGCAAGGCTTTTTTGAATTCTAAGTCACTTTGACAATTTTTTTAAATTAAATCTTTCGCTACTTTTACGGTATTTTCAACTTCCCCGTTAGATTGACTATAATAAGGAGAACTCGTCACATGACGGAAATTGAATTGTTTGGCAAACTGATCGAATTCGTCTCTGAATTGAGGACCTTTATCTGAGCGAAGTTCTTCGCAAATTCCAAAACGCGAAAACATGCCTGCTATCTTCTCGACAACTGCAGTGGTGTCTAAGCTTTTGAGCTTCTCAATTTCGATGTATCTCGAAAAATAATCAACAACAAATAAATACCAGCATACATGTTTAAATAAATCGGCTGAAATTTTTTGCCAAGGTCTGGTAGGTAAATCATCACATAAAATTTTTTCTTTCGGGTTAGATCGCTCCTTGATACATTTCAGACACTCGCGTACAAGAGTTTCGATTTGAGCACTCAGCCCTGGCCACCAAACTGCTTCTTTTGCTCTTCGACGACATTCCACAATTCCCTGATGCCCTGCGTGAATATTTTCTAAAACTTCAGATTGCATACAAAATGCAATTATTATCCTAGAACCGTACAATAAGAGATCTTCTGAAAACGTTATATCAAAACGGTGTTGGTAATATTCCATTATATCGTTGGAAATTTTACTCTTTTCTGGCCAACCCTCAATGGAATACTTTTTTAATATTTTACATTTTTCATCGTCGTTTTGCGCTTTCATGATTTTTTCAATGTACACATCTTTTATCGGGTAACTGTTTTCAACCAGATTTACATAAGCCGTGATGCCTTCAGCAAGTTGGCATTTTCCTTCGTCCTCTAAAGGACCTCTTGAGAGGCAATCAGCGACAACCAATAATTTACCTGGCACGTAGTAAACCTCGTAACTGTAACGCATTAGTCTTATTCTTAATCGTTGTAATCGCGGAGATAATTCGTCGATCGGTTTTGATTGCAAAATCTGAATTAACGGTTTATGATCGGTTTCGAGGATCACATGCAACCCCATTGTATATTCCTCGAACTTACCCGCAGTCCACGTTAACGCTAGGGCTTCCCTTTCTATTTGAGCATATCTTTTTTCTGTCGCTGTTAACGTTTTAGAAGCGTATGCTACAATCTCGCGATTATGTTTGGAATCAGCTTGAAATAAACACCCACTAATACCGTACGAACTTGCATCCGCGCTAATAATCATTTTTTAGTTGGATCGAAATATGCCAACGTCGGAGCTTCCGAAAGAATTTTTTTTGATCACGTTAAATGCCTGTTCCTGACTTGGACCCCAAATAAATTCCACGTTATTTTTTAGCAAACTGTGGAAAGGTTCAAGAATCTTTGAGCGATCCTCGATATACCTAGCTGTAAAATTCACCATGCCCAGAAATCTCATAACTTCCTCTTTGTTAGTTGGAACCGGAAATTTGTTTATCGCTTTTATTCGTTCTGGGTCGATATCGACTCCCCGTTCCGACAACCTGTGTCCGAGAAAACTGATCTCTTTTACCCCTATTATGCATTTCGATGTGTTTATCGTAATTCCCGCGGCCTCTAGTTTAGTGAGCACCTTTTTGAGTGTTACATCATGATCTTCAACGTTCGATCCGAACACTAAAATATCATCAACGTGGTAAACGACATTTTCTATACCTACGAAAATATTTGACAATTTCGTGACTAAATATTCTGACGCGCAAGCTATTCCGAAAAGCAATCGAGTAAATTTATATCTACCAAACGGCGTAATAATCGTTGTCAACAATTGACTTTTCTCATCTAACTCAACTTGATAGAATAACAGGGTTAAATCAATTTTAGTAAAAATGCATGCTCGATTCAAGCTAGCTAATGTCAATTATACTTTTGGAATCGGGTAATATGGACGACAAATGCTATTATTTACTTGGAAATAATCTCCGCAGACACGAATCTCACTCGTTCCTCTAGGCACACACACAATCGGGGCAACCCAATCTGTAACCTCTGTTACTTTTTTTAGTATTCCCATCCCCACTAGTCTACCCAACTCTTTTTCTAGTTTAGGCTTTATCGCCAAAGCCACTAGGCGAGGGACTGATTGCGCAAAAGGTATTGCACCCGATTTTAATTTCAAAGAAATTTTTTCTGGAAAAACCCCTAGTACTTTACCGAGTTTTGGAAATTCCCCAAGAACATTTACTTTTGAAAAAGATCCATTTTCCCCAACAATCGATGCCACTGTGGACTTTTCTTTCATAATTTTAACTATTCCTAGTTTATCGCATTCGACGCGTCCCAACAGTGGTTTACAAAGACCTTTGATGATATAACCTGTCGTTTGACAACTCGTTCCCCTGTAATTTAAGGTTATGTTCACTGCTCCGAGCACATCTAATTTTCGTGTGTCCGGACCCTTTACAATTTGACCTGTTTTGTTTATCTTTAATTGGAGGTTATCTTTTATTACATCATATGGCAGACACACGCAGTCTGCACCTGTATCTGCAAGAAAGTCAATTTCTCTATTTATTTCTATAATTCGAATTTTACGTAAACATTTTTCTTTACTCACCTCCACACATCCAACAAACATATCGTTCGTCGCTTCGTCGTCTACGTTTTCGGTCATCCGAACTGACTTCGTTTTACAAACCTTACTGAAATGACCTTTTAATTTACATCTGAAGCATTCCGCGTTTCTTGCCGGGCACATATTTCGAGGATGTGACTGCTTTGCTCCACAATAAAAACAACCACCACAACGTCCGGTATTTTGCGAATTTGAGTCCGCTGTATTTCGAGTCCCTTGCGACGATAACGATTGATAATTCTGCCTTCCCCCTTTGTAGAAATTGCCTTTGCTCAAATGACCTTGCTTTGCCGTCCGGTTTACTGCGTTGATCAGATTTTGTTTTTGTTGGATTTAAGCCTGCTTAGCTGCTGTGATAGTATCTTGCAACGTCAAATTTAGTTTCAGTTGCAAGCGTTCACTTTGTTTGGCATCTAACATGCCCACCACAATTCTGTCTCTGATTAATTCATCTTTGAAAACACCGAATTCACACTGTTCTGTTAGTGCGTGCACATTCGTGATGAACGAGTCCACTGCTTCCTCCTTCTGTTGCGTACGGGAATTAAACTTCAAACGTTCAAACATTATATTCCTCCGCGGAATAAAATAGTCCTCGAAAGCCTGTAGCACAGCGTTATAGGTTACCGGCTCAGGCGTGGTATAGGTTATTCTGTGTTGCGTAGTATAGCTCTCGTTAGTCAAGAGAGATCTGGTGTGTGCCGAAAAACCTACGCTCTATAACTCTAATTATTATTATTATTATTAATTTTTTTTTGCTTAGGGACTTTTGGGAAATCTGCCTACAGATACCTTGGATTCCGCACTCCAAGAGCTCCAAGAACTGTCGTAAGACTTTAGCCTTCGAGGGTGGCGCTCCAACTCTGTCGCTAATGCGACCTTTTTCTTCTCTCTGCGGTTTTCCTGCGTCCGTAATTTAAAAAAAATGATTAAAACTATTTCATAGTCCAAGCGGGATTTACAGCACAACAATAATAAAAGAAAACAAAATTATTTAAGAAGTGTTAAAAGTCAAAAAGTAAAATCGCAAACGGATATAAAAAAGAAAAGAAAAAAAAGGAAACAGGTATATAACGTTGAAAAGAAAAAACTGTACAAAAACGAATAAAAAAAACAAAACAAATTAAAAATGTAGAAGGACAAATAAATCACAAAATAAATTAATAAGAAACGAACAAACAAATTTAAAAGCTGTTTAAATTACGCTTTTTTGGCGGCCGTCGAGGTCCTTCTTCGACATAACCGAGATTATGAAGTTCTCGACTTGCCGTCAATTCTCTTCTGACTGAGTCATCAGCGATACCATGTTCTCCGGTGTAACTTGACTGTTTACACCTTCGAACATGGCCCGACTCTCCAAGTCCCATTTTCTGCATGAGAAGAGGGTGTGCTCCGCGTTGTCCGCAGGGAAATCTAAGCGGAATTAACAGCACAATAATAATAAAAAAAACAAAATTATTTAAGAAGTGTTAAAAGTCAAAAGATAAAATCGCAAACGGATATAAAAAAGAAAAGAAAAGAAAAAAAAGTAAACAGGTATATAACGTTGAAAAGACAAAACTGTACAAAAACGAATAAAAAAACAAAACAAAACAAAATAAAAAATGTAGAAAGACAAATAAATCACAAAATAAATTAATAAAAATCGAACAAACAAATTTGAAAGCTGTTTAAATTACGCTTTTTTGGCGGCCGTCGAGGTCCTTCCTCGACATAACCGCGATTCTGAAGTTCTCGACTTGCCGCCAATTCTCTTCTGACAGGGTCATCAGCGATACCATCTTCTCCGGTGTAACTCGACTGTTTACACCTTCGAACACGGCCGGCCTCTCCAAGTCCCATTTTCTGCATGAGAAGAGGGTGTGCTTCGCGTTGTCCGCAGGGAACTGGAAATATGCACAAACCTCGTCCTCGCGTAATTTAAAGCGACACAGGTACGAGTTAAAACACCCGTGACCTGTGAGCGCCCGAGTCAAATAATAGGAAACCTGACCGTGTTTCCTATTTATCCAGGTGGCGAGTGTCGGAATAAGGCGATAAGTCCATCGACCTTTTTACTCACCATCCCATCTTTCTTGCTATCTTTCTATGAGCCTGTGCCTCGCTTCTTTGCGGATCAGGTCCTTGCTTGGTCTTATTTCCTCATCTAAGGAACTTCTTTCTTTAGAAAAGAGAAACATTTCTTCCCTTCCCCTCGCCAAAAGATCTGCTGGCGGGACACTTGCAAGGACCTGCACAGCACTCGTAGATACCGTCTTATATGCAGAGATGATACGCGTAGTTATCGATCAACCAACGCGCAGAAGCTATTCTTTTTCCCAAGTCCCAATTTGTTTTTTCCTGCTTTGGCTTTGTCCACAACTGCCTGGATGGCATCAACTGTGGACTTGCCTTTACGGAAACCAAATTGGTGATCTGATAGACGATTCTCTTCGGCCAAGTGGCTTTGCATTCTCTGCAGAACCATATCGTCTAGAAGTTTACCCATCGTATCTAGCAGGCATATAGGCCTGTGTGATGAGACTTTATCTAGAGGTTTTTCGCCTTCCTCAGGAGCACTAACCTCTGTCGCTTCCAGTCGCGGAAGAACTCTCCTCTCTCAAGGCAAAGATTGAAGCATCGAAGCAGAATCTGGGGTGAAGTGTCGATTACCAACTTTAGGATCTCGTTACTTATCCCATCGATTCCAGGCGCCTTGCCTGTTTTCAATCTTTTGCCTGCTTTTTGCAGTTCACTAAGTGTGAAGAGTTCTTCCTCTTCGACTTTGCAAAAACTCCAGTCCCTTCTAAGGTATGGTTCCGCAGGAGGAAGCAAAGAATTTATTATCTTTCTGACCCAATCGGGATTGTCCAGGCCGGGGGTCTTTTGCCTCGTCGCTAATTTCTTAGTAACGATTTTAAACGCCAGACCCCATGGGTCCTTATCGACTTCATCGATTAGGTCCTTCCAGCTACGGCGTCGCGACTTGTGGATCTCTTTCTTGAGGTTCTTTTTTGCCTCCTTGAAAGCCTCTTTCATCAAGGGATCTCCCTTAGATCGGGTATATGTCCTTCTTGCTTTGAGGCATTCCTTCCTCAAGGAGGCTAGCTTCTCTGACCACCAGTGCAAGGATTTTCTTACGGGAATGGCGCCTTTGCGTGGCATTGACGCATTGCAAGCGGTGACTATCATGTTTCTCACCGCTCGCACCTTCCTATCCAGACTGCTCGGCCTCTTCACCCAGCCCAAGTCCTCAATTAAAAGGGCTTCTCTTAGGGACCGGCCAAACTTTTCCTTGTCGAGTCTCTTTATATTCCACGAGGAGGTCTTGCGACTAGGAACATCCTGTCTCTTTCCTCCTTGTGTGTCTCCCATCGAGACTGAGAACTCAATGTACTGGTGGTCACTTGCGGTATATTCCTCAGAGACCCGCCAGTCGCTTATGCGGCTAAATAGTTTAGACGGTGCGATCGTTAGATCTATAATTGATCCGATAGCACCTCATCTAGAAGTCCATGTATTGCCTCGGTTTACAGCTAATAGGTCGTTACTGAAGATCATTTCTCCAATACGAATTCCTCTCTTGTCGAGTCTCGTCTCACCCTACTCTGGCGACTTTGCGTTAAAATCGCCAGTGATAATGACATCCAGCCTGGATTCTGTGAGGCTCGCATCTAGGTCTTTGATATTGGCTTCGAAGTTTGTCAGTGGGTCGTTGGGTGAGAAGTAGCAGCTATACATACGTATATTAGCTACCTCTATTTACACAAACCCACTGCTCGTCTCCAGAAACTTGTCAACCTGCAATTCTGGGTTGCACAGCTTTATGGCGGCTCTCTTCGCCTTATCCTGATACCAAGGAGCGAGGTCGCTTCTTTGATACTGCTCACTGCAGTACAGGATATCGAGCTTATTTTCCCTTGCTGTTTGCATTAGGAGCAGCTGTGCATCCTTACTTGTATGCAGGTTGACCTGCAAAAATTTTAAGGATATGCCCTTTTAATCTTTTGCAGTTCTTCCCTGTAAACCGGGCAGGCTCTCTTTCCGGAATCATGACCCGTTTCTGGCTTCCCCAGGTCCAAGCAAGTAATGCACTTCGGCTTAACGTTACAGCTCTTCGCGAGGTTTCCCTCTCCGCCGCATCTCTGACAGTTTTTACTTCTGTCGGGGCCCTTTGCAGGATAGGGTTCTGTGTCCGTAACCTAGGCACTTTTGGCACCTAGCTACTTCAACATGCTCGCGAATTGGAGCATTTATCCAGCCGATTTTTATTTTACCAAACTTTAGCAGAGTGTTACTCTCTGCCTCTGTCAGACGTACCAGAGCAACCTTAGTTCCTCTGTAGCGCGGCAAAAGTCGACACTCCATCGTCAGGTCGGGTTTACCCAGCTTTTCTCTCAGTGCTGAAGTCACCTCATCCTCTGTGGTAGCTTCATCCAAATCCCTAATCTCTAGAGACCTTCTATTTACTAAAGGTGTGACCTTAGCCTTGCCATGCAGGGCCGAAGACAGTGCATCTGCAAATTTTAAAGTCTCTCCACCCTTTTTCACTATCACGAGAACCTCCTGTTTAAAAGTTCTCCTGATTTTTCGGATCACGGTATCCGTATCTTCTGGGTTTACCTTTGCTTTTATTAGCGGAAAGATACCCTCATACAACCTTGGATCTCTTGCCGTGATTTTAACGGCTTCTGCGCTCCTTAGCTTCAAAGGGGGCTTCGGAAACTCTTTTTTCTCACCTGAGGGCTTCTCTTTTGGAGCCCATTTCTTTTTGTTTTTAACAACTTTGAAGCCGTCCCCATTGTCCGCTCCGTCCTTCAAGACGGTCTCAGCATACGACTTGCCAGGACTATTTGAGGGCGCCTCTTTCGTTCCAACCAGCGACTCAGAACCAAGCTGTGGTGCATCCTTTCGCTTGATTCTCTTCCCGCCTTGAGTCGCCCGTTGCTGACTCGCATCTGGGCTTGCACCTTAAGTCGGTTCTACAATGGGCACGTCGGACGTGGTCGTCTGACGTGCCGTGCTGACGTCACCCATGCTATTCAAATGGGTGACGTCAGCACGGTACGTTAGACGACCACGTCCGACGTGCCCATTGTAGAACCAACTTTACCTAGGGCGTTTATTAACGCCTTTTGCCTTATTAGGGCATGTCGTTGCGCCAACCAGAGCTGCAGTAGTGCTCTCCGTTTGCTGTAGAGCTTCCACAGTTGGATGTTGCGGCTCTTGGTCTTTAAAAGGCTCGGGGATAAAACGTAAATTCTTACAGATTATATCGAACGCACTTTCCAAGACCGTCACGCCATCCTGGATGTCACGACTGACGTTTCTTTGGCGCTTGAATCCTTGGCGCAAGCTTTTAAAAATTCCCGGAATAGCCAGAAACTGATTTGCGACATTTGATTAGTAGCATGTCACCTGGCTATCTATTTGGCTCCCTCCAAAATCCTTGAAGCCATCTGCACCGACTATCGGGGCTTGCACCCGATCAGAATCGGTGGTGGGATTACCCTCTTTCGAGGTACCCACTTGGAGTATTTCGTTTAAAATTTTGTCCATTTCATTGGTTTTTTTATTTCTTTGTCCCGTGTCGAGGGACAATCGGGCCTTAACAGGGTACTACCATCTGGCCAGGATGGGCCCTGAACCGCCTCCGTTAGTTACATAGACGTTATAGCATTGCCGGAGCATTGATGCGACGTCTATGATATCCAAGGGCACGTGAACATGTATGTTCGGACGTGAAGGTCGATGTGTCTCTCCAAGATAGCAGGAAGTTTCCGCAAAGGGAGTGCATCCTGGTATCTCTTCACAGAGTTTACCCTTATTATTATTATTATTATTATTATTATTATTATTTTTTTTTTTTTTTTGCTTAGGGACTTTTGGGAAATCTGCCTACAGATACCTTGGATTCCGCACTCCAAGGTTATGTGGGGTTGGTATGATAAAACAAAAGGAAATATAAAAAAAAGGAAAAATAAATATATATCTTATAGTAAATTTAATAAACTGGCGACCTACTACCAGCCCGATCCACTAAAACCCGTAACCCTTCTTCTGGAGCCCTTTACCCTCCCTCGGAACTGTCGTAAGACTTTAGCCTTCGAGGGTGGCGCTCCGACTCTGTCGCTCATGCGACTTTGTTCTCTCTCTGCGGTTCTTCTGCGTCAATAGTTAAAATTAAAAACCATTCCAATGTGAAAGAATAAAGGAACAAATGTTAAAAAGATTAAAAGGTTAAAAAATAAAATTGTAAACGGACATAAAAACAAAAATTAATCTATTAAAAATAAAATGTAAAAAGGACAGTATAAAAACTACAAAAAATAATCAAAGTAAATAAAATAAACAATTAAAAACTATTCTCTTCTTTTAACACTTCTCATTTACTTTTAGTCCTTGCAAGAGTCTTCTTCGCCTCCTCAAGGGCCGACCTGAAGACTCCGCATCCTCCGCTGCCTGCAATATGGGTGGTTGACACCTTATTGCCAAACTTTTCAGTGCACAAAAAGCAGCTTGCGTTCTTTTTGCAGTTGGAGAACCTGTGACCGGCCTCACCGCACTTAAAGCACGCAGCCGATCTGTCCTCCTTCTGGCATTTGGCTCCAATATGGCCGTATCCCAGGCATCGATAACACCGGACGACCATTACTCTTCTTTTGATTGGGCAACACATAAAACCAATTTTTACGTGTCCCAATTTCTCCAGCCTGTTCGCCTCTTCCAGATTGGTGACTACAACCGCGAGCTTCATCCCTCGGCGGTTGGGTCCTAAGACCGTCACTCTCCTGTTTCCTGGCTTACCCATTGCTTCAGACAACACTTGTTGCACCTCAGCTTCTTGGGTAAGGCAATCCAAATCACGGATCTCGAGTGTAACTCTTCGATCCAATGACTGCACCTTACCCATGCTTCCAACCGCTTTGGTGACCTCGGCGGTGAAAGCGTCCTTGTCGGAGTCTCCTCTGAACTTAATCAGAAGGTCCCCCTTGTTTGTAGCTTTTGCTGATACTATTCTCGTATGACTGTCCTCCGGGTTAACCTCTTTGCGAAGCATACCTAGAACGTCAGCATACGTCAATCCTTGACCGACTCGGATTAGAACTGTGGATCTTTTTGACCCAATTCTTTCCAATTGAGGAATCTTTGGATCTGGTACTTCCGTTTCCATTGGAGGAGCTTCCTCCTTCTTCCTCTTATCGGTTTTGGTTCGAGTCTCTTCTGGACTGTCACCCTCTCTCTTCCGTTTCTGAGCATCTCTTATAATGCTTATAATTTGCCCTTTTAATCTTTTGCAGTTCTTCCCTGTAAACCGGGCAGGCTCTCTTTCCGGACTCATGATCCGTTTCTGGCTTCCCCAGGTCCAAGCAAGTAAGGCACTTCGGCTTATCGTTACAGCTCTTCGCGAGGTGTCCCTCTCCGCCGCATCTCCGACAGTTTTTACTTCTGTCGGGGCCTTTGCAGGATAGGGTTCTGTGTCCGTAACCTAGGCACTTTTGGCACCTAGCTACATGCTCGCGAATTGGAGCATTTATCCAGCCGATTTTTATTTTACCAAACTTTAGCAGAGTGTTACTTTCTGACTCTGTCAGACGTACCAGAGCAACCTTAGTTCTTCTGTAGCGCGGCAAAAGTCGACACTCCATCGTCAGGTCAGGTTTACCCAGCTTTTCTCTCAGTGCTGAAGTCACCTCATCTTCTGTGGTGGCTTCATCCAAATCCTTAATCTCTAGAGACCTTCTATTCACTAGAGGTGTGACCACAGCCTTGCCATGCAGGGCCGAAGACAGTGCATCTGCAAATTTTAAGATCTCTCCACCCTTTTTCACTATCACGAGAACCTCCTTTTTTAAAGTTCTCCTGATTTTCCGGATCACGGTACCCGTATCTTTTGGGTTTACCTTCGGTTTTATCAGCGGCAAGATACCCTTATACAAACTTGGGTCTCTTGCTGTGATTTTAACGGCTTCCGTGCTCCTTAGCTTCAAAGGGGGCTTCGGAAACTCTTTTTTCTCACCTGAGGGCTTCTCTTTTGGAGCCCGTTTCTTTTTGTTTTTAACAACTTTGAAGCCGTCCCCATTGTCCGCTCCGTCCTTCAAGACGGTCTCAGCATACGACTTGCCAGGACTATTTGAGGGCGCCTCTTTCGTTCCAACTAGCGACTCAGAACCAAGCTGTGGAGCATCCTTTCGCTTGATTCTTTTCCCGCCTTGAGTCGCCCGTTGCGGACTCGCATCTGGGCTTGCACCTTCCCTGGGGCGTTTATTAACGCTCTTTGCCTTATTAGGGCATGTCGTTGCGCCGTCCAGAGCTGGAGTAACGCTCTCCGTTTGCTGTGGAGCTCCCACTGTTGGATGTTGCGGTTCTTGGTCTTTGAAAGGCTCGGGGATAAAACGTAAATTCTTACAGATTATATCGAACGCACATTCCAAGACCGTCACGCCATCCTGGATGTCACGACTGACGTTTTTTTGTCGCTTGAATCCTTGGCGCAAGCTTTTAAAAATTCCCGGAATAGCCAGGAACTGGTCTGAGACATTTGCCTCATAGCTTTTCAGCTGATTATTGTTTTGCTCCCCCCCCAAATCCGTGGGGCCCCTTTCGGGGTTCCTCCTTGGGGTAGTTTAAAATTCTCCTTACTCATATTTATGTCTTTTTTCTTTTTTTGTCATATGGGTGTGATAAGTGTATTGTGAATATGTGTGAAGAAGATGTATAAGTGATGTCATTGTGTGTAACCCATATATGTGTAGAGAAGTGTATGTGTAGAGTGTACTGTTTGGTTGCCCTTTGGTGGAAAGCCCCGCCACCGCTGCAAGGTCCACCGAACATATCCAAGATGCCAGTCGTGTCTGGCAGCGAACCCACTTCTCCCAACACATCAAAGAAATCAGTCGTGTCTGGCAGTGGACCCATTACTCCCAGCCCATCAAAGAAATCAATTATGTTCGGGAGTGGATCCACTTCTCCCAGCACATCAAAGAAATCAATGACATTTGGCAGCGGGCTCGCTTCGCCCAGCACATCAAAGACATCAACGACGTTCGGCAGTGGACAACCAGCGGCGGAGATTATTATTATTATTATTATTATTATTATTATTATTATTATTATTATTATTATTATTATTATTATTATTATTATATATTTTGTATCGCCCTGTTAGTGTTTTCGACGTTTACATTTAAAAATTCAACCAATCATTGTTTTCCTGACTAGGGTAGTGACACCAGTGAAAGAACATTTAAGGAAATGTATACTTTCGATATTTTTTACTTTTATCTGACATTCATGAATTTGGTTTTAAACATATACAATGAATAGAAAATTTCTAAAGAATTTGAAGCCTAAGATACAAATTTTATAAATATAACATATTATATCAAATTTTAATCAAATATTGAAAAATGTCCATTTTACCAGTGAAAGAATGTTGACCAGTAAAAGAACAGTTGTATTTTCTAATGAAAAAACATATTAAATTTATATTAATACAGTGTCTAAAAATAACAAAAATTATATGAAAAACGTCACAAATATTCTAAAACAATTTTGCAACTTACTATTATTCATATTTTCCTGATTACGCACCCAGAAATATTATTTAATTGCACCTGAAACTTGTAATCTTTTTTCTGTTGATGCTTCGTTCATTTGTCATGTTCATAACCCACCAAAACATTACAAAATTATTTTCAGAAATAACTTGCATATTGAATCTATTTTTTTATCATAAACTATATTTTGAAGAAATAAGGAACTAAAAAAATATTTGTTTATAATGCTAAAAGTTGTAATTTGTGAAATATCGTGATAAATAATAAGCTTGTTCTTTTACTGGTGTCAATATTCTTTTACTGGTGCAACTTCGCTGGAGTCTTTTATTTTATTTAAGGTTTTATTTTATTATTTATTTTATTTCTAAACCTCTAAAAATGCGGTTCCTTTGTTGATCGATGATTTTTTAATTTTAGTTCCTGATGAGACATGTACATGGCGAAAATGCATTAGCGGTGAAAAAAATTATCTTCAAACGATTTATTAAAATTTTATCTCTTTTATTGGACCAACTGTCATAAAATACATATATATTCAAAAATTAAGGTCCTTAAAAAAACTACTTAAATTATATTACATTATTACTTTGATAACAATAAATAACTTCAAAAGTAATAATAATTACAGGATTAGTAAAATATGGAAAGCTACAGAATAATAGAAACTTAGCAACTAAAGATAATTCAGACATATGTCAATTAGGATCTTTATCCCAAAGTTGCTTCATCGCAGGAGATGGTCGTGTTGGTGAAAATCCTGCTTTAACATCTCTTCATGTAGTCTTCTTACGACTACATAACAAAATTGCAACGCAGATTGCTATCATAAATCCACATTGGAGTGAGGAAAAAATGTTTCAAGAAACTAGAAAAATAGTCGGTGCCATCATACAACACATCACATATCGAGAATTTCTACCAATTGTATTAGGTAAAAGACAGTTAAGAAACATTTAACCCAAATCTACAAAACAACTGAACAAATGAAGTCAGACAGATACCTTGAGCAATTTAAAATTTTTCAGGTCATGATGTTATGAAGGATTTCAAATTGGATATAATGATGTCAGGATACTTTGACGAATATGATTCTACAACTAATCCCAACGTTATAAATGAGTTTGCAACAGCTGCTTTTCGTTTTGGTCATTCTTTAGTTCAACCTATTTTTGCCAGATTCGACAAAAACAACAAACCACTTTTCAGTAGTAAGTTAAGAAAGTATTATATTCTAGGGTAATGTCACCTTGACTGGACCGCCTAAGTCTTTTTTCAAAAAAATTCTTTATGAAAGAAAACGTATACCTATTGCCTATGTTTATTGCTGAATTTAATTTCTTACTGGTTCTGGGTGCGGAGCTGCTACTCCCACTATTTATTTCACGTTTCTGCTGTCAGATCACTTGAAAATTCAGGTGGTCCACTCAAGGTTATATTACCCTACTATTTTAGTAAAAAAGTTTATTATAAGTTAACCCCTTATAATAAGTGGTTTCAATCAAAACCACTTGAATTCAAAAATCCATAACTTTGTCAAAAATCAAAACATTATTGTTTTCTAAACGAGAGTGACCCGCAAACTTATTCAACTTTATGGACAAATTTTATAGAACAATAAATTAATAACAAGTTTCTTATAACAATATAAACACAAGTATATTCTTGTAAGATTTGCAAAAATCTTTTTTTTTGTTAAATCTGTTGTCATTTCTTCAAATTTTTTTCAATTCAAAATGTCGGATCGAATATGGCTAACAATTTTTTAAAAAATTGATTAGATTTGCTGAAAATTCGTTATTCACGGCTTTTCGGAGTCGATGATTACAAAAATGATGTGTTTTTCAAAATTATTATTTGTGAATCTAATATAGCGAAAGGAATTTTAAAAACTCACTGGATATGCTAATTGCGACATAAACAAGTGCGAGTTGCACTTACACTGAAATGACGGATTCAGTACTAATCCAGTCTCCATATGAAAAAAGTTGGATTTTCTGCCAAAATGGATACTTCACTTTTGACTGTGGGTTCAAACAGTGTGGGGTGATAGTATGAATACATATAATTATAAAAAAATCTCAAATGGGGAATATATACATTTATGTTCCTCGATCACTTGAGATTTAATTAAATCTTATAAACAATGTCAAAGGTGCCGAAAAACAGTTTTTGTATGACCGTTCTTTCCCATTGAATTTAAGAGAAAAAAGTTGTTATTGAAAGTAATAAAGCACGGAAATGCCTGTAAAATGACAGGTTTTAAGTTAAATTAGTTCATTTGTTTACTTGTAAATGATTTGGGATTAACAATTTGGGATTAACGCCATTCAATTAAATATGTATTTCTGCAAATTTTTAACTTTGGTACAAACTAACAAATTTCGATCATTCTTTATTTAAACTGGGCTAACTTTTTATACATTACTAATTGAATAGCTGTTTTTTAAAATCAAATTCATAAAATAGATTTGTTTTATATTGTTTTTTCGGTAATTTATACTGTACAGGCCAGAATTGTCAGTCCACTTACAAAATTTGTAATAACCCATTAATGCCCATGGGCACAGCCATATTAGCCGGAGATATACTATATGTCTTTGAACAGTTTTAAATAGAGAATTTGTTTCCTTTACACTATCATGTATATATTTGCTATTATGGGAATAGGAGCAACGATATTTTCTAAATTAACAGATTCCATGTTATCATCATTTGAATCAATAACTTGACTAAACAAATTTTTATGCTTAAGTAATACTTCTCTATATTATTTTTGACATTGTACACTGTTTTTTTATAAAAGGATTTTTTTAATTTGAGTATGGCACAATATTGTTGCGACTTTAAAGGATTGTTAATTTTTTTTTGCATTATTTTAAATTCTTCCACACGGAATTTCTTGATCAATAATTATATTGGGGTTAATTTTTCTACATAGAAGTTCTTTAACTGGATCACTTGAAAGACACTTTCAATTATACTTAACAATTAAACGTGGATTAATATAATAGAATTTTTTCTTCCGGAAAACGACTTAAATAATTGGTTTCAAAAATTAACTTTAAATGATTCTTCATATGACAATAATCATAATAAAGAGTGTTTGGTATTTCATTAAAAAATAAAGATGTTGCAAATGCTATTGCAAATAGTCCACAATCAACATTGCCTAAAGTGACCATACGTCCCGGATTGCGCGGGACAGTCCCGGATTTTTCCCCTTTGTCCCGCAAAGGCCAGCGTCCCGCAAAACGTCCCGCATTTGACATAAAATGTCCTGCATATCCCGGAAAATAGTTAAGAATATCCTGCATCTACAGATTAGCACAGTAGCGTATATAAGTGTGAGAGAGATAGACTTCGTGATATTTTAAGAAAAATTCGATCGTTAAAAAAATATGTGATTTAATGTTACAAAATAAGCATAATATAAATATGTAAATGTCATAAGATGCGCCTTAGTTTCAATTCCGCTCCAATTGACTCCTACAAATTCCCTGATTCTTTTTCCTTGTGACAAATAACCTTTTTTTTTTTACTAAATCATATAAACAAGCGGGCGTCCCGCATTGACACTATTTCCATATGGTCACTTTAACATTGCCTAACGGTTGTTGATAAACTTTTAAAAAAGAACCACTGGTGGTTTAAATGGATATTATTTAATTAAATAGTTCATTTGATCCTCATTTAAAGAATTTTTGTTAAAACTGTCAAAAATGTAAAGTCTGGTTTCATCATAATGAGTGTAAATCTAGTGTCCAGATTGAGCTTTTAAAAATTCATTCATATGATTATTATTCAATATTGCATTTTTATTATCTGTTACACTACCATCCACGAGTGTCCGGACGATTACACGCGACTTTATAAAAAAACATGCCATCACTTTTTCAATCATATCTCGTAAATAAAAGGAGATATAACAAAAACTTACAAAAAAATAACAAAACTTTGAAAAAATTTTGAAAAAATCAATAACAAAAAAATACGGCTAGAAAGCTGATTAAATTTTGCGTAAAATAAGCTGTCTTTGAAGTAATTTCGTTAACTATTTCTTGAGTTGTAGAGTGAGAAAGAAATAAAAAAAATTATCAAATTTTCTCATTTTTGTCTCTTGACTTCAACTTTTTCAAAAATCTAGAAAAATTTAGATAAAATTTTTTTAAAAACACATAAATCTTCGTTAGAATTTCAACTTTAAAATAAGCCTTCGAAAATTAAACAAGTTGTTCATTTCATGACCATTTAGTTTCCTCAATATATAAATAGAAATATGTATGAACATATGTATAAAATTAAATTTATCCCATAGAATCGGTAACATACACACACATAAATGCAAACATTTATCAATTTTGTTTAAAAATAAAAAAATTATATTAATTTATTTTTATAACAATGTTTTTTTATATTTAAAACTTTATTCTCATTCTAATTAATCATTAGCATAAATAAGTGATTTATGGGTTCTGGTAATTTTTTACACTTTCATATGCCAATTGCTTCTTTTTTATGATAGAATAATCATTTCAAAATATTAATATTAATATTAAATAAATTATGAAAAAAATACAAAATTTGAATTTTTTGTGAAAAAGAAAAATATTTATAAATTTTGTAAATTTTAATTATATATATACTTTGTATACATAAATCGATTCGTTTTCATGTCAGGAATGTAATTTTAAGAATAATTAGTGAAAATATTAACAAATAAAAAAATTATTTCAAAAAATAGAAAAATTTTTTTTTTAATTTTAAAAAAATTGTATAAAAAAAAATTTTGTAGGTATTTTTGAAAATCCTTGTGCCTATTTTAGGTACTAATAACTGCAATAAACCTGCAAAGTTTCAGGACAATCCATCAAAATTTGTCTGAGATAATTTGTACACAATTTTGTGTGACATACACACACACACATACACACACTCACACATACATCTAGACATTTGCTTAGAATTGCTTAGAATCCATATAACCTTCCTATGAAAAATTGAAAATCGTCACGAATGCAAAGCTTCCTCATGAGGAAGCAAAAATTAATAAGATTGACTTGAAACGTAATACTCGGGGGTTTTTGGGGTCGCTGATTACGAATCTGACATCAGTTTTTTGAAATTCAAAATGTCGGTTCCAAGATGGCAGAAATTTTTTCAAAATTCGTCGAATTTGCTTGAAACTTGTTACTCGGGGGTTTTAAGGGTCGCTGATTACGAATCTAACATTAGTTTTCTAAAATTCAAAATGGCGGATCCAATATGGAGGACGACAAAATAAAAAATTACTTATAATGGCTTGAAACTGAATACTCGGGGGTTTTTAGGTTCGCTGATTACGAATCTGACATTAGTTTTTCAGGGTATTTATCAAAATTTGATTTCACAAAAAATTATTATACTGATGTCAGATTAACCAGTTTTAAACCAATTCAATAAATTTTAAAAAATTTTCGCCATATTGAACCAGATATTTTGAATTTGGAAAAACTGATTTCAGATTCGTAATCAGCGACCCTGAAAATCCCCAAGTATTCAGTTTCAAGCCAATCTGATCAATTTTTTATTTCGTTGTCCGCCATATTGGATCCGCCATTTTGAATTTTGGAAAACTAATGTTAGATTCGTAATCAGCGACCCTTAAAACCCCCGAGTAACAAGTTTCAAGCAAATTCAACGAATTTTGGAAAAATTTCGGCCGTCTTGGATCCGCCATTTTGAATTTCGAAAAACTTATGTTAGATTCGTAATCAGCGACCCCAGAAACCTTAGGGTACCAAATTTCATAAAAATCCATTAAGGATTATATGGATGTCTTTTGGACTTTGACAAAAGATGTCTTAACCCTAGAAGGAGTAACTGGGGTGTCTGGACACCCCAAGCAAAATTCAAAGTATTCCCATGGCTTAACCAATAATTTTTTTACGCTCAAAACCCGTTGATAATTTAGTTTGAACCTCTATCTTTTGACACCTGTATGTGCCGCCAAAAGTTTTGCTCTAGGAAGAGCTCTATCTCCTGTTAAAATACGTCTGGGGTGTCTGGACACCCCAGTTACTCCCTAACGTTAGAAAAATTGTCAAGATAAATAAATTCAAATTTTTTTAAAAAATCGTTTTTAATCAGTTAAAATCATCTAATAAATTAAAAATTGATAGGTTATGCATGAAAAAGTTGTATTTTATAAAAAAAACATTTTTATACAAAAATTCTATTTTTATGAAAAATAGACATGCTGTATTTGTAACAACTTATGAAAGTTGAGTAAAGATTTATTAAAAATTTCTGTACTCTCTCTTCAGTCAGAAATTAAATTCTAATACAGAAAAATGTAGTATATGACAGTCAAATTTAAATAATAAATGATATATTATTAATAATATTTTAACATACATATAGGGTAAATGCACTAGTAGTCGGACACTTAAGGATACAATCTTAAATTATGTTTTATTTCTTGAAATAGCAAATATCTACTGTGTTTATAAGCACATTATTAATTAAAGGAGTTCTTCAGGATTAAAAATCATATAAATTTGTTACAAATACTTGAGTATTTAATAAAATATAAACATTTTAATAAAAAATTACGAATGCTTTAGTAGTCGGACACTTTTTCCCTTTGTTTCTATAGTCGGACATCTGTCAGATATTTTGGATTTATAAAGTAAAATAGATAATTTTTTAATTGCTATCGGCTGGAAAATGGTATTAAAGCATATTAGAAGTTATTAATATAATATTTAAACCCTATAAGTTTTAATATTTATGATTAATTGTCAACAAAACTTTGTGCCACTAATCGCGCTACTCGAAAATGGTTGTATCTATAGTCGGACACCATGATTTTTAAAACATTAAATAAAATATTTCTTGTTTAATTATTTTCGAAAATAACACTATTTTAATAAAATATAAACTTCACACATTCGTCTAGTATACTTTTTAAAGTAATTATCACAATGCATTATTATTTATTTGCCAAAAAACACGAAAGTGTCCGACTACTAGTACTGTCCGACTATACCCGCACTTACCCTATTAGAGGTATTAAGAATTGTTAATTAAAACTTCGATTAAATATTAATTTACAGAATCATTTCATTAGTTATTAATTTTAATATTAATATATTCAGATATATTAAGTTTGTAAAATTTTAAATTTATAACACCATTTTTAGTAAATATTAATTGTTTCAGTCCATTTTATAGTTCATTTTCATGATTTTTACTATTCGTCAATTGTCTTAGATTTCTTTCACTTCAGATGTTCAAATAATTATGTTTTTTGGAAGTAATACAAAAACTAATTTTTTCCCCTAAAAGTGTTTCTATTTAACTTTAAACACCTAAAATAGTTTTTAAATTAGTAAAATTTTTAAGAAACTACAACGTTTTATGTAAAAAAAAGTCAATTTTGCAATTTTTTAGTGTTTTTTTTTGTTTTTATGGTTTTTTTCAAAAAATTTTTTAACCCCTTGGCAGTCGATGACGTGTATACACGTCATGGTGCAGGTGGGCTCAAACTGTCGATGACGTGTATAGACGCAAGCAGATTTTGGGCTACAAAAACACACAGATTTGTCCACAAATTTATACTCGGGGGTTTTCGGGGTCGCTGATTACGAATCCGTTTTCAGATTTTAAAAATTCAAAATGGCGGATCCAATATGGCGGACGACATTTTTAAAAATTCATCGGATTCACTTGAAACTTGTTACTCAGGAGTTTTCGGGGTCGCTGACTACGAATCCGATATCAGATTTTAAAAATTTTAAAATGGCGAATCCAATATGGCAGACATTTTCAAAAATTCATCAAATTCACTTTAAACTTGTTACTCAGGGGTTTTTGGGGTCGCTGATTACAAATTTGATGTCAGATTTTGAAAATTTAAAATGGCGGATCCAATATGGCGAAAGACATTTTCTAAAATTCATCGGATTCACTTGAAACTCGTTACTCGGGGGTTTTCTGGGTTGCTGATTACCAATCTAGCATAAGATTTTTAAAATACAATGTGGCGTTTCGATTATGGCTAGCGCAATTTTAAAAAATTTATCAGAGTTACTTAAAAGTTGTTACTTGGGATTTATTGATGTCGTAGATTAAAAATGTAATATCGGTTTTGAAAATGGCGGATCCAATATAAGAGCAAACAGAAAAAATATAAAAAAACAAAATAAATAAAGGAGTGTAAAATCCGACTGCATATTTTCGTAATCAGCGAAAACCCTCTAATAACGAGTTTCAAATGAATCCGATAAATTTTAGAAAATTTCATTTGCCATATTGGATTCGCTATTATGCATTTTCAAAATCTGAAATCAGATTCGTAATCAGCGACCCCGAAAACCCCCGAGTAAAAAGTTTTAAGTAAATCCGATGAATTTTAGAAAATTTCGTCCTCTATATTGGATCCGTCAATTTGAATTTTTAAAATCTGAAATCGGTTTCGTAATCAGCGACCCTGAAACCCCCCGAGTAAAAAGTTTCAAGTGAATCCGATGAATTTTAAGAAACGTTGTCCGCCATATTGGAACCACCATTTATAATTTTCAAAATCTGATATCGGATTCGTAATCAGCGACCCCGAAAACCCCTGAGTAACAAGTTTCAAGTAAATTCAGTCGATTTTGAATTTTCATGTTTGCCATATTGTATCCGCCATTTTGAATTTTCAAAATCTGATATCAGATTCGTAATCAGCGACTTCAAATACAATAGTATACTCGTTTGCGCAAATTTTAGTTTTCTAAAAAATTGTCGACATTTTGAGCCCACTTATGAGATTTTGGTCTTGACTGCGAAGGGGTTAATTAATCAAAACCCCAGTTACTCCTTAGAGAATGAGTAAATTAACGCACTCCTTCTAGGGTTAAAAATGTTTTATGTGTTGCCCATTAGATGTCTTTAAGATGTCTAAAAGGCGCCCTTCTGATTAAACCTGCAACCCGTTGACTGTTTCAAGTAAATCTGATCAATTTTTATATTTTGTCGTCCTCCATATATGGGATCCGCCATTTTGAAAAACTAATGTCAGATTCGTAATATCGAATTTTCGCGACCTCGAAAACTTTCGAGTAACCGGTTTCAGAAACATTTAAGAAGTTTTTTATTACCTTTTTTAAGTAATATATATATGTCGTAGGCAACTAGAAGAATCCGGCATTAAGCTTAATTCCTAGGCAATAAGCTTACTGCCGGCAATTAGACGAATACACGACAAAATCGTTCAGATTTGTCTATTTGCCTAGGCAGTAAGCTTATTGCCCGATGAAGATTCGGCAATTAGACGAATCACATTAGAATCCATTTGCAGTGCACAAACGTCCTATAAAAAATTAATTAAAAACAATAATAATGATAATAATAATAATAATGATAATAATATTCCTTGACTCATATAAATAATTCTCGACTAAAATAAATATTGCTTGAGTCAAATAAACATTTTTTAACTGAAATAAATCATTCTGGACAGAATTAAATATTTCTTGGGTAAAAAAAATATTTCTTGAGTCTAATAAACATTTCTTGGATCAATTAAATAATTCTGGACAGAATTAAATATTTTTTGAGTAAAAAAAATATTTCCTGAGTCAAATAAATAATTTATATTTTCCTAAGAAATATTTTTTTTCATCCAAGAATTATTTCTTTTTGAGTCAAAAAATATTTATTAGACTCAAGAAATATTTCTCAATGATAACAAATATTTATAAGAGTCAAGAAGCATTTATTTGAGTCAAGAAATATTTATTTAAATCAAACAATCTCTATTTGACTCAATAAATATTTATTTCACTAAAGAAATATTTTAGTCAAAAATTGTTTGATAGACTTGAACAAAATTTATTTTAGTCGAGAAATATTTTTCTTTATGCAAAAGTAAAAAAATTATTTATTTGACTCAGGAGATATTTTTTTTACTCAAGAAATATTTAATTCTGTCCAGAATTATTTAATTGATCCAAGAAATGTTTATTAGACTCAAGAAATATGTTTTATACCCAAGAAATATTTAATTCTGTCCAGAATGATTTATTATTATTGTTTTTAATTAATTTTTTATAGGACGTTTGTGCACTGCAAATGGATTCTAATGTGATTCGTCTAATTGCCGAATCTTCATCGGGCAATAAGCTTACTACCGGGCATTAAGCTTACTGCCTAGGCAAATAGTCAAATCTGAACGATTTCGTCGTGTATTCGTCTAATTGCCGGCAGTAAGCTTATTGCCTAGGAATTAAGCTTAATGCCGGATTCTTCTAGTTGCCTACGACATATATATATATATGCGCAAAACTAAGTAAGACTGGCCAAAAGTGCTCATGACGCATATATGCACAACTTAAAAAAGGTAATAAAAAACTTCTTAAATGTTTCTGAAACCGGTTACTCGGAAGTTTTCGAAGTCGCGAAAATTCGATATTACGAATCTGACATTAGTTTTTCAAAATGGCGGATGCCATATATGGAGGACGACAAAATATAAAAATTGATCAGATTTACTTGAAACTGAATACTCGGTGATTTTTAGGGTTGCTGATTACAAAACTCAAATCAGTTTTTAAAAATTCAAAGATTGTCTTAAAAGATACTTGGGGGTTTCAGTATTACGTAGCTGCATGCAACGACGTGTTTAGTATATAATCTAGTATATAAAAAAATAAAATTAAAAAAAATATATAAAAATTTTTAAAAAATAAAAAAATTGAATGTAAAATCTTATGGCAGTCTCCTTGTGGTACATTCTGGGATCGTGAATTCAAAACATTTAATAAACTATGAAAATTAAATTCACCATCTAATGTCAGGGTATTTAACGAAATTTGATTTTACCAAAAATTATCATATTGTGTTACGTTCCGAGCAAGAGCGAGGCTTTTAAATAAAATTAAATTATTTATTTAAAATAGATTTTAAAACCGATTAGCTGATTAATCAGGTTGGTAAAGCCTGATTTTTATTTTATTGTAGGATCGTGATCACTTGTCAAAACTACAGGTTTTGCGTTAAAAACAAGATAAATATTCCTTTTTATTTATTTATTGTTTATAATAATGATAAAAGTTACAAAGTTACAATTGTTACAAATTGTGAGTTACGTTTTATAATTCGGTTATCGTTGAAATAAGAGTAGCAAAGTCGTTATAATGATTGGTTTTTGAGTTGGCTTTGTTCCAATTAATTGGAACTAACAGTTTGTTATGTTACACTTATGTAACTTTCACAATTTTATAGTTATTTTGCGTAAATTTCAAGAGTTTTCACCGTTTCTAAGTGTTACTTTACGTCACTTGCACCTGTTACAGAAAGAAACTTGTTTCGAAGTGTGAGAAAAGCAACTTGCACAATAATCGAATACAATTCGGTCTGCAATTGCCGATTAACCCCTTCGTTGGCACTACCAAAAGTGCCCAAAATATACAGAAATTTTTTTTTTTTAATTTGTACCTAGGGGTTATTGGGGTCGCTGATTACGAATCTGAGGTCAAAATTGAAAAATTCAAAATGGCGGATCCAATATGGCGGACATAAAAAAATCAAAAATCGACCAAATCAGCTAAAATTTGTTACTCGGGGGTTTTTGGGGTCGCTGATTACGAATCTGATGTTTGTTTTTAAAAATTCAATATAGCGGATCCAATATGGCGGACGTAAAAATTAAAAATGAACCAAATCGGTTCAAATTTGTTACTCGGGGATTCTCGGGGTCGCTGATTACGAATCTGATGTTTGTTTTCGAAAATTCTTAATGGCGGATCCAATATGGCGGACATAAAAAATTGAAAATCGACCTGATCGGTTAAAATTCGTTACTTGGGGGTTTTTGAGGTCGCTGATTACGAATTTGGGGTCTGTTTTTCAAAATTCAAAATGACGGATAATATGGCAGACGTAAAAATTAATAATCGATGAAATTGATTGAAACTCGCTACTCGGGAATTTTTAGGGTCGATGATTACGAATCTGACTAGCTTATGCAGGGGGTCCCCAAAAGTAAAAATAAAGTAATTTTGTATATCTCCGTTAGTCTTATCATGCAACATTTTGTATTTTTTCAAGTCGATTCCAAACTGAATAACAAATTTCAATCGAATTATAATAAGCATCCTGAATGAGTACGAAGACTAAATCAAATGAAAACCTTTTTTGCATGTTTTTCCACCTTTCGGAATTCATCATTTTTAATTTCCTAAATTTCAATTTTTTTAAATTAGTCTTATTCGTAATTCTTAACTGAAAATTCCGTCATATGCCAAATTTCACAAAAATCTAAATGATTTTTCAAATTTTTGTTCGCCATATTGGGTCCGCCATTCTGAATTTTTCAAATTTGACTTTAGATTTGACATCAGTGACCTGGAAAACTTCCAAGTATCAAGTTTAATGAGAATACACCAGTTTTCAAGAAAATCTCTAGAAAACAATCAATTCTCAAAAAATTCAATCGCCATATTGGATCCGACATTTTCAATTTTTAAAAACAGACATCAGATTTGCGATCAGCGACCTCAAGAACTACCGGGTAACGAATTGTAGCCGATTTGGTCGATTTTTACTTTTTGCGTCCACCATATAAATCAGCCATTTTGAATTTTTGAAAACAATTATCAGATTCGAAATCAGCGACCCCAAAAACTCCCGAGTAACGAATTTTAGCCAATTTAGTCGATTTTTAATTTTTACGTCCGCCATATTGGATACGCCATTTCGAATTTTTAAAAACAGACATCAGATTCGAAATCAGCGACCCCAAAAACCCCCGAGTAGCGATTTCCAGCCGATTTGGTCAATTTTTTAATTTTTATTTCCGCCATATTGCACCAGTACAATTCGATTTGCATTTGCCGATTAATGAAAGTATACAATAACTCGCGTTTTAACCGAAGGGTCGCTCTACAATGATACTGTCCGCACTGAACTATACCGGAACTTTTGACAATTGCTCTCAGTGGCGTAACAACGAATTAAGGGGCCCTAGACAAAATAGTTCGAGGGGCCCACAATTAATCTTTAGATATACTGCAATTTTTATACATTAATGTGTTGTTCTTTTGTCATTAACAAAATCGGGTTAGCGCAATATCATACTTATTCGATAAACAAGGCAAGAACATACTTATTCAGAAAAGAGGCAAGAACATGCTTATTCAAAATATAAAGTAAAAACAAACGAATTCGCAAATTAACCTTTTTAGTCAGATTTTAAATTTTACTTTTGTACAATTTTTTTACGAATAATAACTTTAATTTACTTCCATTGAGAATAATTTTTTTAATATTTTGTTTTTCTAATATGAAAAGTATTATTGAAATAAAATTATAATATTCTTGATAATTTAAAGTCTGACTAAAAAGGTTAATTTGCGAATTCGTTTGTTTTTACTTTATATTTTGAATAAGCATGTTCTTGCCTCTTTTCTGAATAAGTATGTTCTTGCCTTGTTTATCGAATAAGTATGATATTGCGCTAACCCGACAAATAGTAAATGACAAAAGAACTACTCATTAATGTATAAAAATTGCAGTATATCTAAAGATTAATTGTGGGCCCCTCGAACTATTTTGTCTAGGGCCCCTTAATTCGTTGTTACGCCACTGGTTCTATGAATTAATTTGTATTTTTTAGCAATCATAACACCAAGAAAGGCCAAACCGACTGACTATAAACTCATTGTCTATAACAAATTTTTTTTTTTTTTTTATTAAAATTAATAAAATTTCGAAACGCACTGCTTGTGTTTGGTTTTACAATACTATTTATTGAAAAAATTAAAATTTTTTTGTAATTAATTTTTATACGGTTGTATTTCTTAGATCAACAATAAAAATTTGTTGTTAAAATCATAAATTTACTTTCCTGAAAGAATTTTATTAGGTTATAATATTAACAATATCCATATTAATAATATGAGACTTTTGTCAGTATATTGCACATAATTCAAAATTGCTATTATATTATATTAATTAATGATCAAAAAATGAAAAACTCAAATTCTATTTTGATGACTAAATTTTAATAAGACACACTAAAATTAACCCTGTTTTAAATTTGAGTGAAATTGATGACAATAATTATTTCATAACTTTAATTTTGAATTTTAAAAATTTTAAAAATATGGCATAATGTTTGTTTACATTAATAACTTTCAAGGTACACTGTCACCTCTACTGCCTGCCTGCCTGCGCAGGCGCAATGAGAGTGAGAGAGAATACATTTAATTTGAATTTTCTGACTCTCTTACTCTTATGTGCTACCATGACAACCTGCAGGCAGGCAGTAGGAGCTGTGCTAGCGCCTTTACTTTACTATAGCTACACTGAAAAAAAGTAATATGATTCAAGTATTTATAATTATTTGAAAAATAATATCTTATTTAAAAAGTTTTTATTTCCATCTAATAAGAATTTATTTCTTTTAAATAATTTTAATTAGTTAAATCAAATAAATCCTAATTGGATTAATTAAATAATTACTTGACTCCAATAAATGAATTTATTTAACACAAATAATGAGTTATTTTAAAACAAATTATTTATTTCGCTCAGTTTATATTTAACATAAATAAAAATTATTTGCCACAATTGATTTATTTTATCGCTTCAAGTAAACTAAATTATCTATTTGAAATTTTGAAATAATGCATTATTCAATGAAAACAAATAAAAAGTATTTTAATCAAATAAATAACTTATTGAAACCAAAGTAGATAATGAGTTATTTAAAAAAAATTATTTATTTATTTATTTCAACCAATTAATTATATATTTGGTATAAATAAAAATTATTTGGCACAATTCATTTTATGTGTTCAAGTATAATAATTTATTTAATGCAAATAAAAGAAGTTAATGAAAACAAATAAAAAAATATTTAGATAAAATAAGTCAGTTCCGTTGACGATGTAGTTTGTTTTCCCTATTTCCTTAGTACATCAGAGCTAAAGGTCTTTGGTTATAGGTCTTAGACTAGGTAAGTGCGACTGGGTTTCGATCCCCGTAGGTTTCAAATTTTAATTTATTATTGTAAGAATTTAATGTTAATATTTTCAAGCATATGAGTCCTTAAAAGCATGTAGGATAAATAATTAATTATTTCATTAAATTTGACTATAACACAGGCCTACAAATTTCAGACCCAGAAACGGGATAAGTCATTTCCGATGTAATTTGTCACCCTGAATCCAAAACTGGCAGCGAAATTGCTCTATCACGTCAGGATTCTGAGATATTCTAACCTAAAAGAGTAAAAAAGGCCATTTTTGGCAACATTCGACTCTCAATAAAATCCACAAAAAATTTTTTTTATTATTCGAACAAATTTTAAAAGAAAGTACAATTATTCACCTTTCAAAATATTCTACACCCGATCCGATCCGACTTTTTTTCACTAAGGTACAACAATTTAAAGTTTAGGTTACACGACCTAAAAACTGAAAAAACGAAGAAAAGAATAATTGGAAAGGACTTTAACTTAAGCATCTGATTCTTAATATTTTGGGATCGTTGATTAGAAAACCGATGTCGGATTTTCAAAATTCAAAATGGCGGATCCAATATGGCGGCTGTCAAAATAAAAAATTGATTGGATTCGCTTGAAACTTTTTACTCGGGGGTTTTTAAGGTCGCTAATTACGAATCTGATGTCACATTTTCGAAATTCAAAATGGCGGATGTAATATGGCGACATATTTTTAAAAAATTTAACGGATTTGCTTGAAACTCTTCACTCGGGTGTTTTTAAGGTCGCTTATTACGAATCTGATGTCACATTTTCGAAATTTAAAATAATTGTGGATCTAATATGGTATTATATGTTAGTAAAATCGAAAAACGTGAAATTCGAAGTCTTTGGCGTAATTGAAAAAAAGATTTCCACACCCATAGATATCTAAATTGAGAAAAGATGTATTTACAGGTCTAGATATAAGCAAAGAAGTGATTCTGTATTATATTCTAAAAACGAAACTAACTATACGAAAATCTTTTGAAGAAAAATGTGTAAAGGTTCATAAAGAAAAATAAAACTTTAAATTTTCTTTACTAAAAGAGTGTATAAATTATGCCCTAAATGTTCGAATTTTACGTTCTTCGATTTTACTAACATATAATACCATATTAGATCCACAGTAAATTTAAATTTCGAAAATGTGACATCAGATTTGTAATAAGCAACCTTAAAAACACCCGAGTGAAGAGTTTCAAGCAAATCCGTTAAATTTTTTAAAAATATGTCGCCATATTACATCCGCCATTTTGAATTTCGAAAATCTGACATCAGATTCGTAATTAGGGACCTCAAAAACCCCCGAGTAAAAAGTTTCAAGCGAATCCGATCAATTTTTTATTTTGACAGCCGCCATATTGGATCCGCCATTTTGAATTTTGAAAATCCGACATCGGTTTTCTAATCAACGATCCCAAAATATTAAGAATCAGATGCTTAAGTTAAAGTCCTTTCCAATTATTCTTTTCTTCGTTTTTTCAGTTTTTAGGTGGTGTAACCTAAACTTTAAATTGTTGTACCTTAGTGAAAAAAAGTCGGATCGGATCGGGTGTAGAATATTTTGAAAGGTGAATAATTGTACTTTCCTTTAAAATTTGTTCGAATGATAAAAAAAAATTTTTGTGGATTTTATTGAGAGTCGAATGTTGCCAAAAATGGCCTTTTTTTCTCTTTTAGGTTAGAATATCTCAGAATCCTGACGTGATAGAGCAATTTCGCTGCCAGTTTTGGATTCAGGGTGACAAATTACATCGGAAATGACTCATCCCGTTTGTGGGTCTGACAAAATTCTAAATTTTGTAGGCCTGTGTAATTAGTCTAGTTACTTCAGAGTAAAAAGATTTATATTATTGGCATAAATAATTTTAAATACCAACGTTGGCGTTGAAACATTGTGAAAAATTAATAAATGTCACAATAGTAATAAACTATCCAGAAGTACCTGAATTATTCCAATAATTATTTGACGCAATTAAAGGGATATTAGTCTTAATTACAATAATTATTTATGATTAATAATTGAATATTTTTGATAGAAATAAATATGTAGTTATTTCAAAAAAATTATTTTATTCATGCAAATAAATATTTGAATTAAAAGAACGTGAATTATTGAATGAAGCAATCTTCGTAATTGATTTAAACCAATATTTATTAGATCGAATTATTCAATTTATTTGATCTTAGTAGTTCGTATTTGGTAAAAATAACTATATAATAGATAATAGACAAATAAAACATATATTTAATTGAATCAAACAATTTTTTTAGGTTTTATTATTAATATTTGTAATAATAATATAATATTAATAATACTATAAAGAAAATGGCCCCACGTTGGTCACGGTTTCGATTTAATTTTCTACAATTTGAACTGTATATAAAATATTTTTTAAAATGTATGTTGAATGAAAGTACAATATAATAGTTATCTTTTGGACATTAAAAGAAAATTTTTAATACAGTAATTGACATATTTCTTCGAATTGTTAAAATTTTAATCTAAAAAAGTTATCCCGAGGGGGGCACCTATTTTTAAAATTACTAAAAAATGTGTTGAACAAATAATTATCTTTGCCTGAAGACAATAAATATTTTTCTGTTGATTTTGCTCTCATTTCTAAAAACTTTCGAAAGTTGGCTAACATTTCATGACGGAAAAATTAAAATTTTAATTAAGAGGTTCACAAACCTATATTAAAGACAATGTTTAAATAAATGTTTATTATTTTAAAAAAATACTATTAGGCAGGCAAAACTAGATTTCAAGCCCGCCGAAGGCGGGTACGAAAGCTAGTAGGGGAGACTGGGACGAAAAGTTAAATTTTACATAAATGATTTTCTTAGACAATATAATCCGCCTAGATGCAAATATTTATACATCAATATTGTAGGGCAACTTGTCCCCTACAACTTTCAATGAAAAAGTTTCTGATATTTTCGCATACAATACATGTTTTGTCCTTTTTTGAAAATTTTGTTTTTTTTAACTTTTCGCCCCATGCTGGGGCGAAAAGTTAAATTGCTGGGGCAAAAAGTTAAATTCTATTTTTAGCCTACTAAAACTATTTTCTGATAGGTGTTAAGTAGTAGATAAGTTAAAGTATACGTAAACAAGTAATTTAGTTAATAAAAGATCTTTGTTTACTTAACAAAAGCTTTAGAATAGTTATAAAGTTAATAAATTGAAATTTCAAAAAAAAAAAATTTTGGTTTATTTCACGTGAGCGGTCTTGTTTTTTGATAGAGTACTTGCCTAATATTAAATAAATCATTTTTAAACAATTAAACCCAAAAAACGAAAAATAAAAAAAAATTTAGTAACATGTAAAAATACATTTAACTTTTCGCCCCACCCATTATTTAACTTTTCGCCCCAGGGTGCGTTTTTTGCTTTAACACCAAATATAAAAAATCTGACTAAAGAGATTTAGCAAATACCTTTAGGTATCTCTTCAGGGGACCCAAATAATGAAGTAAAAAAATCGCGATGATAATAAATGCAAAATATATACTTAAAAGTTGATATTTTCTTTTACGAAAAAATTTTCAAAAGTAGGGTGAAAAAAAATTTAAATATGGACCCCACAATAATTAGCAGAATGTCACATAACTCCGGACATTTATTTAGAGTGATAACACCCTTCTATAATTAAAATTGCAATGCTCTAACTATTTCCTTTCGAAAGATAATGAATTTTAACTGTTTTCACAATTTAACTTTTCGCCCCAGTCTCCCCTATATATATTTTTTTAACTGTTTCATTTTTCCCCTCTAACACAGTTCACACTTGTTATGAAATGTACTAAAGGTAAATTTTAAGGACTTTCTGTAAAATAATTTAAGCAGGAGCACAAAAGTGTTTATTTCGCAACGTAGCAAACCTAAACCATAACTTAAGGAAGATTCTACAGGGTTAAAAGCATCTTTTAAATTACAAAATTGGTGGCTTGTTCTTAAGCACATAGGACATCTTGATGATATGCTTTATTTCCAACAATAGTATTGTAATGATATGATTTTTATTTGCTACGGAATTTGCTCTCCGGATGGAGTCCGGGTACCTTATTATTTTATTTAAGAACAAACATTGGCGGAAAGCGCCATCTTTACTTATCAGAACACTAATTTACTAGTAGGGAATTCTTAGGACCAAATTTGGAAAAGGTATAGTCATTAACTTGGTCAAATTTAAACCTTAGTAAGTAAGTATATTGTAACAAATTAATAACAAAGTAAAATTGACATAATAAAATAATAATAAGAAAGTTATTAATACTTGAGTATTTTAAGAAGAATAAGAACTATAAAAATGAATATAAAAATATAATACTAAAATGAGCGTTGAAAGAAACTATAATTTAATTAACAATAAAAATAGTGAATTTAACAATTAATAAAAATAAAATGAAGCCGTAGAGTCTCGCTTGATCGTTGAGGACGGCGTTGATATTTTCAGCGGCGTGTCTGTAAAAGAATAAAATGCTCGGTGTTAATTAATTTAACCCTTACTTGCCTTCCGGGTCATTTTACAAATATTCGCGAAACCGTTCTAGAATTAGTTTCCGTATCTTCTTGAATCCGACGATTACCTGGGTGCGCACTTCTAGACAATTAACCAACCGTTTCTAGAGGTTAATTAATATTTCGGCAAGCTAACGAAATTCTTACCGGTTCGAAAGATACGTGAATTTATTTGACTCTAGAGACGCAGTTTCTACTCCTGAGAGCACCCAGGATAAGAATTTGCGCCTGATACGTCACCACGGGTGAACAGAAGAGCGCCTCAGTTCACCGGGAGTGGCAAGCAAAAAATTAAAATCTAGAAATGCTCGGCAACCTTCCACGAGAGCACCCCTGGTTAGTCGCCAAGCACCTGGTAAGAGAAAGTTCGTTCGACCTAAGAGTACCTGTCAGGAAAGAAGAGCACCTCGAGCCAAGGCGGTAGACGAATTATATAAAATTTAGATGTTTGTAGTTATCCTTCTTCAGAGACAAATAAAGATTTTTTACATTTTCAAAATTAATATTAAATGAGAAGAGTAGCGCTTTTAGATGCAATATTGACTTTTTAGAAAAAAGTTATCTCTTAATGTTACATGACATCAAATATAACTAAAAACAGGTTTTTGCATTTTAGGTTAAAAAATCTCGAAAACCTGACGTTCAGAGTCTATTTTGAGGCAGGATTCGGATGCAGCACGTCAAAAACCTTCGGAAAAGTATTGTCTGATTCTTGGAAAGTAAATTAAATCAAAGTTTGTTGGCTTGAGTAATATTACGTTATATTATTGAAGTGCTATTGCATCATTAATGAACCGATTTTTCAACAATGATAGATTAGCAGCAACTGACATACGGAAACAAGAGTGCTTGCGCGCAGCAATGTCCAGTACAGTGAGCTATAGCGTGGCACGATGCCTAAAGCGCATTCCACACTAGATGTACGACACGACGTGCGTGCCCCCTCTTCAATACTAACTTCTCCTACGTGAGGAGGGGAAAGCATTTGGTAGATGGAGCAGAGGGGGCACGCGCGTTGTGTCGTGCATCTAGTGTGGAACGCGCTTAATAGGCGTAGCGCCGCGCCGTGCGATATCTCGAAAACTATTAAAGTCTCCATACTTTTCTTGGTCTTAAAATAAAGGTGAAATTATAAGGAATATTTTATTATATATCGAAAATTGGTCCCCTTCGAGTAAAAACGGTTCAAAAAAGTTTTTGGATTTTTTTTGGGTGAAAAATTAAAAAAAAATTTATTATACAACAGTCTTAAGAAGTTGTTCATTTCACGACCATTTAGCTTCCTCAATATATAAATAGAAATTCGTGACGTAATTTACGTACAAAAATTTAGCAAACTCCATCTAAACAGTTTAAAGCCATATTTTTGCAAAATAGTGAGATAATTCGATTTTTTTTAATGTTTCCTTACGGTTTTTGCCTTTTTGTGCTTCTACGCAGCTATAATATAGAAAAAATCTGAGCCTAAATTTACAATCCTTGGAAAATTTCCAATGAATTATCTATATTGAAACTTACTTTCATTTATTTTAGACAAATTTTAACAGCAAAAACAAATACAAGTTATAATTAAGAGTATTAAAAATGTGCGCTTGACGATTAGAGTAGCCCAAAAAAATTTTTAGTGTAAAAAAGCAAGAAACCCCTGCAATTTGTTCCAATGCCAATAAACGTATTTTTTTATTTTAATAAATATTGATATTAACAGGTGCCACCGAGCACTTCAATTTTCCCATATAAAATGCATGGGAAAAATTTCAATTTTCGAAAAATCATAATCATTTGCGAGGGTTTCAAAAAAGTTAACATTAAGGCTATGTCCAAGTTGTGAAATGTAAACAAACCATAAGGTCACTACACCAGCACTAAAAACGCAATTTTGTGACATCCAATTCTCCCACAAAAAATAACATTTTTACACTTTCTTTACGAAAATGGAAAATTAGAGTATCAAAGTTTCCAAAAAAATCATTTTTGACTATGAGCAATAAAAAGCAATTAGTAAAATAACTAATTAAAATTACCTGTAAAAGAGCATTTTTGACGCGTCGCGAAAAATAAACTGTTTGAGTATATCAACTGCACGGATGATGAAGAAGTTCCATGTCAGCGATTGGACCTTCAACATGTGGAAGGGTAAATTTTTCCCTTTCCTCCTTGAAATTACAAGAGAAAGGGTAAAAACTTCTTCATCGTCCGTGCGGTTGATATAGTCAAACAGTTTAATTTTTCGCGACGTGAACTCTGTTGCTCGCTGCGCGTGCGCAGACCGTACCAAGGTCGCAATGACATTGCCATGCAAAAAGGCACATTTTTTTTTGACTGAATTTCAGTGGTTTTCTTATTTTTTCAGTTATTCAAAGTTTAGTTACCAAATTTGATACTTTAGTTCACCATTTCTATAAAGAAAATGTGAATTTATCTTTATTTACGCAAATGGGAACTGCGAAAAAATGCTTCACTATTCGGTCTATAATGGGGCATTTTTTCGCTGTTCGCATTTGCGTAAATCAATATAAATTCACATTTTCTTTATGGAAATGGCGAACTAAAGTATCGAATTTGGTAACTACACCTTGCATAGCTGAAAAAATGAGAAAACCACTGAGTATCATTCAAAACCAAAACTAAGAATGCATTGACAGCACCATGCGAAAATGCACATTTTGTTTTCTACTGAAACTTAGTTATTTTCTCATTTTTTTCAGCTATGCAAGGTGTAGTTACCAAATTCGATACTTTAGTTCGCTATTTCCATAAAGAAAATGTGAATTTATATTGATTTACGCAAATGCGAACAGCGAAAAAATGCCCCATTATAGACTGAATAGTGAAGCATTTTTTCGCGGTTCCCATTTGCGTAAATAAAGATAAATTCACATTTTCTTTATAGAAATGGTGAACTAACGTATCGAATTTGGTTACTAAACTTTGAATAACTGAAAAAATTAGAATACCACTGAGTTTCAGTCAAAAAGAAAATGTGCCTTTTTGCATGGTGATGTCATTGCGACCTTGGTACGGTCTGCGCACGCGCAGCGAGCAACAGAGTTCCCGTCGCGAAAAATTAAACTGTTTGACTATATCAACCGCACGGACGATGAAGAAGTTTTTACCCTTTCTCTTGTAATTTTAAGGAGGAAAGGGAAAAATTTCCCTTTCCACATGTTGAAGGTCCAATCGCTGACATGGAACTTCTTCATCGTCAGTGCGGTTGATATACTCAAACAGTTTTATTTTCGCGACGCGTCAAAAATGACATTTTACAGGTCATTTTAATTAGTTATTTTACTAATTGCTTTTTATTGCTCATAGTCAAAAATGATTTTTTTGGAAACTTTGATACTCTAATTTACCATTTTCGTAAAGAAAGTGTGAAAATGTTATTTTTTGTGGGAGAATTGGATGTCACAAAATTGCGTTTTTAGTGCTGGTGTAGTGACCTTTTGGTTTGTTTACATTTCACAACTTGGACATAGCCTTAAGCTATTTGGATTTATAGAGGGCTCTCTGCCAAGTAATTTGACCTATATAACTTTCAATTCTTATCTCCCCTACCTTCTACAGCACTGCCCCAAAGTTACCCCTTTTTGGATATTTATAATTTAACGTGTTTTTGTGGTATAATATCGATTTTTTAACTTTTTTGTCGGATATTGTGTTTATAAAAAAATACGTATTTTTTTTTATTGTCATTGGAATAAATTGCAGGGGCTTCTTGCTTTTTTCCACTAAAAAATTTTTTGGGCCACCCTAATCGTCATGCGCACATTTTTAATACTCTTAATTATAACTTGTGTTTGAGAATGTTAAGAGTTTTGTAGTTTGAACGCCTGATAATAGGCATCACGCCTTCTTAAGTATTACGAAATTAATTTCTCCTTAAATTAGGAAAATTTTGTGAGATTGTTCGCCATTTTTAGTCAGTATGTGAGAGAACGAGGGACGCAAAGGTTGATTTTTATGTGAAGTATAATTGTTAACTTCATTGATTTTTTTATAAAATAAACTACTGTTAAATGCAAGTGTCTCAAATATTTAAACTTTTATTTTTTAATAATTCCAAACTAAAACATGGTCCGTCGAGCCGGATTTGGCTAAATGAAATGCACGTGCTGGACAAGTGAAACCTAATTGTAGTGAAAACTAATACTGCAGTGAATTAAAAACTTTAATGACAATATTGAAAGTCAAAATTTGTTCTTTGTTAACAATTTTTTCTTTTGACAAAATTGAAAATTGGAATTTTGTACTTTGTTTGTGTATTAAAAGTGTTTGAGTTCAAGTTCCTTGATTTGGGAAAATTGGGTTCTCTCTGTAAACATTAAGTTCAACAATTGCATTCGATTAATGGGGGAGAGGCTGTGACGTCAGAATCATACCCACTAAGTAGGAGAAAGTGTGACGTCAAGTTGCCAATTGGAAGGAGAAAGGAGGAGAAATGCCTTGCAGGAGCAGACCATATTGAAACGGAGTTTACGTTACCGTAAAATTTTGGAGTCTCAGTGCAAAAGTCGACACGGTGAGCTTGGATTGACTTCAACCCAAAAGTCCGACCACCTCACCGTTTTCTTTTGGAATGACTTTGGTAATGTCTTCTGATTATTTTAAGACCAAAATGAAAATAATTGGTGGAGGGAAACTAAAATTATATTGATTTTTTCCTTTTTGTTGGTTATTTTGTGTTATTTCTTTTTTAAAAAGGTGAATCTAAATTGTTTTTATGCAAAATATATATTTTGGCATCAATAAAAACTCTACAATATATGATACATTTAAATATTTAAAATTATTAAATTTGTTGAAAATTGAGGGGGAAATACGTATTTTACTCAGATTTCTTAAATTAACTTGTCTGTTATTTCTTTTAACAATAAAATCACCCACATATGAATTAGAGTACATTCAATTTTATGTAAAACTGAAAAGGAAGACTGTTAAACGTTTTACTATAACTCGTTAAAGTTTATATTTAATGACGAAATCGAACTTTTGACTTTTGAGCATATTATTTGTAAAATTATTTTTTTCAAATGCCTATATCCTGTATCATAGGATATGTAAATTATTGTATTCACATACAGCTCTTAACAGTCAGTTTGGATAATCCGAAAGATCTTTGGAAATTTTATACTTTTTCCAAATGGTTCTAAAGCCAGAATAAACAGACTCAAATGCTCACTGTAAAATCCGAGGCCGGTTTGTACTTTTGAACAGAATTCAAGTACATAATAGAATAATACTGCATGATTTTTTGGAGTTAAAGAAACATTTAGTAGGGAATGTTACATTGAGTGGACCGCCACTTTGAGTGGACCACCTGAGTTTTTAAGTTATCTGACATCGCAAACGTAAAATAAATAAAACGAATAGCAGCACCGCACCTAGAAATCGTAAGAAATTAAGTTCCGCGATAATTATATACGTTATCGTTTGATGTAACGCATTTTTAAGAACACAAACCAAAAAAAGAAGTCCCTCTTACAATGAGTAAAGTGATTCGGAAGTGTAAAAGTAGTGTAAAATTTAAGTTTTAAAAGGTAACTTATTTTTTTCCAACTACTTTGGACACTTACTATAAGTAAGTTAATGTCAGTTTACAATTTTTATGGAAATTAATTGACAATAAGTTGGTTTGAAACTATGTTTTATGTTCTTTATTAATTTTTTTGTGATAGTGATGTGATATATGTGCCAAAATTATTAAAAGCGGTTTCACTTGTAAAGATTGCGACACATACATGGTCTGAAGCTGCATAAGCAAAATTTTGTTTCAATATATCAGAAGTATTAAATACATTAAAGAATTTAGAATAACTTTTACAATTTTTTAGGAGTAGTCCACTCAAGGTTACACTTTTTTCATTCCTTAAAAATTAGCTATTTTTTTAAAGTCAATTGTTTTTTCCAAATAAAAAAAATCAAAGCTATTATGGTATAAACACTTATCTAGGGATCTAAACTAAAGCTTGGAATAGAAACCTCCGATTAATTTGCTTTTATAAAGAATTTATTAAAAAAAATGCTTAGGCGGTCCACTCAAGGCGACATTACCCTAATAATGCTATCAGTATCCTTTGCCAATTGATGAAAACAGTAATTGCAACGTTTTTCTAAAAAAGTATTGATTTTTCCTAAAAATTAGATTTTAATGAAAATTTTAATGAGTTTCGGAAGTCAGGTGTACAGATATAGAAATAGTAATAAATTTACACAAAAGTTATAAAATATCATACCTGAAATTGATTTTTTTGTTATATCTGTAAGAAATTTATGGGTACAGAATTCCTTACATGTTGGCAAACATAACAGAGGCTCAAAGCTTTGCTGTTCAAACGAGTATTAATTTTGTTGAGTGGTTTAAGAGAAGAAGAAAATTATAATTTGAGATTGATTTCTGTACCACTTTTGACTTTATATAGTTTTATTTGACAATTCTTGCACAAAGCATTAGGTAACCTTTTATTACAAGGGTCGTACTCATACATCTCCTCAAAGTAATTATTTAACTTTCCTTGCACTCGAATCATAATTTTTGACCTTCCAAAACACAATAAACAAACTTTTGAACGATTTTTATTATGTCTTCCTGCCTTTCGCATTTTAATTAATACAAAAACTTATCTCAGAAACTATGGATCACTGGCATGTTAAAAAACAAAGACGAAAATAAACAATTATAAGTAATCATGGAAACAAAGATTCAAATTATCAAAATTCTGTAACTTTCATTCCAATATTATAAAATTAATAATGTTTGATTATATTATTTATTGTAGAGATTCTTTATTGATGCCAAACTATATCTTCTGCATAAAAAATTTAGTTTAATCTTTTTTTAAAAAAAATAACACAAAATAACAAATAAAAAAAGAAAAAAATCAATATAATTTTAGTTTCCCTCCACCAATTATTTTCATTTTGGTCTTAAAATAATCAGAAGACATTGCCAAAGTCATTCCAAAAGAAAACGGTGAGGTGGTCGGACTTTTGGGTTGAAGTCAATCCAAGCTCACCGTGTCGATTTTCTTTCTAAAAGAATATCTGGATTAGAGTAGAATTAAAAGGATTATTATTATTACTGTTTGCCTTCGATTATACAGTTAATTAGTATCCTTATCAAAGTTTTATTTTCAACCGGAATTTGGTAATGAACTTTAATTATATTGACATATTTTTTTTATGTTGAACGAGAAAGAATTTCAGTCAATTATTCTTTTTAAATTAATATCTCTCACATACTTTTTATCCTTATTTACTTATTTTTTAATTATTGATCAACCGATTTGTTTACATGGCGGACATGGAAAAAATGTTCCGTCAGATTTTAATAGATCCTCGGGATTTGAATTACCAACGCATTTTATGGCTTTCTTCCGAAAATAAATTAGCTGCTTATCAGTTATTAACAGTAACTTATGGAACTGCTTGCGCGCCTTTCGTAGCAAACAGAGTTATTAAACAATTGGCTCTAGATGAAGGAAAAAATTTCCCATTAGCAAAGGGTATACTCGAAGAAAATGTTTATGTAGATGATTGTCTATTCGGAGCGGATGATATTGAGGAGGCTAGAGAAGTTAAGACCCAAGTAATTGAAATTTTGAAAAGTGGCGGATTTCATCTCAGAAAGTGGGTATCCAATGAACCATCCTTGTTGGATGATTGTCCTTCAGGTTTGCATGAACTAGCTGTTGATTTGCCTTTTGAAGATGGAGTTCAATTGAAAGTGTTGGGTTTAACCTGGAATCCAGGTCATGATTCTTTTCAATTTAAAGTAAAGTTTGATGATCATGATGTTCCTCCTAAACGAAATGTCCTTTCAATTGTAGCTAAATTGTATGATCCCCTGGGTTGGTTGGCTCCAGTAGTTGTCGTAGCTAAAAATTTAATGCAAGAATTGTGGATAAGAAAATTAGAGTGGGATGAAAAACTTCCTGAGGATTTGCTTGTTCATTGGCTTAAATTTTACCGTAATCTTGGCGATTTAGAGGTACTTCGGATTCCAAGATGGACGGGAAGAATCAGGTCTGATCATGTTTCAGAATTGCACGGATTTTGTGACGCCTCAAATAAAGCGTATGCTGCCTGTGTTTATTTTAGAATAATTGATGAATGTGGAAAGGCTAATACTAATCTAGTAATTGCTAAAACTAAAGTCGCTCCTATTTCGCTTGTGAGTATATCACGACTAGAGTTGTGTGGTGCCGTTCTTTTGGTAAAGCTGTTAAAACTAACAATAGTTAACATGAAAATTAACCAGGTTCCTATTTATTGTCACACAGATTCTAGTGTTGTGTTGGCATGGTTGAAAAAAAACCCATCGTCATGGAAAGCATTTGTCGCGAATCGCGTTGCCTTAATACATGAAACTTTGCCTAACGCTAAATGGCGATATGTCCCTTCGAAAGAAAATTGCGCCGATTGCGCCTCAAGAGGTTTGTTACCTCAAGAAATTATCGATCATTCGTTGTGGTGGAAAGGTCCAGCTTGGCTGTTGAAGAATTCAATTTTTTGGCCTAGTGAATTTCCTTTGCTAGATTCTAATGTTGATTTGGAAACAAGATTTTCAGTTAATACGCACTTGTCCTCAAAAGTTCAAGAGACTATTCTTGATAGATTTGATAGAATTTCGTCGTGGCCAAAATTGCTGCGAGTAACGGCTTATTGCAAACGTTTTATAAATCGTTTTGTAAATAAATATTCAAAGGGGACAAAAATCGAAAATGAGAAAGAATCTAATTCGTTATCTTTAATTGAGATTAATAGATCTAGATTGTTTTGGATTAAATTATTACAAAAGGAGTTTTTTTCTAAAGAAATAAATCAATTAAAGCAGGGGTTGAAATTATTGAATTCTCCTATTAAAAAACTAGTTCCATTTGTTGATAAAGAGGGAATTTTGCGTTTGGTGGGACGTCTTCAAAATGCGCCTATCAGTTTTAATGAGAAACACCCTATTATTTTACCGAATCATCGCGTAAGCAGGCTTATTATAAGTCACTCTCATTTACGGACTTTACACGGTGGAACTCAGTTAACTCTGCATACTTTAAGGCAGAATTATTGGGTATTGAATGGTCGATCTATTGTCAAGAAATTAATTAGGGAATGCGTAATTTGTGTAAGGCAGAGAGCTGTTACTTCGCAGCAATTAATGGGAAGTTTGCCGGATTTTAGAGTGACTCCAAGTAAGCCTTTTCTACACACGGGTATCGACTAAGCAGGTCCATACGATCTACTTATCGGTTTTGGTCGAGGTTCTAAAACTAGAAAAGCGTGGATTGCTTTATTCGTTTGTTGCGTCACTCGGGCTATCCATCTGGAGTTAGTATCTGATTATTCGTCTGAGGAATTTTTGTCAGCTTATGAACGCTTCACTTCGAGAAGAGGGATGCCTGCGCATTTGTATAGCGATAATGCTAAGAATTTTGTAGGCGCGGCAAATGAATTGGAAAATTACCTACTTGAATTAGGACAGAATGTTGAATTATGTAATGATTTAATAACTAAAGGTACTGAATGGCATTTTATTCCTCCCTCTGCACCCCATTTTGGGGGCCTATGGGAGGCGGGGGTAAAGAGTGTCAAACATCATTTGCGTCGAATTCTGGGTTTACTTAAATTTAATTTTGAGGAATTTCATACAATACTTACTCGCGTTGAAGCAGCCCTTAATTCTCGCCCTATAGCGCCCTTGTCTGATGATTCGGACGATTTTTCTTACTTGACTCCAGGTCATTTTTTGGTTGGATCGTCGATTAACAGTGTGCCGGAGCCCTCGTTGGAATTTATTCCAGAGAATCGCCTTTCGCGTTGGCAATGTGTTCAAAGGGTTACTCAATTGTTTTGGCGCAAATAGACAATTGATTATGTTCAAATTTTGCAAAAAAGATACAAGTGGTTCGATAGATTACACAGGTCAACAAAAAAAGACTTACTTTTTTTTTATGAGATAGCGGAATGGTTTCCTATGTATTTTTGGACGCTGAACACGATCCCGACTTCCAAAATTGCCCATCACGTCAGGATTTTGAGAAAAGTGGGGGTAAAGACCTCAAAAACGCTTTTTTGAGGAATTTCAACATTTATTTTCTCTTTAACCTGACGTGCTAGAGACTTCCACAAGGTCTTAAATTAAAGCTTGTAATGTGCACTAAAAGACCAATATCCATAAAATAAAAAAAAATTAAAATTTTTTTCAAAAAATGGGATTGAAGACACCAAAAATTTGTGTTTTTGGATTGCTTTAATAGACTTTTTGCAATTGCTTGGATTCGCATGAAAATGGTTACTTGGGGTTTTTGGGGTCGCTGATTACGAATCCGATATTAGTTTGCAAAAATTAAAAATGGCGGATTCGTAATCAGCGACCCCAAAAACCCTGAAATAACAATTTTCAAGCGAATCCAAGCAATTCTTAATTCTTACATCTGCCATCTTGGTTTCGCCGTTTTAAATTTTTGCAAACAAATATTGGATTCGTAATCAGCGACCCCAAAAACCCCAAGTACCCATTTTCAAGCGAATCCAAGCGATTGCAAGAAGTCTATTAAAGCAATCCAAAAACACAAATTTTTGGTGTCTTCAACCCCATTTTTTGAAAAAAATTTTAATTTTTTTTTATTTTATGGATATTGGTCTTGTAGTGCACATTACAAGCTGTAATTTAAGACCTTGTGGAAGTCTCTAGCACGTCAGGTTAAAGAGAAAAGAAATGTTGAAAATCCTCAAAAAAGCGTTTTTGGGGTCTTTACCCCCACTTTTCTCAAAATCCTGACGTGATGGGCAAATTTGGAAGTCGGGATCGTGTTCAGCGTCCAAAAATACATAGGAAACCATTCCGCTATCTCATAAAAAAAAAGTAAGTCTTTTTTTGTTGACCTGTGTTACCTAATTTAGAATTGGGAGACATGGTTCTTATACGGCAGGATAATTTGCCTCCTACTAAATAGAAACTTAGTCGCGTTATTAAATGTTATCTTGGAAAAGATGATTTGATCCGCGTTGTTAGAGTCAGAACTGCCGATTCTGAGTTTGACCGACCGATTGCAAAGTTATGCTTATTGCCTGTACGTTGCTCAAAAAGTGATGAGTTGAAAGAAAATTAAAAAGAAAATTGTAAATTTTATGGTATGTTTAGTTGTTTTAATTAAGTTAAGTTTTACGTCAAATTATAATTAAATTTCTCTCGTTCTTTTTCAGTAGGTGGCTGTTAATTATTAAAATTATTATATGTTATTGTTTTTTTTGTTCTTGTATACAAGAAGGTGGGCGGTATGTTTAAGAATGTTAAGAGTTTTGTAGTTTGAACGCCTGATAATAGGCATCACGCCTTCTTAAGTATTACGAAATTAATTTCTCCTTAAATTAGGAAAATTTTGTGAGATTGTTCGCCATTTTTGGTCAGTATGTGAGAGAACGAGGGACGCAAAGGTTGATTTTTATGTGAAGTATAATTGTTAATTTCATTGATTTTTTTTATAAAATAAACTACTGTTAAATGCAAGTGTCTCAAATATTTAAACTTTTATTTTTTAATAATTCCAAACTAAAACAACTTGTATTTGTTTTTGCTGTTAAAATTTGTCTAAAATAAATAAATATAACTTTCAATATAGATAATTGATTGGAAATTTTCCAAGGATTGGAAATTTGGGCTCAGATTTTTTCTATATAGCTGCGTATAAGCACAAAAAGGCAAAAACCGTAAGGAAACATTAAAAAAATCGAATTATCTCACTATTTTGCAAAAATATGGCTAAAAACTCAAAATACCCAGATTTCCGAAAACATAATTTTAAAGTATGGCTTTTCAACTATATTTCTTCAAAATTTGAGCCAAACCGAAAAAGGCGTTTTTGAGTTATAAATTTTTTTTAATCTATTGCGCATGCGTTTTGAAATATCTCAAAAATTCCAACGGCATTGGATTCTTTGAAAAATTTCCCATGGACTAGTACTTTTCCGATTTTTTTTAGACAAAAATTGACATTTTTCAAGCAAAAATGGATTTTTTAATCTTAATTTTCAAAAATGTCACTTTTCATGAAATTAAAGATTGCGAGTGATGTTTATGAGATATGTAGGCACTGAAAATTTTGGCTAAATCACTATTTACTATACTATTATATATTATATTTACTATACTATTTACTATACGCCTCAAAACTTTGAGACAAATCGGTAACTTTTCACGTACAACTGTGTGATTAACCCGTGGAATCCCCCTTTTACAACAGAAAAATAATTTTTTATCCCACATGCACAAAAATGGCGCTTTTAGATAACTGACGACAGAGAGTAAAATCACTCATTTGTTCGACCGTATGAAAATGGCGACCTTTTTTTCATACAAGTCGAACAAGTAAATGACATTTACTCCCTGTCGTCTGCTATCTTAATAGTAATTATAATTTTTTTAATTTTTTGAGGCAACTTTAATCACTTGCATATTCTAGAGAAATGTATGTAGATAAAATCTTTTAAGAAATCTTAATTCTTCATTAGAACACGATTAAAATGAGCCTATGAACGCTGAAAAACGTTAATTTCTTCGGGAGATATAAAAAAATTAGTAAAATAACTGAAAATGGTGTTTTTCTTAAATATCTTATTGAAAAATTAATATTTTGTTGTTGTTAATAAGTCATTTTTTGCAGAATGTTATACGTTTATTGAAAATAAAAAGGAAAAAATTTTGGTTATTTTATTTTCAAAGTTAAAAGATTTTGAATAGTTATAAAAAAAGTAGAGTTCGCACAATTACCGTCGGTAGTGTATATGTGAGAAAAAACCATTCTTTCCGAGTCAAACGTTGAAACGTAAAAAAAGAAGTTATTTCTCTTTTTATTTGACTCGGAAATAATGATTTTTTCTCACATATACTTATTTTAATGTTAAAAGCCTTTTAAAACGAATATCGAAAGGATCCAAGTTGGGGAAAGCCTGTGATATAGATTTTTTGGTAACAGCAGTATTTGAACTAAATTATAATTTCCACGCCACGAAAGCAATTTTTTCTCATTTGTTAATTATTTGGAAGTTAATGGAAAGCAGGTAGGCAGATTGCTGCCATAATAATTCCTTAAATCATTCACGCGCGCGTAGGATTTTGCTAGTAATTTGAATAAGTTAATTATATCCTGAGAATATCCTCTACATATCCCGATTATATCCTGAGGATATCACACGGATGGCCTGGGGATATCCGAAAAATATCCTACATATTTTGTTACAAATACTTGAGTATTTAATAAAATATAAGTGTATGCACAGCAAATAAACGTGTCAAAAGAGCATTAGACTGCGCATGCACTATTTCACTGGAAAATATTGTGTCACTCACATGAAATCTTTGTCCCGACACAGTATTTTGAGGTTTGAACAGAATAATTCACCGAGGGCCCACTGAATTTCTTGATGAGCTCTTGACACTTTTTTAGTCTGCTAGACTGTACACAGTATTTTGCTGTTGAATCTTCTTTCCGTCTAGTAGTCGGACAACAGTCAGACATTTTGGATTTATAAAGTAAAAAAGATAATTTTTTAATTGCATTTAGCTGTGAAATTGAATTAATGATTATTAGAAGTTAATACTATAATATTTATATCCTATAAGTTTTAATATTTCTGATTAATTATCATCAAAACTTTGCGCTTCTCGTTGCGCTGCTCGAAAATGATTGCATCTATATAGTCAGACACAATGATTTTTAAGATAATGGTTAAAATATTTCTTATTTGATTGTAATGTTAAATAACATTATTTTCATAAAATATAAACTTCACACATATTGAGGTTTAGGTGGACCGAGTAAAAAACATTGTACTACACAAGATTGATATTTATTATAAAGGACAAGATAATTAAGAAAAGAGTTATACAAAAAACTACGATAGCATCGCGTCGTGTTCACTTGAACATTGATAAAACATATAGAAGAACACTCGACAATATAGGTGGCGCACCAATCTGCATTACAAAGGAAATTGTCCTGAATCGTAAAATAACCGCGAATTGTAAAATAATAGTTATTCAACACTCCCCCTTGATTTAGGGACACTGTACACTAAGCAGTTAATTTCACAATTCCGAGATAATTGAGACATTTCGTGTGTTTGGGTTTTGGTAATCCTTTAGTGAGTACGTCGACTGCCATTTCTTCTGTTAAAAGATACTCGATCACGATTTTTCCTTTTTCTAGGGTTTCTCGAATATAATGATGACGTACATCGATATGCTTCGTCCTATTATGGAATATTGGATTTTCTGCAATCTTTCGAGCGCTGTTGTTATCGCAATGAATTTTGATCTTTTTATTTACAGTGAATCCCAATTCACCCAAAAATCTCCTTACGTACGTAACCTCCTTTGTAGCTTCCGATAGAGCCATGTACTCGGCTTCCGTAGATGAGAGAGCCACAGTCTTTTGCTTCCTTGATTCCCAAGAAATAGCACACGAGCCGAGCAAGAAAGTAAATCCTGTGTAGGATTTCCTATCATTAGGACAATTCGCCCAGTCTGCATCCACGAGTCCTTCCAGATCTTTTCCTGATTTTTGGAACCATAATCCCGTCTCTTGTGTTCCCTGCAAATATCTGAGAAAACGCTTTGCTGCTACCCAATGACATACATGTGTTTCACTGATCACACTTTTCACTGATCACACTTTTCACTATTCCTATGCTTTTACTTTATTTCCGGCCTGGGCCCATAACCTATTGAGGTTTAGGTGGACCGAGTAAAAAACATTGTACTACACAAGATTAATATTTATTATAAAGGACAAGATAATTAAGAAAAGAGTTACACAAAAAACTACGATAGCATCGCGTCGTGTTCACTTGAACATTGATAAAACATATAGAAAGAACACTCGACAATATAGGTGGCGCACCAATCTGCATTACAAAGGAAATTGTCCTGAATCGTAAAATAACCGCGAATTGTAAAATAATAGTTATTCAACAACACATTTGTCCAGTATATTATTTAAAGTAATTATCACAATGCATTATTATTTCATTGACAAAAAACACAAAAGTTTCCGACTATACTTGCACTTACCCTATTTCTGCCGGCTTGAATTTTTATAATATAACTTCAGATTTACATTCAGCAACTCCTAAAACTCCTGGGTATCAAAATTCATACAAATCCAACTATTAAAAAAATTCGTACACTGCACTGTTTAAATTCCCAAGATTTTAATTTGATTATAGAGAGTATAAATTTTGATTAACAGGTATTATGCAAAAGAGTTTCATATGTTGCAATATTACAAATAATATTTTATTTGTTTATACACCCGTCTTAAGCTTATCTAGCTATACTAGTGTTTACATACAATTCTCTTACAATATTTTCTATATTAGGCATTTTACGTGAAATGTCCTAAGTTGAAATTTCAACTTCTTGAAAAAATTGAAACTTGGGGAATTAGTTGTTCTATCAAGTAGAAATGTGATACTTGTAATGGGAAAAATTTTTTAGAATATGTTTCTGAAAGGTTTTTTCATCCTCTTTCCAATGGTGAATTTTATTTTTTTAATATTTTAAAAATTTACGCTAATTTTTTGAAATTATTATTTAATTTTCAATTTCTAAAAAATCGGTCCGTTTTATTTAAAAATAAATTATTGCAAACTAAAGCTGAGGTTTTTTCCTAAGGGCATGTAAATTTTCAGAATGCCCTTTTTTAGTTTTTAAGTTATTAAATTTCAAAGAATAAATTGCTGCGTCGCGGGCGCCTCGCCTCACGCCGGGTGCCACGCGGCTCAGAGCCACCGCGTCCCAGCGAGCTGCAATTTATTCTTTGAAATTTAATAACTCAAAAAAAGGGCATTCTGAAAATTTACATGCCCATAGGAAAAAACCTCAGCTTTCGTTTGCAATAATTTATTTTCAAATAAAACGGACCGATTTTTGGGAAATTAAAAATTAAATATTAACCCATTAAGTCCCATGAAGAAAGCAGACATTGTTTTAAAAAACTAACAATTAGTTTCAAACACTGAGAGACCTTTGGGTCAGCAGCAGACTTTCGATAGGCTGCTACTGACCATTTTGGTGGTACGCTACAGGACTATACTTTTGGGTTGCTGCGGTACAATTTTGGGCGCGTGACAGTCCAAAAGTTGATTAGCTGCAAACCAATGACGGCATCCCCACTACTTTGGTGAGCTTCTCACCAACATTTTGGACTGTCACGCGCCCAAAATTGTATCGCAGCGCACTAAAACCATAGTGGAGCTGCTATCTCATACGTTGTTCCGCTGCAGTCCAAAAGGTCTCTCAGTGTAGGCAAATAGAAAAAAAGATATACCTGTTTTTTTGTTTCTAATTTCCAATAGTTTAACAACAATTCTTTAAACAAATTAATAAAAAATTTTAAAGTATTTGAAAATTGTTAACGCTAATCGATTTTACGTGGAGAAATAAAAATGATTTGTATGGGTCATTTTTTACTCCAAGTCGTATTTTGTTTATAAAATTGTTATAAACAAATTATGCTGGATAAAGAGTGTTTCATCCTAAGCAACAGTTATCCAAAATTTTAAATTTTTATTGACTTGTTTAAACAATTGTTGTTAAACAATTGGAAATTAAAAACAAAAAGACAGGTATATCTTTTTTTCCATTTGCCTCTGAATCCAAATGTTAGCTTTACTTAAAATCCATTTATTGATGCTTAGGATGAAACACCCTTTATCCAGCATAATTTGTTTATAACAATTTTATAAACAAAATACGACTTGTAGAGAAAAATGACCTATACAAAACATTCTTATTTATCCACGTAGAATTGATTGGCGTTAATAGTTTTTAAAATGTCTTAAATTATTATTAATTTGTTTAAACAATTGTTAATAAGCAATTGGAAATTAGAAACAAAAAAACAGGTATATCTTTTTTTCCATTTGCCTATGAATCCAATTGTTAGTTTTACTCAAAATCCATTTGTTTATTCTTAGGATGAAACACTCTTTACCCAGCTTAATTTGTTTATGACAATTTTATAAACAAAATATGACTTGTAGAAAAAAATGACCTATACAAAACATTCTTATTTATCCACGTAGAATTGATTGGCGTTAACAGTTTTTAAAAAGTCTTAAATTATTATTAATTTGTTTAAACAATTGTTAATAAGCAATTGGAAATTAGAAACAAAAAAACAGGTATATCTTTTTTTCCATTTGCCTATGAATCCAATTGTTAGTTTTACTCAAAATCCATTTGTTTATTCTTAGGATGAAACACTCTTTACCCAGCATAATTTGTTTATTACAATTGTTATAAACAAAATACGACTTGTAGAAAAAATGACCTTTACAAAACATTCTTATTTTTCCACGTAGAATCGATTGGTTTTAAATTGGTTTGAATTGGTTGAAAAAAATTTTGAAATTTTATTAATTTGTTTAAACAATTGTTGTTAAACAATTGAAAATTAAAAACAAAAAACAGAACAACAAATTCCCCGAGTTTCAATTTTTTTCAAGAAGTTGAAATTTCAACTTCTGATGGTGTGTACTGGACAATAATAATCGACAGTGCATATCATTATACCTCGACGTCAAACATCCCCCTTGATATATTATGAAAGTAGTGAGAAAACACCGGGCTATTGCGAGAGTCGAAGCGCGGTCACCAAGTACTAACTCTGTACTCAGGTCTGCTTAACCTCGACGATCGCAAGCCACGGAGTCTCACCACCGAAATATACCATCGGTTATTACAAATAATATTGACTCTAAATAATAAAAATAATATATAAAATTTTTTACAGATGTATCAATCCACGAAGAATTTGTTAATCATCACCTACATTCAGAGGGATCTTTAGAGAGAATAATTTTAGGACTTGTAAATCAACCATCTCAAAGAAGAGATGAATTCATCAGTGAAGAGCTTACAAATCATCTTTTTCAAAGGGAGTCGTTTCCTTTTGGAATGGACCTGGCTGCTATAAATATTCAAAGAGGACGAGATCATGGCTTGCCACCCTACTTTCAGTACCGATCAATTTGTGGTTTGTCCGAAATAAACAACTGGGAGGATCTTGAAAGAGTAATAGAAAAATCCACAGTTCAAAAGTTCAAGTTGCTATATTCATCAGTAGAGGATATTGATCTTTTTTCTGCTGGATTAGCAGAAAAATCACTCAACGGAGGACTTGTTGGTCCTACATTTGCCTGTATAATAGCTCAACAGTTTAGCAATCTGAAGAATGGCGACAGATTCTGGTTCGAAAACTCAAATGTAGAGAATAAGTTCACTCCAGAGCAACTTACCCAAATAAGAAGTACAACATTAACACAAGTTCTTTGTCAGACCATAGAAAACATTGAAAGTATTCAACCCTTCGTAATGCTGCTACCGGATAATTTTAAAAATCAACGAATGTCCTGTCATAGTTCGAAAATTGGAAATATAAATGTTAACGCATGGCTGGAATTAACTCCAGGAAGAATAAACAAAGCTCAAGTGAAAGAGAACTTTCAATGGTCCAGAGAGTCAATTTCAAAACCACAAATTAAAAGTACGAGTGAGCAGAAAGTAAGGCAGTTTATGAAACCTTTGCAAAGCAGCATCAATCAACAAAATAGAATAGTTTTGAAAAGGCCGATTGCGCCTCAAAAAAATATATCCATAATTGTCCAAAATACAGCAGTAAACGCTCCAGTATTTGTGAAAGATTCGGTTTACGAACCTCATATAATTCAAGAACCTGATTCATTGTTTCAGTTATTAGGAAAGAAACCAAATTCATTATTGGACCCTTCAAATATTTATTTTTATCCAAATAAAAAGACTTTCTTACTTAGACACTACAAAACCTATATTCCCTAATTCAATTCCATATTATATTCATAGCAATGGTTTCTATGACAGCATGTACTTTACTAACCATATACCATATAATTAAAACTAAAGTTTAATCAGAATTATCAAGAATATTAATTTTTAAAGTCAAAACTATAAGGAAAGGCTCACAAATTAATTTTAATGTGAAAGCTTTGTTACGGAGTAACAAATGGTAATTTTCATATTTTTTATTATTAATTTATTTGTGACTAAAACTTTTTAAATCTAAAATAAGAACTAGACACCTTTTTTTAAATGAAGAGTTTTCAAACCAGGTAACCTACGAAAAGTAAAATTTATGTTTTTACTATGATTGCAAAACAAACATCTTGAGGTATTAACTTCATGGTATTTAATGGGTTAAATATTGAAATTAACATTTATTTAGTATTTGTTAATTAAGGTTGTTTAAATAATCGATTATTGAATTGTTATATTTTTGTTCTACTACTTTTAAATGTAAATTGGTAATATTAAAATGATGTTGTGTAAGAAATGATTACTTCCTTTTAAAAATTAACAATACCTATAAGATATTTGTTTATTAAAATTGTTTAAATAATTTAAAAGTCTTATTTTATTGTATTAACCTTAGAATGGAATCTATTGATAGATTTTATTAGTCAGCTGCATAAGAAATTAAAAATTACCTATTAGATTAACAATTCTACAATATATTTGTTTATTAAAAATGATTAATCAATTGCTAAATTGATTAACAAATATTGTTTAACAATATCTTAATTTCATGTATCATAAAATATTTTTTTGTTTTAGAAATATATAACTTTTAAACTATAAAATATAGCAACTTTTAAACAATTTTTTAAATTTTTAAAGTTTTTATAACAAATATAAAACAATTTGTTTTATTTGCCCAGGTGGATGTTACTTCGATAATTTTATATTAATTTATTTCTTTAAGGTACACTGAGAGAAGACCGAGACGTAATAGTTCCCGCTAGACGTCGCTATGAGCTACTCTGCTTGTCGTGTTTGAGTTGTTCCGAATCGGGTGCTGAGACTCCCCGATCCAGTCAAACATTGTTCTCGCATGTGAGAAAACAACTGGTGGCAAACACTGAAAGTTCTGTGTAATCTCGCTTCAGGACGTTCCACGTTTCGCATCGGGGCTTGAGACATCCCGATTCGAGGGTTCACATAAAAACATTCAAAAGTACAACTCAAGGCTCGCACGGGACGTATTAGTTCCCGGACTTCTCTCAGTGTACTACTACACTTTGGAAGGCTCTTAAAAGACCAAATTTAAAAAAAAAATTTCTTAGGTCTTTTATTATAAATATTTAAAAAACTTTTTTGCCTATATTAGTACATATTTGGAGAATAAAAATAATGGTTTGTTTTTAATTTTTATTTAATATCATAATCTGCAGACAGCAATCAGATCGAAACTCCAAAAAGTTAGTTGTCCAATTGCGGACAGTTTATCTCAAGATTGACAAATCGGAAACAAAAAATCCAAATTGCTTTTTAAAAAGGAAGGTGTTTTGCATATAAATCTACCACCATTAATAAAAAATGGACTAAAATAAAAAAATAGCAGATGTTTAAATAATTTTTGTCAAAATACACTATGTTTTTCAGTTTTTCTAGTCTGCAAAAATGTTTTTTTTTTAATTTTTTGACCATTTTCTGGTAAATTCTCAAACAGGACATGCTAACAAACAAAACGAGTTATTATTTATTAAAATCGGTTCAGTAGATTGAGAGATAAACTGTCCGCAATTTGAGAAAGCGTTATTTTGAGAAAAACGCGTTTAAACTTATATGTACCTATCGTTAGAGGCCATCCATAAATTATGTTGAAAACAATGATAATATATATTTTACCCAAAAGTCCCTAATACAATTAAATATCTAACTTTTATATCTTTAAAAGAATAAAATGATAGTGTGTGTAAAGCAGAGTAGATATATATGTGTGAATGAAGAGTGTAATGTGTGTAAACTGTAATGTAGAAATATAATACTCACTACTCGGTAATTCCGTCTATTCGTCACTTTAATCCAATTTCTGTTTCTTTAACCTTTATAAATATTTTCGTATACAAACTTTTCTCGAAGATTCAGGAAATACCAATTCTAAGTTCACTAGATTGATATTTCACTATGAACTTTAATATTCCTTCTAATTGCACAAACCCCGAAAAATAAAGGTTGTCTTTACATTATAATCAAATTAATATTCTTTTATTCTTTTATTTTGTATTTCTTTCTTTTTCGCTGACTTTATATTATTTTCACTTTAACCCTTTAACGCCCAGTGGTTTCGATCGAAACCACTTTCGATTTCTAAATTCTATAACTTTGACAAAAAAAAGATATTTTTGATTTCTAAACGCCCGCGACCCACAGATTTATTTTCCTTTATAAAAAAAATTTAGATTTTAATAAATAATTAACAATTTTGTAATTACAACATCAATTAAATAATATATTTGTTACAAAATTTATAACAACATTACAAATTCGAAAATAAAAGGAAGCAAAACTACTGAAAATTACTACTCGAGGGTTTTCGGGGTCGCTGATTACAAATTTGATGCCAGATTTCAAAATGGCAGATCCAATATGGCGGACATATTTTCTAAAAATTGATTCAATTTGCCTGAAAATTGTTACTCAGGGGTCTTTCTACATTCGTAATAATCAAAAAAACAAATGCCTAACGCAAAGACGAAATCAATCTAAAATACTTGACTACATTTATTTATGACAATCGGAAAAACAAATGCCTAACGCGAAAACGATGTCAAAATTAAATGTTAGTTTACATTCCTGGCTATAGAAAAACAATTGCCTAATATAGAAACTAACATCGGATTCGTAATTAGAAAAGATAGACGCCATATTGGATCCGCCATTTTGAAATCTGACATCAAATTCGTAATCAGCGACCCCGAAAACCTTTATATACGAGCAATGTACGATTTTTGAAAAATGGATCTGCCATATTGGATCCGCCATTTTGTATTTTGCAAAATTGACTTCAGATTCGTAATCAGCGACCCAAATAACCCCTAAATAGTAAATTTCTCAAAGATTGACAATTATTTATATTTTTCGGCCATATTGGATCCGCCATTTTGAATTTTGCAAAAATTGACTTTAGATTCGTAATCAGCGACCTCAAAAACCCCTGACTACCAACTTTCAAGCAAAAAAGTACGATTTTTGAAAAGTAGGTCCGCCATATTGGATCCGCTATTTTGTATATTGCAAAACTGACTTCAGATTCGTAATTAGCGACCCAAGTAACCCCTAAATAGTAAGTTTCGCAAAGATTGACAAAAATTTACATTTTTTCGGCCATATTGAATCCGCCATTTTGAAATTTCGCAAATGTCAATAAGGGTAAATAAAGCACGAATAAAGAGGTATGTTTTGTGCCAAAAATAAACTATTTTTACTATGAAATTAATATTTTTTTAGCAAAAAGTAGATTTTTTATTCTCCTCGACTGCTTTAACGCGACGTACAAGTCCACTATCTTGAATTTTAAAAAAAGGCCACAATGCAAATAAATGTAGAGATTTCAAGCTTTAATTTAAGCCATATTTTGATTTTTTTCGTTGAAATGAAAAATGGACAGATAGGGGGTAAAATTTGACAAAGAATGACCCATTTTTTCAAAATTCTTTATATTTATTTTCATTAACTTTATTATCAATATTTTCTTTTCAATTCTTTTACTTTTTCATTTATGTCACTTTTATTAATTTTATATTCCAGTATAACTTTTAAATTCAACCTTTTTTACTTTCAATTATTTTATTTATTTATTCGAACATAAACGGGTTTCAAATAAACCCTTTCGTACAAAAGTACTTAACTGTAATCATACAGCAAAAAGAAAAAAACCTTAATAACTATGTTAAGGTAAGTTATGAAAACGCTAGGCTAGATCATAGTGATAATAATAATGGTACAACAATTGTCGCAATGCCGTTTACAAATCTATTCAAAGAAGTGTCAAAGAACTCAACTGAATCGCTTACAGTGTTTGCTTCCCTACTCAACCTTACCATCATTGAATTGTTTACATAGTTTTGAGTTTGTTTTGTGACCCTTATATTAACATATTCGTCGTCGATTTGTCGTCCGTCGTTCGTGTACTTCCGTACATCGTTCGGTCGTTCAACTTTTATCATTTATTATCATTTATTCATAGTATCGTATATGCATATACTCATTGTACATACATATACGCATGCGCAGTAGTGTTCTATCAGTATCACGCATGCGCAGTAGTGTCCTACCAATATCAAGCATGCGCAGTAGTGTTCTGTCAATATTACACATGCGCAGTAGTGTTCTACCAATGTCAGGCATGCGCTGTAGTGTTCTATCACTATAACGCATACACAGTAGTGTTCTATCACTATAACGCATGCGCAGTAGTGGTCTATCACTATAACGCATACGCAGTAGTGTTCTATCATTATTACGCATGAGCAGTAGTGTTCTATTACTATAACGCATGCGCAGTAGTGTTCTATCACTATAAAGCATGCGAAGAACATTTAGAACTTCAAAATTAAATTTTTTAATCCATGCACAATCTAAAAATTATTTTTCTACAATACAAAATTTCCAAAGCCCAACTCTATTTCTTTATAAGATTCTTTTAAAAAATCATTATTGTCAATGTTTTACAAAAATTTAAATAACTTCTAAAAACATTAACACTTTTAATGATTTTAAGCTTACTTTAAAGGTTATTTTCTACAGAATATGAATTACTTGTAGACATTAACGTGTAATTTTTTCTTAGAACTTGCAGGTCGGCAAAGTTATACACAAAAATTTCAATTTGAAATAATTTTTTTGTACAAAAAACTATCCTTCAAAAAATATAAAACATGATATGATGTAGATTTTTCAAGAACATTTAGTAAAAAAATATGTTTGAGTTTTAAAAATTATTTTTCTGTTAACCCGTTGCCTGTTAACGACCGTTGGGTAGTAAACTTCTTAGAGCAAAATAAATGCAATTTCTTATGTAAATTATAAAATAAATTGTTTTATATCATTATTAACACACTATTGATTGCAGTGATCCTAAATTAAGTAATAAATAAATAATCATTTCTTATTTTTAAATAATATAACAATTTAAAAACAAGTAAAATTTATGAAAATTTATTTTTAATTTAAGTCACATTCAGTGTATAAGGGTTTTTGAAGTCGGTGAATTTAATTAATTTCAAAAAATTCAAAATTTTTATCATTTTTGAAATTTATTTGGATTTTTATCAATTCCAGTACCTAAGGGTTTTTCAGGTCGCTGAATTCCAGTTTGACCATCATTTTTAAAACTTCAAAATGCAGGATCTAAATTGTCAGACATACTTTTTGAAAATTTTTAAAATTCATTTGGATTTTTATGAATTTCAGTATCTAGGGATATTTTGGGTCCCTGAATTTAAATTTGTCTTTCAAAATAAAAAATTATGAATTCAAAATGAGGGACGTAATTTTTATAATTCATCCCAATTTTTATCAAATTTTGTACTCTATTCTATATCCTTTGCATTAGCTGATAAAACGAATCATGACCCCAGAATGTGCCGCGTGTAGGCTGCAAAGGTTTTACATTACACTTTCTGTTCTTTGTTTTTTTTTTGTTTATAATATCTGTTTAAAATTTAAAAATTTTGTCCGACATATTGGATCCACCATTTTGAATTTTTTTTGACGTCATATTTATATTCAACGACCCCAACAACCCTTGTATAGTAAGTTTCATAAAAATTTATCTACCAGGTTTTGCTGAACATTTTGGGCCAATCATATGATTATTTTTCCAAACAGCGAAGGGGTTTATAAGATTGTTTCAAATTTTTTAAATGCTTTTGGTCTAAGTTTGCCAACCTGCATTTTCTCAGAAAAAAGTTTCGTATATTCGCATAATTCAAGTTATTTGAATCAAATAAATATATAGATAAAAAAAATTATTTGAATGAGATAATTTTTTTTAGTGTGCTAATACTTTTACGTATGCAAATGGAAGAACATTAATTTATTTATTATAAATTTGGTATAAGGACTATATAAATAATTACTTGACGCAATTGAAGAGATATTGGTCTAAATTAAAATAATTAATTATGAAAAATAATTGCATATTTGATATAAATAAGGGAAATTCCACGTCAACACGGACAGAGCTCTAAACAAAAATTGCTTTGATGGATTTAAAAGTTCTAGGGCTTAAAAGATTTCTACATTCATGTACTTTAAGATGCAGATGGGCGTTTTTTGCAAATTTTTCATTTCCGATGCCAATAGAGCTGTCAAATGTCAAAAGGTCCAAAAATCTCAAAATACTTTTATGAATTAAAAGCAAAAAACAGGGTAAATTATTTTGTAACTCATTCTTTAACAGTTTTTAGGGTCCCCAAATATAGGGGAAAGGTGTACGAGATGATCCCCCTAAGGGAAAAAACCTATTATTCAAAGAAAAATCAACATAGGGTAAGTGTGGGTATTCCTGCGAGTGACACAATTATTGCGATTTTTAAAAAATTATTATTTTCATTTTGAAATACACGCCTAATTTTTTCAAAATAATTACAAAAATTATTTTGAATCTTACTTGATAGAATAGCTCATAAAAATGTACATTCCGACAATTATTTATTTATTTATTTAAATTTGAAATATATTATGACAGAATTCTGTGAAATTATCAAATATGGCAGTCATGAATACATATTAAAAACCATTGATATTTCCAATATTCACTATAGTATACACGTTTCAGTGTTACTAATCAAAGAAGTACACTTTATTATTTGAAAAATATATTAATTTACCCATATATTATTGATTTTCAATTAATAATACTTAAAACTATATTAGTAGCAGAATTTTTACTGCATGTTAGTATTATTGCGATTTTTAAATACGTTTACTGCGCAACGCATACTAAACATAACCTCTTTTTTGACAACCAGCGCGCTATGCGACACCTGATTTTCTGCAATAATGCTCGCACAATAATTGGTGTTTCCTTGATAAATGTCACACAATATTAATCGCGAGTCAACAATAATACATGTGTTGACAATTAGTTTTTAATTTACTTTTTTAAATACAAATAAGTAACGAAATTTGATTGAGTTTAATGATTTGGAAAATATAATAATTGAACTTTAATTTGTAATTGAAAAAACTGCATTTTATTTTTTCGTAAACTTAGACGAGCTTCGCAAAGTTAACCTACACTAAAAATTCGCAGAAATACCCACACTTACCCTATTCGAGTTTTTTTTGTACGCACTACTAGATAATTAATCTCTAACTATTCTGATTTGAAATATTTGCACACGGAAAAAAATTTCCTGTGAAAATTACAAGATTTCCTGTGCCATCTATGAACGGCGGTTGTAGTATCCACAAACGGCTGAGTTTGGGAAATACACAAACCAGAATGAGTCTTGTCACAAACTTCAGTTTATGATTCAACAGCTTAAACAGTCACGCAGCAGACGACAAGCAGACGTTCACTTGAATTTTCTTGCGCATGCGTGGATTTCTTGGTGTTATAACAGATTGGTTTGTGGTACACACAAACCAGCTTGTTGGAAACACAAAACTCGCCTGCATAAAGCACAACTTAACCTATTTGTATATTTCACGAAAAAGTTTGTGTTTTCTATAAGAAATTTTTTTCCGAGCAGCTAATTAATATTTTACTATTAAATTTAATTTTTCTAAAACCTTACAAAAGGATCATCTTGGACACCGAGGTGTCCAAGATGATCCGTAGGTTTATCTTACCCCAATTATTGAAAAAGGAGTATAAATTGATGGAATAACAGTGTATCAATGTTAAATATACTTTATTTAGGCCACAAACGTTTTGACCACTCACCACGATTCGTTTTCCTATTTTTTAATTACGAGGCATTGTCTACAACGAGAAAATTAATAAAATAGATGTAGATGTCAACTTTTTGTTTTAGATAAGTTAGTTTTCATAATAAAAACATATAAGAAGCGAGAAAAATTAAATTTTTTATTAATACTAGAAAATTCACTTTGAGGTGAGACGAAATACATGGGAATTAGGGGGGATCATCTTGTACGCCCATTGAGGGATCATCTTGCCCCAAATGCCACTATTTTGTAATTTGTTCGTAACTTAACCTACGAGCTCTGTTATTCCATAATACCAATCAGAACACTTAGTTGAAGAGATACTGAAGCCGTGAGTACAAGAAACATGGAATTTTAGCTACTACAACAAAAGTTATCTAAGCCCAAAGTTAAGCTTTCCTTAGATCAAAAGTATAAAATTTTTATTTTTTCCAATAGAATTTTTTTAATGACGCGTGTTGTCATGACAGTTTGACTGATTCATAGGTATGTCATTGGCAACGTATTACCGTATTTGCCTAAAAGGTGGCGCTAATAGGCTCGCCAAAATTCAAAAGGATCATCTTGCCCCAGGGGATCATCTCGTACACCTTTCCTAAATCTAAAGTTTTTTTTTAAATTCAAAATGGCGGATCCAATATGGCAGACAAAATTCAAATTTGAACAGATTCGATTAAAACTTGTTACTCGGGGGTTATTAGGGTCGCTGATTACGAATCTGAAGTCACTTTTTAAAAATTCAAAATTCAAAATGGCGGAAAAAATTTTCAAATTTGATCCGATTCCCTTAAAACGTGTTACTCGGAAGCTTATAGGGCCACAGATTACAAATATGAAATCACTTTTTAGAAATAAAAATTACGGATCCAATAAGTTGGAAATTTTTTTAAATTTGATCAGATATAATTAAAACGTGTTACTCGGAGTTTTTTAAGGTATCTGATTACGAATCTGAAATCACAATTTAAAAATTGAAAATAGTGGATCCCATATGACTGAAAAAAATGTCCAATTTTGATATATTTCGCTTAAAGTTTGGTTTACATTATAGAACAGTATGAAGCTAGAATTTCTCAAAAGTGACTTCAAGTTCGTAATCAGATACGCTAAAAACCCCCGAGTAACACGTTTTAAGAGAATAGGATCAAATTTGAAAATTTTTTTCGCCATATTGGATCCGCCATTTTGAATTTTTAAAAAGTGACTTTACACTACCGGTCAAAATTGAGAGACCACCCATTTTCAGGCGAATGAAAATCGTTTTAAAACATAAAATTTATTAAAACTAACATTTTTTTCTGATCATTTTTTGAAAGATGATAAGAATTACTTATAGGAATAAACGTGTAATTTTTTTCTTAAAAAATGCAGGCGGTCAAACTTGAACCAAAAAACTATAAAAAAAATTTGAAACATTCTTATTTACAGAAAAATAATTTTTAAAATTCAAACGTATTTTTTTATTAAATTTTCTTAAAAAATCTATACACCATATAATGTTTTATGTATTTTCTAAAATAGTTTTTAGTACAGAAAAATTGTTCCAAATCTTTTGAATTTTTTTGGTCCAAGTTTGACGGCCTGCATTTTCTAAGAAAAAAATTACACGTTAATGCCTATAAGTAATTCTTATAGTGTAGCAAATGACCTTTAAAATAAGCTTAAGATCATTAAAAAGCGTTCATTATTTTAAAAGTTATTCAAATTTTTGTAAGACATTGAAAATGACGATTTTTTAAAAATATCTAAATAAAATATTGGCCAAATGACTTCTAAAAGATCTTGTTCTTTTCAAAATTTTATCATCTTTCAAAAAATGAGCAGAAAAAAATGTTAGTTTTAATAAATTTTATGTTTTAAAACGATTTTCATTCGCCTGAAAATGGGTGGTCTCTCAATTTTGACCGGTAGTGTAAAGTCACTTTTTAAAAATTCAAAATGGCGGATCCAATATGGCGAAAAAAATTTTCAAATTTGATCCTATTCTCTTAAAACGTGTTACTCGGGGGTTTTTAGTGTAGCAAATGACCTTTAAAATAAGCCTAAGATCATTAAAAAGCGTTCATTATTTTAGAAGTTATTCAAATTTTTGTAAAACATTGAAAATGGCGATTTTTTAAAAATATCTAAATGAATTATTGGCCAAATGACTTCTAAAAGATCTTGTTCTTTTCAAAATTTTATCATCTTTCAAAAAATGAGCAGAAAAAAATGTTAGTTTTAATAAATTTTATGTTTTAAAATGTTTTTCAATCACCTGAAAATTGATGATCTCTCAATTTTGACTGGTAGTGTGGATTCGTAATTAGCGACCCTAAAAACCACCGAGTAACAAGTTTTAATCGAATCTGATAAAATTTGAATTTTGTCCGCCATATTGGATCCGACATTTTAGATTTTTTAAAAAAAACTTTAGATTTATATTCGGGGACCTTAAAAAACTGTTAAAGAATGAGTTACAGAATAATTCAGCTCGTTTTTTGCTTTTAATTCATAAAATTATTTTGAGATTTTTGGACCATTTGACTTTTGACAGCTCTATTGGCATCGGAAATAAAAATTTGCAAAAAACGCCCATCGCCATCTTAAAGTTCATGAATGTAGAAATCTTTCAAGCCCTAGAACGTTTAAATCTATCAAAGCAATTTTTGTTTAGAGCTCTGTCCGTGTTGACGTGCGGAATGTCCCATAAATATTTAATTATTTTAAAAAAATTATTTTATTGATGCAAATATATATTTATTTGAATTAAAATTCATGCATTACTGAATCAAGTAATTTTCCTAATTGATTTAAAGCAATATTTATTAGATCCAATTATTCCATTCATTTGACTTAAATAATTCAAATTTGCTACAAATAACTATTTATTTGATACTACAAATTAAAATTTTTATATCAAGGGCAGTTCCATTAATACGAAAAGTAAATGGTGGATCATCGATTTTTCTTAAAGTTTGTAATTTGTAGTATTTGGGGTACTAAATAACTGTGCCAAACAGTTGTGCAAATAAAAAATTTTTTGCAAGATATTTAGATTTGAAAAATCGGAAACTGAAAATAAATAAATAAATGTCAATTTTTTATAATATTAAAAAAAAGTTAAGAAAAATTAAATTTTCAATAATTTGTTTAAACAATAATTTTCTATTGTGCGTTTGCGCTAACTAAGCAGCGCCTATATCAGTGTATTTTAAAAGATGATATGACCTTTACTGCTCGCCTCTAATACACTGTAAAAACAAAGTCTTCCTTTAAGCCCGAAATTTGTCTTTTTTCAAGGTGTAAACGGAAGTAGACCATGTTGGCCGAATGTCAGTGATGATTAGAAGTTTAAAAAGAATACTCCCCAATTGATACAAGTAAGGTGTTAAATGAACTGAAATTCAACTGTAAGCTAGTAAGAAGGCTAAAATTTAGCCAAACCATCTAGCTAAATTTCAGCCTTCTTACAAGCTTACAGTTGAATTTCAGTTTATTTAACACCTTACTTGTATCAATTGGGGAGTCTTCCGTTTACACCTTGAAAAAAGACAAATTTCGAGCTTAAAGGCGGTGTCAAAGTCGATGCGATTTTTCCATTGAAGCTCAATGCAAAAATCCAATCGACTTTGACACCGCCTTAAAGAAAGACTTTGTTTTTACAGTGTATGTTCATATTCTTGAATTTTATTAAAATAAACATATGTCACATTTAATTTCTTATAACAAACAACAATTATTAAAACTATCAGTGGAAATTTCTCTCTTTAAGATAAAGAATTAAATGCTAATGCACATATGCGACTGTCCACGAGAAAACAGGGCTTAGGTCCAAAAAATAAATTTTGAGTTTTTTATGGTAATCGACAGATTTTATGTTGCTTTTTCAAATGCAAAAGTCAAAAGTTAAAAATATCAATTATTTTCGACAATATATCGTTTTAAAGCTGGGTATGTCAAGCGTAGTTAACTTCAATCGTCGACTGTCCACGACAAAACACGGCTTAGGTCCAAAAAATAAATTTTGAGTTTTTATGGTAATCGACAGATTTTATGTTGCTTTTTCAAATGCAAAAGTCAAAAGTTAAAAATATCAATTATTTTCGACAATATATCGTTTTAAAGCTGGGTATGTCAAGCGTAGTTAACTTCAATCGTCGACTGTCCACGACAAAACACGGCTTAGGTCCAAAAAATCAATTTGAGTTTTTTATGGTAATCGACAGATTTTATGTTGCTTTTTCAGATGCAAAAGTCAAAAGTTAAAAATATCAACTACTTTCGACAATATATCGTTTTAAAGATGGGTATGTCAAGCGTAGTTAACTTCAATCGTAGTACTTCAATCGCTCGCCCTGTGAAATTCACGTTTGGGAGCTAAGCCCTGTTTTCTCGTGGACAGTCACATATATATTAGGTGAAATTAAGATTATAAAATGTTTATAAACGAATTAAACTATTAACATACTAATAAAACTAAACTTTCTGTCTAAGATTCACCAATTATAAATATAATTTATGGACTTATATATCCTCTATATCATATTAAGTTAATGTACGACCGACCGACCGACCGACTCACACCTCTTTCTATTCTGTCTAACTCCTGTGCAGAAATTAAAATGTGGGCCTGATAGGGTACTGGACAGTTTTCCCGATCTCTGGTGTGGCTCTGGGTAGAGAAACTGACCAGTGCCCGACTAGTGTGTGACGCTGTTCCCGACCAATGCCCTACTTAGGGAAAACTGGTCAGGGCCTTGTCAGTTTTTCTTAAAATTGCCCTATTTTGTGAGGCTAATTTTATTCAAAAGAAATTACAATAAAATTACTGTAATTAAAAATATTATTATATTAGAAACATAATGAACACAACATATTTATACATAACATAATGAGGTATTATAGTCATTTTGACTAATTTAAAAGTGAAAATGATAAAAATAATATAATTTCAAGAATAGAAAAACTTAAAAATTTTTGAAAAATATAATTTTTGGTTTTATGATTAATTCATTTTTCTTTTGGAGGTTGTCGCTCCTTTCTGCCTCCTTAATTTTATAATATTAATAAAGGTTATAATTTTTGTTTTCAAATGTATAAGTAATAATTAATATTTATTTAATAAATATTTTATTCAAATTTATTAATTATGTTTAAAAAATAGTTATTAAATATTGAAGGTGTTAAATTTAACAATCTCTCCGAATCATTTTCTCACTTTAAGCTAATATAATATAAAATAATTATTATTATTAAAATAATATAATATATATACAAACCAAATGATAAATTCATCCTATAAATTAATAATTATTAAAATTCATTAAGTATAATTTGTTAATAATTGTTTATTAATTATTGTTTTTTAAATTCATAATTTTTATTTTTAAATAAATGTATAATCATTAATTATTTAATAACTATTATTATTCGTTATTTATAATTTAGTTGTTATTATTAATAAATAGACTTTATTATAATATTGTACTTAAAGGAAAAAAAATTATATGTATTTTCGTTTTTTAAATATATTACCATAATTATTTTATAAAGTGTTTTAAAAGAACACGCTTTTTTAACTTAAATAACTGTATTAAAAAAGTTAATTTTAAAAAATTAAATTTATTTACATGCTTTTAAAACGAGGAAAACTGTCGAGGCCCTGATCAGAGCCATATTTCATATCTAGTGAACACCCCACTTAGGGTTTTGGCCAGAATTTCTGGTCTTTCAAAGCAGTTGTCAAAAATTTTCTGGGTAATCACAAGAGTGAAAATTGGGAGCAAATAGTTAGTAATATGATTTAAAATTTTTGTAAGTTAGGATGCTTAATGAGCATAAAGATGCATTACTTAGACTCGCATCGGGATCGATTCCCTGAAAATTTGGGAGATTACAGTGACGAACAAGGAGAACGATTCCATCAAGATCTTAAAGAATTTGAGCGTCGTTATCAAGGAAGATGGGATGTAAATATGATGTCCGACTACTGTTGGATGCTGAAAAGGGATATTGTACCTGGAGGCACCAATTTGAAACGGAAACCATTACACAGATCCTTTGAGGACAAAAGAGTGCGCTACCATAAAAGGACGTGAATACCTTACTTATGTATATAAGAATTTCCATTTCGAGTTTTGAAAATCTAACTTCAGATTCGTAATCAGCGACCCAAAAAACCCCTAGTTACCAAGTTTGAAGTAAATCCATTAACTTTTAAAAAATTCGTCCGCCATATTGGATCCGCCATTTTGAATTTTGAAAATCTAACTTCAAATTCGTCATCAGCGACCCAAAAAACCCCTAGTTACCAAGTTTGAAGTAAATCCATTAACTTTTAAAAAATTCGTCCGCCATATTGGATCCGCCATTCTGAATTTTGAAAATCTAACTTCAAATTCGTCATCAGCGACCCAAAAAACCCCTAGTTACCAAGTTTGAAGTAAATCCATTAACTTTTAAAAATTCGTCCGCCATATTGGAGCCGCCATTTTGAATTTTGAAAATCTAACTTCAAATTTGTCATCTGCGACCCAAAAAACCCCTAGTTACCAAGTTTGAAGTAAATCCATTAACTTTTAAAAAATTCGTCCGCCATATTGGAGCCGCCATTCTGAATTTTGAAAATCTAACTTCAAATTCGTCATCAGCGACCCAAAAAACCCCTAGTTACCAAGTTTGAAGTAAATCCATTAACTTTTAAAAATTCGTCCGCCATATTGGAGCCGCCATTTTGAATTTTGAAAATCTAACTTCAAATTTGTCATCTGCGACCCAAAAAACCCCTAGTTACCAAGTTTGAAGTAAATCCATTAATTTAAGAAAAAATAGCCTACCTCTCAAAATCCGACAGATTTTTTGAGGTTAGAAAAAAATCCTGACGTGATGGAGCAAAACGGACTTCGGATTCGTGTTCAGCGCGTCAAAATACATAGGAAATGACTAGTCTGGTCTGCCGCGCACGACACTTTTTTTTGTGGGGCTGTGTAATTATTACTATTATTATTATTATTATTATTATTATTATATACAATTCATATATCCATATTATATTGAATGAGCGCGAGAGACGCGTAAATTTGGGAACAGTGGAAGCAGCCTTGTTTCAGTCCTGCATTAGGGTTCCGCAGCATTGATTGAACATTGAACGCCAATCTTTAACAAGGACTGGAGCGTCAGATCAGTCTTAAATAAGTGTTACATTATGGCTAGAAGCAACCTTGCTTCCGCCGTCCCACCGAGGCTTGATCAATGTTGACCAAGCCTCAACGAAGCTTTTGTAAAGCCTGAACCCAGCGTCAGTTCTCACCTGGGTTTTTTAATTAAACATTTTTTATAATGAATTTTAGATATTTGTAATCATACACCGAAAAAAATGCCTAGGACCCGTATACCAGGAATTGACTAGGTTTCCTAGTTACGAGAGGATCCAACTATAGAATCCTGGTCAAAGTAATAAGATTCAAGCATAGTTAAAGTGACCAGGAAAATTAGTCGATGTAATCAGGAAAAAATAGTCAAATTGACTAGGAGAATAATATTAGATTTACAGTGTATCATAATTATTTGAAATTGCTAATCAAATTCTTATTATCAAATAAAAGAGAAAAACTAATTGAAAGAAAAAAGAAAAAAATTAATTATTGTATTTGAACATATTTATATTTGACTTTGTATTTATATTCCTTGGAATTAATTTAAACTTATGAAATAAATATTTGACGCAGGGGGGACGCGAACACCTGAACCTAACGAATACGCACTTTGAAACCCGGAACGATAACCACTACACTAAACACGACTTAGTATTTTAATTTTTTAATAGACACTAGATTTTTGAGTCAAAATACAATACTTAATCAGATGATGTTTTATACATTTCGAGTACACAATTTTATACACTTGTCAAAAACTATTTATTTTTAATTATTTATGACATTCAAATGAAAATAAATTTAAATACACAAATTATTGCAAAGGTAAATTTTCAAACACACTGCGCGATTAAAATAGTAGAAATGTTGTCACCACGTGCGTAAAAATTTCGACGATTTATATTGAAACCTAACCAAAAAAGTCTGAAAGAATTGACTAATATAATTAAATATTTTACTTTCTAAAACATGGACTATCTATATTTCCAGAGGTTCCGAGAAACCAGCAATTTTGATGTATGTAAGAACTCCATTTTATGTACAAAAAATAGACGCGAGTAATGATAAAAAATCGTTTTACGAAATCACGATAAATGACGCGAAAGATATAGAGGTAAACACTGTCAGAACAGAAGCAGACGCGTGCGCATTATGGAAATAGGCAAAATTACTAAAATCCTAGTCAATTTGACTAGGATTTGCAGGGTTGTTTTTGCCAGGCTTGAATTTGTTGAATCAACCTAGCGATCCTAACCATAATGATTAGGAATCCTTATTACTTTTACTAGATTAAGATTAACTATAGAGTCATAGTTAATAATACCATCGAGATTTTTTTCGGTGTAAAACATCACAGATTCAAATTTTTTTGTTTTGAAAATTGAATTATTTAAATTGTAAACTTTTTAAGCTATAAAATTATAATCCCCATACAACAATAGGCTTTCGGGTCTATTGTTAAAGCAGGGGTTGCAATATAAGTTTAAAATTAAACGGGAATTTCGTTGAAAATTTTGTTAACCTTTTTTTATTTTCACTTCCAAACTGTTAACAATGGTTTGTTGACATAACCTACATTTAAAATTATTGTTAAAGGACTTTAAAAATGTCTACCGAAGCATTAAAAAAACGGACTGAAATTGTACTGGAGGCCCACAGTGGGGCAAAAAAACACGCTATTGGACAAATTGATTTTTAGACCACAATTTTTAACCGATTCACAAAATTTTTTTTCTCAATTAAAGCTAATAAAATTTTGCATAAAACGTACGTTTTTTATTTAAGAAAAAAATGTTCCGTTAATTGTTTATTAAATGTTAAATAAAAAAATGAGAAATTTTTTTTCTTTAAACAAATATTGTTGCTTATGAAAGCCTATTATATTATTAATAATTACCAAAAACATTATAGCCATGTTCTAAAAATGTTTTGAGACATTAACTATTTTGTTTAAACAATTTCTGCTTTTGTTATAAACAAATAAATTAACAAAAGCTTTTTTTAATATTATGTAAATTTAGTTACTAAATTTTGCTTAATCTACTATACTTATGATATGCAAGTAAATACTAGTTAAATTTATTGTTATAAACAATTACTTTTTGTTATGTTATAAACAATTTATTTATTAACAATTTTTATTTTTATTTTTTTAACACAAAGTTAGTTATATTTTTTAAACCAATATTATTATTAGTTACGATTTACAGGAAGTATTTTTTACTCTCATTTATTATTGTAACATTGTTTAAACAAAGCTTAATTAACAATTGCACCGTTTCTTTATTTTTAGTTGTTTAAGTCTCGTTTTTTGTATATTTCCTTGTATATAAAGTAATTTCTTAACTTGTTGTCAAATTTCACATTTGTTAATAATTTGAATTGTTATTAACAATTGTTAAAAAATATTAAGGAGAAATTTTTTTTAAAACATAGTGTGGGACCCAATCAGTGACCAACCATACAAATAAGAAAATAACTATTTGATTCATACTCTCTTAATTTGAATCAGTTAAAAATCGTGGTTTTAACTGACAATCAGTGACTGACTTTTTGCTTCTAAATCAGTTAAAAATAACTGTTTTTAGTGAAAAAATAACTAATTTTCAGTAAATAATAACTGAAAATATAGTTAAACTTGACTAATTGAATCAGTCAAAAAAAATTTACTGAAACTTCATTACTTCAGATATTTTTAACTGAAAATCAGTTATTTTTAACTAATTGTCAGTAGAAATATTACTATTTGAATTAGTGACAGACTTTTTGCATCTAAATCAGTTATTTTTAACTGATTAAAATTTAGAGTGTAAGAAAATAAAAAATAAAAAAACAGACAATGTTGAATTGAAGACTGATTTTTAATTAAGATTTTCTTTTTATTGTGTAATTAAAGTTAAGATTTGTACACTCAACGTGCATTCGAAATTATCCTCGCTGATTCTACTCTGTTTTTATGATATTCAAACTATGTCTTAAAAAAATTTTCTCCTTAGTATTTTTGAACAATTGTTAATAACAATTCAAATCATTAACAAATGTGAAATTTGACAACAAGTTAAGAAATTACTTTATATACAAGGAAATATACAAAAAACGAGATTTAAACAACTAAAAATAAAGAAACAGTGCAATTGTTAATTAAGCTTTGTTTAAACAATGTTACAATAATAAATGAGAGTAAAAAATACTTCCTGTAAATCGTAACTAATAATAATATTGGTTTAAAAAATATAACTAACTTTGTGTTAAAAAAATAAAAATAAAAATTGTTAATAAATAAATTGTTTATAACATAACAAAAAGTAATTGTTTATAACAATAAATTTAACTAGTATTTACTTGCATATCATAAGTATAGTAGATTAAGCAAAATTTAGTAACTAAATTTACATAATATTAAAAAAAGCTTTTGTTAATTTATTTGTTTATAACAAAAGCAGAAATTGTTTAAACAAAATAGTTAATGTCTCAAAACATTTTTAGAACATGGCTATAATGTTTTTGGTAATTATTAATAATATAATAGGCTTTCATAAGCAACAATATTTGTTTAAAGAAAAAAAATTTCTCATTTTTTTATTTAACATTTAATAAACAATTAACGGAACATTTTTTTCTTAAATAAAAAACGTAAGTTTTATGCAAAATTTTATTAGCTTTAATTGAAAAAAAAAATTTTGTGAATCGGTTAAAAATTGTGGTCTAAAAATCAATTTGTCCAATAGCGTGTTTTTTTGCCCCACTGGCCAGTACAATTTCAGTACTTTTTCAGTCTATTCTTCCGGCAGGGCACAAAACATCGAAATTCTTATCATCAAAACATCATTTCGCATAATTTCCAGTTTTCGAAATTTCATTCAACATAATTTTTAATTTATCGATTTATTCTTTATCCTATTATTTAAATAGTCGAATTGTTTTTTAATATAATTTTTAATATGTCGAAAAATTTTTTGACATACATTTTGTTTTTCCGAATGACTATTTGTCATAATTATTAATCCTCCGAATTGCCATTTGACATAATTTTCAAACCTTCGAAATATTATATTACATAACTTTCATTTATCGAAATTTTATTTGTCATAATGTTCATTTACTCGAATTATAAAGTGACATAAAGCGCATTTACTCGAATTCTCATGTGACATAACCTTCAAATCTTCGAAATGTCATATTTAAGAAATTTCATTTATCGAAATTTTATTTGTCATAATGTTCATTACTCGAATTATCAAGTGACATAAAACGCATTCACTCGAATCCTCATGAGACCTTTAAATAATTTTTTAAAAAAAAAAATTTTACTTTTTTTATTTATTTATTTTTTATTTTTTTTTATTTTTTTTTTTTTTATTTTACTTTTTACCTTTAAATCTACGGAATGTCATATTTCAGAAATTTTATTTGTCATAATTTTCATTTATTCGAATAACCATTTAACATAAAATTTATTTGTCCGAAATTCCATTTGACATAATTTTCAAAATATGACATTTCGTAGATTTAAAGGTTATGTCTCATGAGAATTCGAGTAAATGCGTTTTATGTCACTTGACAATTCGAGTAAATGAACATTATGACAAATAAAATTTCAATAAATGAAAGATATGTAATATAATATTTCGAAGGTTTGAAAATTATGTCAAATGGCCAGTGGCGTAACAACGAATTAAGGGGCCCTAGACAAAATAGTTCGAGGGGCCCACAATGAATCTTTAGATATACTGCAATTTACTTGAAATTCGTTACTCAGGGGTTTTTTGGGGTCGCTGATTACGAGTCAGATGTTCGTTTTTAAAAATTCAAAATGGCGGATCCAATATGGCGGACGTCAAAGATAAAAATTCATCAGATTTACTTGAAATTCGTTACTCGGGAGTTTTTGGGGTCGCTGATTACGAATCTGATGTCGGTTTTTTAAAATTCAAAATGGCGGATCCAATATTTATTTGGTTTATACACCCGTCTTAAGCTTATCTAGCTATACAAGTGTGTTTACATTTTCTCTTACATAATATTTCTTTTTATACATTTACTAATACTAAGTTTTGCGCCTACAGAGCGACTTGAAAATTAGGAGTATTCGCATTTGCCTGGACCACCCGGGTTTTCTCGCCAGGGGAGAGGGAAACTGTAGAAAACCTCTCCTGAGCACAACCGGTTTATCGACAGTCGAGTTCTAATGGTGTGTACCGGACAATAATCGACGGTGCACATCATTATACCTCGACGTCAAACCTCCCGCTCAGATTGTCTCACGTGCCGGAAAAATACCAAGCCAAATGGGCGCGAACCAAGGACGTCAAAGTTAAAAATTCATCTGATTTACTTGAAATTCGTTACTCGGGGGTTTTTGGTGTCGCTGATTACGAATCAGATGTTCGTTTTTAAAAATTCAAAATGGCGGATCTAATATGGCGGACGTCAAAGTTAGAAATTCATCAGATTTACTTAAAAATCGTTACTTGGGGGTTTTTTGGGTCGCTGATTACAAATTAGATGTTAGTTTTTTAACATTTTAAATAGCGGACGTCAAAAATACAAATTTATCTGATTTACTTCAAAATCATTACTCCGGAGTTCCTACTTACCAAGGCTAATGATGATTAATTTTTTGGTGTTTGAAACAATTTATTAGCTCTGAAAAGGGCAGATTGAATGCTGATTTTTTGTTTTTCTTTATGTAATAAACACAGTTCATACAAACTTCGAATTATATATTTTCAACATTAAGGGAGTTTGTACATCTACACAATCAATTCATGAAAAAATAATTTATCAGTAATTGTAGATGAAATGATTATGCAATTATTACAATAACATTTAAAATAACAATCGTCCACGCGAAGTTTCGATGCCAACGTTGGCATTCTCTTTCAGCATAAATAAACATTTCTCTAATTCGACATTAAAGCTAAATTAACTGTTAATAGAAAATATGTTTCTTGAATAGGATGCATGTTCTTATGATATTGGATTCGTAATCAGCGACCCAAAAAAAACCCCAAGTAACGATTTTTAAGTAAATCTGATGAATTTCTAACTTTGACGTCCGCCATATTGGATCCGCCATTTTAAATTTTTAAAAATAAACATCTGATTCGTAATCAGCGACCCCAAAAACCCCCAAGTAACGATTTTTAAGTAAATCTGATGAATTTATAACTTTGACGTCCGCCATATTGGATCCGCCATTTTGAATTTTTAAAAACGAGCATCTGACTCGTAATCAGCGACCCCAAAAACCCCTGAGTAACGAATTTCAAGTAAATCAGATGAATTTTTAACTTTGACGTCCGCCATATTGGATCCGCCATTTTGAATTTTAAAAAACTAACATTCGATTTGTAATCAGCGACCCCAAAAACCCCCGAGTAACGAATTTTATCAAAATCCATTAAAGATATTGTCTTTTTTTACAATTTGTTATAGCTGTCAATGTTTGTTAACTTAATTTGTTTATAATTTTAAAAATTTTACCTGTTTAATTTTTGTTTTATTCAAGGAGTACACTAACATTAATTTTCACTAGTTTTGAATATTAAATATTTGATTTTATAAATGGGAGAACAAATTATTTGAAAAATTCTTCCTTTTGGTTAACTTTGCAATAAACAAATTAATATAAACAAATAAAAATTTCAAAATCAGGCTTGCCAAAGCTCTTTGCAATTTTGTAAACTTTCATTTAAAAAAAAAATTAATAAAATCGGTTAAAAATAAGGCCTGTAGACCTTCTTGAAACTCAATTTGCAGGTTTGCACCACTGTGCGCCCGCCAAACGAAGTATTTAATTTAATATTATTATTGTTATTACTAAAAATAAATTCGATTACCGTCAACTGGGGCTATTTTGTGTACCAAATAGATTTTTTTTACTCAAAGATTTATTAAAATTCAGAATTAAGAGAAAAAAGAAAATCAACTTTTGTTATAGGTGGGTGATTGTTCCGAAAGTGACACTTTGTGATATTTATGATTTCTCGACTAATTTTATAAAATCTACTCGCTAATAATTGTTAACCATTTTAATAATAAAAATTTAGCACTTACTTATTATTAAAAAGAAAAAATTAAAAAAATAAGCGAAGATATAGTTTTTGTAGCTAAAATAATTTCATCTCCGAAGCCTTTTTAACATATGTCTCCAATAGGTTTTCTATAAGAAAACTAAATTTTTATGCTTTTTTTCAAACTCTTAGAATTTTTTAAAAAATAGTGTCAGAAAGTACAATGTTTTTTCTATCATTATGTGCTTTTTAAAAATTTTTAGACCTCCGTTTTATATATGATAAAAATGTTAAAACTTTGTCTTCAGTTTTAGGTTAAAATTACCTCACGATGATTAATGATATTTTTATACATTAAAACTACTAGCAACAAATCGCGCGGCTAATTTCTTACTCCCTTTTTTGAATAAAATTAGCAATTTTAAAAATAATAGAATTTGAAAATTTTCTAATTTGAATTTTTGTTGAAAATACTAGAAAAATTCAATTTTGTAGAATTTAAAATTAATTGCAAAAATTCATTAAAAAAAATTCTAATTAAATTCAACTATGTTCAACTCTTGAAAAAAATTCTCGTAAAAATCCCAATTATCTATATAAATAACAAAATTCTACTTCAAAGTTCAATTCTTTTCAGAAAGTTTTCTAATTTTAATGATTTTCAATATCTACGATTATAATAAAATATTTCCCAAAACGAATTCAATTATTTAAAAAAAAATTTAATTTGAAATTTTATGAAAATGACAATTCTGAATGAATGAATTAAATAATAAAAATTTGAGAGGAATTCTATTATTTACAAATTTTTTATAAATTTATTCGCAATAATTCAATTATTTTCATGAAGAATGACATTTTTTTACCCAGGAATTCAATTATTTTCATAAATAATAAAATTCTATAGGTATGTAGGTTTTCAATTATTTTCATAAATATTAAAAATCATCGCAGAATATCAATTATTTTTGGTACAATGTAATGTAATTATTCTTAAAATTTTTATTAAAATTAATTATCAAAGATTTTAATGAAATAATTTTTAACAATTCGATTTTTTTCAAAATAATTTGAATTAAATTCTTCGTAGAATTAAATTAATTTCAATAATATCAAAATTTAATTATTTTTAATATCTACTAGGGTAAAAGTGGGTATTATCGCGGGTGTGGGTATTATCGCGGTATTTTATATTTTAATGAATATTTCAAATAATATAAAAAATTTTTGACACTAAAAAATCACTCCTTGAACCTGACAACTAAGACATTATAATATGCATCATATTTTTGATTATTTTTCTATTAATCAATTTATTAAAAATGTTTTAAAATTTGTTGTCTGAAAAAAGTTCAAAATGGCTCACCTTGGTTTGAGATTCAACTCTACAGTGGTGTCAAAAATTATTGTTTTTATGTTCTATAAAACTCTAAGAGATGATTCTTTTTTTATATTTTGGTAAATTTATTGTTATTCTTCATAAAAAAATTTGTTTAGTTAAAAAAAATTGATTTTTATTAAATATTTACAGTCACGATAATGGAGACATCTTTTTTTTAACATGTGGGTATTTTCGCGGCTCCTATCATAACCCTTGAAAGTAAGGTTAGCAGTGTGTCTCTAAAGTTTAAAACGTTGAAATTATAGCCGATATTATTTTTGCTTGTTTTAATTTATATTTTAATAAAAGTACTTTGTATATAATATAAAAAACTTTAATTTTCAACTAAATAAATGTTGAATTAACATTGTTTTTCCACTTTGCACAGTAACTGTTAAACACATTTAGACACAATAAAAATTTCGTTTATTTGAACGTTCAGAATTTTAGTATATCTTATAACAGTTACAAAATACAAGCAAGAAAATAAAGAGTAATGGAAAAGATAAAAAAATTAAAGTAAGTGAGACCTGTATATTTATGGAAAAAAATTTTAATAGCTATAAAAAAGGAGCAAAAGTGTCAAATGAGAATTGACTATACGTTAGAAATATTTGATAATAATTGCTTTAGAATATTTTATCAGAGTATTATTTTATATTCTGAGACTAATTAAGTTATAATAAAACCAAGTATCTTTCTTCTTGTGATACTAGTTTACTATTGAATTCGTCCATTTATTATAATGCTTAAAATTTTCTTTAATTCAAGTTCTTGCGATATTTATATTTATATTTTTAAAAACTATATTATTATTCCTTTTAATTTTTTACATTTACTACATTTTAATTAAGTAACTATTACAAAAATCCAAAAAGCAATAAATAAATTATCCGCGATATTTACCACGCGATAATACACTCATCCGCGATATTTGACACGCGAAAATACCCTCAAGCCATTACAAGTCCCGCGAAATTACAAGCAAAGGAGTCTTCTATTTAATCATTTATTTAACGATTAAAACTATTTTCTATAACATTAGCAATTTTTTTTAAAGAAAAGAAAGCTTAAATATTCATTTAAAAAAAACAAAGCCATATACATTTATTTATAATTTTTAAACCACTTGGATGTATGACGTATACAAAATTCCTCGATAATACCCACATTTACCCTATTTCAATAAAAATTCACAAAAGAATCCAATTATTTAAAAAGAAATATATTATTAAAATTCATCGCAAGAATTAAAGTATTTTTCATAAACAATAAAATTCTTCTCAGGTATTCAATTATTTTCAATACAGTTATTAAAAAATTCGATTGTATTGTTACGTACAAAGTACCTAACAGCTATTTCTTTATTAATATCTTACTATCGCTACAGAAGTTTAGACAGAAATTTGTCGAATGCGTATTCTTTACATATTACATTATATTGTATATAAATTGCTCACAAATTTATAACCAAAATTAATGCTCTATTTCTGTTTTAAAATTTATACCGTACACATATTTTATAATTTAAAAAGCAAAATATAATTCCATTTGAGAAATAATTAAATGTATGACATCCACTGACTCCGCTGACTACGAGAACTAATACAACCATAGATTCCTTGTGTTACGGTCACATATACAAGCTCGCTATACATGCCTCTTCTCGTTGCCTTATCTATCCTATGGAAACCCTCCCTTTTCCCCTTTGGGCCCACAATCTTACGGACTAGAATAGTATAACTAATTCACATGCATTATCAGCTGACAAAACGCTTTATGATGCGTACATATTTTATTTTGATTTATGCACAATTCCAAATCAATGAAATAGTAATTCGACAATAGATAAACATTTTGTTGTAACTTTTGTTAACAACAAAATGCCGGAGGACATTAAATTACATGTATATGTGTATATGTATAACTATGCGAAATGCAAAACACATATACAAGTAACTTATATCATGTAGGACTAATATAATTACAACAAAATAAATTATATTTACCAGTATAACTAAGACGAATAATAATTTTATTAATTAAAATAATATAATTATTATTTATTTCTTAGTTATCTTAAAATAAGGTGTCGAAAAATATCATATTAATAGACTATTTCCGTTCTCACGGAGCTACCGTGAGATCTAAAACGTCAGCAAAAATGCAACGTCCAATGGGCCCATGAGTTTTCCCTACTCCTAAATTTTTGTTTTCCCCACCTTGACAAAGAAGGCAAGGGTTAGAGGCTTGTCGCAAAATTTCAATCATTGCAGTACGAATTCTCGCTTCTTCTCGAAGACACATCTCCTGGGTCTAACCTAGAAAGTGTTTTGGGACAGAGAAATTTCGCGACAAAAAGCCCGTCCGCGACCCGGAACCCGATTTGCATGAATTAGGGCAGACGTTAAAATTTTCAAATTCTCTGAGCCGGTGGAGTCCAGTGCGGGCTGATTTTGGAGAGATTTTGGAATTATTAATATAATTAATAATTCTAGAATCTTGTTATTTATAACCGGCCGGTTGCATAGATATTGCCCGCGTCCGTCTCAAATATCGGTGGCCCACGAGCGCGATCATAACCAATTATCGAATTATCGGTTGCATAGATATTGCCCGGACTAATTCGGTAAACGGTAGATCCGCAGTGAGTTTTACACAGTTGCGTGAGACGGCCGGTTGCATAGATATTGCCCGCGTCCACTCACCACAGGTGCAATCTCGCAAACGAAAGAAAATTTCGCGAATCAGACGTCGCGATTTTGAGCAAAAACAAAAACAAAAGAATTTTCGCCCGACGGATGTTTTGTGATTCGAAAGAGGAATAGCTCCGCCGGTAGTTTGTAAGTAAATAAGTATCGTTTCCATCACATATTCTAACACACACACACCCTTTCTATTTGTAACACACTATAACCATTCTGTATTCAAAAGGTATTTTGCTAAATTAAAATAAATCATGTATTCATAGAATCAATTTCTTTACTTACCTAACTAAACCCTAAATTCAAATCATCTTAAAAATAGTGCATTTAACGAATCAGAAGGTAACTTTTAAAAGTAGGATAACGTCCCCACAAAATTAAACAGAATAATTAAACATTCTGGCAGCTTGGTGCCTCCCCAAATCGAGATAAAGGGCCATCTCAAAACCCTAATTTATAAATTTATTTCTGGTTTGTAACAAGCTGATGGTGGCAGCGGTGGGATTTTCCTACGCGTTACCGCCCTGCTTCGTTACCTGGTAACATTTGTTACCAGGGGCACCAATTTTTACATTTTTCAAAATTTAAAATTTTAACATAATCGCTAAATCAAGGGTCTCTGTTTCCTCTCTTATATCTTGCCTGTCTTTTCTTTATTAAATTTTTCTAAACTATATTTAATAATAAGTATAAAATATATAAAGGATCACTGTCTTAGAGAAACTACGAATTTGGCTCTCCAACCAAAAGGTTGTTGATGATGACTTATTCTACGTTTTCGATTTTGGCTCTCCAACTGAAAAGTTGTTGATGACGACTTAATCAATTAAGACATTGACTTTTAGTATTTTACCTATTTTTCTATACTCCTAATTCCGATCAGAAAATTAAGACTTCTTGCTTTAAACGAAATTAGAAATTTGGCTCTCCGACTAGTCGTTGATGATGACTTAATTCTAATTTATTCCTGAAGCATTAAGTGTAAGCAATTGATCGAAAATAGAAACGAGTTAAATTAAAATAGAAATAAATTTTTCTTGTGATTATGAGTCAGGTTGGAATGTCTAGCAAGTTTGGACGGCGTGGTAATCGTTCAAAAAAACTAAGTCACGTTACTAACTCTCTAATTAATAACCTAGTAGTAGTAATTTCCGAAAATTCAGTGCAGGAAAGCAGAATTGAGAGTGTTCTTGGTAATTCACAAGAATACTTTAAGAAACCTTTAACACCCCTATTAAAAGGAAGCAATCTCTAAACATTTGGAAAGAATTTTCTGATTTCTTTGAATACCTTCTATAACAATTCTATAAGTTTTTATATTGGAGCAAGCGTGCTAAAAAATATAATTCATTTATATTTTAATTGGTTTTGGATAGTCCGTGATGACAAGTCTCCGTGATTCGCTCACTGGATGACATGGCTCTGAAACTCCATAACTAATAAATTGCTCGCTTTCGTCTAGTAAAAAAAAATTTATTTTCTCTGAATGTTACAATGTGTTTTCTTTCAATTGACAAGGTTTTTTAAAAATAAATCAATTATATTGATTTTAATTTTCTGTGATTAGTCCGTGATGACAGGTCTCCGTGATTCGCTCACTGGATGACATGGCTCCGAAACTTCACAGATGAATTAGCCTGCATATCCTTGTTCAATAGACAAAAAAATAAAATTTGTTACTCCAAGAAAATAATCATTTTCCTTAATTCCTAAATGCAAATAGTGTTATAAACACGTAATTGTTAAAATTAGTTTTTTCTAGTTTTAACAATTAGTGAGACAAAATCGCCAGTTGTGGGTACAAGGCGGCAAGATTGGGAAACTTCCTTGTCGAATCTGAGTATATTTCATAAGGAAATTGGATAGAAAGAAAATAATTTTCCTTTCTATCCTGTGACACTCAGAAGCGCTGTTGTAAGTACTGATCTCCCCGCCTAGGAGAGCTTCCGCGCTGAATTTGTTAAACTTATCACACTATTTAATCCTAATAAAAGCAAAATTTTCTTTTATCATTATAAATATCAATTTCCAAAATTTCCGTTAAAATTGCTAACCATAACGTTTCACAGAAAAAGAAAATTCTGCTAAAAAAAATGTTAATTACTTTAAAAAAGAAACTATAAAATAAACAAAATTCTGTTACAATAAATTATACACTTTTCAAACTAAAGTGAAAACAAAAATGCTAAAATAAAATCAGAAGATTTATCGTCATTATAAAATCAAAAATTAGTCCGTTTCACTTATTTACTTTATTTTATCTCGAATTAGTAAAATTGAAATTTTAGTTGACACAGGAGAAATAAGTTAATCTTTTTCTCTTTACTTAAAATTGAATTTCTCGTCTGTCTAGAAAAGAGGCACCAATTCTGTCTGTTATGAATTCTAACTAATTTATTTTTTTAGAGTTTTAAACAAATAACTAATTTCAAGAATTGCAGTATCGTTATTCTGACCTGATAAGTTTTCCTGCGATGTATCAATAACTTCTCTTCAAGTAATAGTACTAAATTATAATAATAACTATAATATACTAATAATTATTATTATAAAGATGATAATTGTGTAATATAGTTATATAATAATGATAATAACATAAATCTGCTATAACATTGAATTAAATTGCTTAAAGTGGAAATTAAAAAATAAATAAATATCTAGCTAAGCATGATAGAAAAAGTTCTATAATTTTCAAAACATTAATTAGTAGATTAATTGATTTTTAATTGCTTGCTTTATGTTAAATTGATATATATTTTTGTAAACTACGTAGGCCATTTAGTTTACAAAAATATATTAACCTTGTTTAATCTAAGGTTGTTCTTTATGGTCTGTTATCACCTTGAAGTTTCAGGAGTTTTTAAATTTTAGGTAACTTTTAAATTTAAGTAGAAATGAACTTTTGCTTGCCTTTCTATTTCTATTTTCCAAATTAATAACAATAATCGGAACACCTACTGGAATTTACATTACTATCAATTCCAGGATTTTCTTTAATGCTTTTAATAAATAAAAATTCTTTTTTTGTTTAATCAGTTTCTATAATTGCCGTATTCTTTCTAAGAATATTGTCCCTGATCATATTTCATGTGTCTTGCTGACTATAGTATCACTCTTCATTGTCGTACAATTTTTTTTTTAACTTAATTTTAATTGCATTGAAAGACACATAAAAAAAATAAATAAATAAAAAAAAACAAATAAATAAATTTAAAAAAGAATATAGCAAAATTCGAAAAGAAAAAAAAATGGAAACAAAAAAATTAAGAAATTAAAAAAACAAATAAAAAAAAACTGAAAGAAAACAAGAAATAAAAAAAAACAAATAAATAAATTAAAAAAAAAATATAGCAAAATTCGAAAAGAAACAAAAAAAAATGGAAACAAAAAATTAAGAAATTAAAAAAACAAATAAAAAAAAACTGGAAACAAAAAAAAAATTAAGAAATAAAAAAAAATAAATAAATAAATAAAATAGAAAAACTATATTTTAAAAAATAAAAGTAAAAAAAAATTTTTTGAGAGGATATTCTTGGAATATCTTTGGGATGTTATGCGGATATTTTTTTAAATATAATTGTAATTTCCTAATAACTTATTTCAAAATGTATACCATTTTGTTAAAATATCTTTTAGATAATATCTTTGGTAGATTGAAGGACAACCGTCGGATATTTCTAGGATATTCAATAGTTGTAACTGAGATTCTCCGTTGATATTTAAAATAAAATTTTTTTTGCTGACTAATTTTAGATGCACAAATTACATTCTCGAGATATCCAAGTGATGACCTGACAATATGTCAATGAGTTATTTTCCTTAAAGTAAGGAATATCCATGGGATATCCTAGATTATCCTGTGTGGGATGTCATGGAGTCTAGTTTGGATGTTTGGGCAAAATCTTATCTTATGACTATTAGAAAATGGTTTTGGTATGAACATGGATATTCTTTGCAGCGAAAGTTTCATTGATTGGTCAATTAATCAATGAATCAATAAGATGATTTCTAAACTCTAACTTTCTTTTCTTATTGTTTGTCCCAATTTTCAGTAATAAAATTCTAATATGCGAATCCTATGTGAATTGCTCATATCTCAATCTTGCGTATCAGAATTCTATAAGTTTATGACACCTGGTCTACGCGTCTAATGAGACGAACGACGAACTATGATTCGCATACTACAAAACTTGTATCTTATGAAATTCTTTCTACCCTACAATTTATTATAAAAAAAAATTTTTTTTTAAATATGTTTTCTTATCTTTACTAAAATTTCCTTTACAAGTATCAGAAAATTTCCGTGGTGGTGAAATTTCGATACTCTATTCACAAATACACTGTCTATTTTATAAAAAAATGTGCAATGTGTACACATACACGTATTTGTATCAAGAAAACTATTAAATGCCTTTTCAAAGTAGTTTTGTAAGGTCACTCTTCTTAAGTGAAGAGTAAAAAGAATCTTACTCGTCTACTACTATTAGAGTTGCTTTTGAGTAAAAAAAAAATTATGACAAATATTAAAAACGATTGACGTTATAATCCAATTTTTATATGATTATTGATTCTCTTATCTCATTTAAACATTAAAAAAATATATATTAATTATAAGAAATAATTAATATCTTCTATTTCATTTTTGCAATATTTAACCAAAATTTCTGCTAAAAAAAAATTTGTTTCGAAATTGTGAAATTTTAATTGAATGGTTTAATGTTGTTTTGTAATAATGACTAGATTATTTCAACACTAGAGAATAACATAAACAAGATTCTAAAAATCACCTTAAATCTTATTCTCAAAAGTTCTTAAGATTTAAACTTAATTGTTATTTTAGTTCTCAAAAAAAAAAATGTATAAATTAACCCTTAGCAAACTATCACAAGTATTATATTGAAACTAGTATTAAACAAAATAAACTTTCGAAACAAATAAATATTTAAAATTTTATATTTAATTTAATAAACATAAATTACAGATCTATATCAGTAACATTTATTTATTAAAATAATAATATTCAAATACGATTTCGTGTAAAAAAAATAAAAGAATTAAAAAAAAATCTGTACAAAGAAAAACCAAAATAGAATATCATTGAAGAATGTATCTGCAACTAAAAAAAATTAACTTAAAAAAAAAATTTCAAACTTGTCTACTCCCACCTGACATCAAGTTGTAGAAAATTTTACGTGGTGGAGAGAAAATTATCTGCTCACTGCGGTAATGTGAATCTTGTTTAAAATGTTTAAATATTTGACTATTTAAATTTTTAACCTTTTGCCAAAAAGCAAATATATTAATTTGACAAAAAAAATTATAATTTTTCTACTCTTCTTTATCTTAAAAAAAAATTTTCTTATTTTCAAAATTAATTTATACCTTGCCCTTTTACTTTCTGGAACTATTTATGTTTCTAAATTTACTAGTTTCTTATACTATAAAATATTACTTCCAAAATTCTGAAACTCTCAATTTTATTAATTCATCGTCTTTATTATACTGTGTCATTATTAACTATAAACATTTTCTTTTTCTTAAAAAAAAATTTTTATGCCTCAATTTTTATTATATTGAATTTAATGTTTTATAAGAACATGTTCTGCTTATTTGTGAACAGCTTAGGAGAACTCTAATCAATTGTTTGGTGTAATGTTAAAATTAGGCTAACGTCAAACAATAACCTCTTTTAATTTCAAGCTTGTAAATTCGAAAAAATAAATAACATAAATTTTTAGTAAAAGAAAAAAATTTCCATATAAAATTTACAGAAATAATTATTAATAAAATTAATTATAAAAGCAGTCAGAAAAACATGTTTTAAAAAAAAATCTCCTTTCTTCGGAAATCACTTTTGGTAAAAGGAATGTAATATTATTTCAAAAAGAAGTAACCACCTACCAATAAATGTAACAAAGTTGAACGACGATTTCGAATTTGAATAATAAAATGATTTTCTTTATACATAAAACAACAATAATATACTAGGCGAAAACAAATAATTATTTTTCAAATTTTACTTATAATTCTTTTAAAAAAAATAATATTAGAACAAAATATAATTTTTAAAATGAGGAAATAGAATTTTTCTAAAACTAATTTTGTTTAAATTCAATACATATCAAGAGTTATATAAAAATTTAATGATTTGAATAGAAAAATAATCGATAAAATAATTAATTGTTAACAAGATATTGCAACTGGACCTTTACTTATGGATTCTTTTGAGAAGGAAAATTCAGACTAAGATTTTAATAATTTGATTTTTATATAACTTGTGATGTGTGTTGTAATATAATTATTAAATAAATAAAAATGAGTAAAAATAAATTTAAAAAAAAATATGGCATAGAAAAACAAAATTTTACTATTAATACCACTAAGGTCCATTTTCGGAGTGCTCCACCTTAAAGCCAATTTTGAGGCATTTGCAACAATTTTTGTGAAAATTGACCATACAGAAAAAGTTGTAGCTGTGGCTCTAGGGAACAATTTTCTATGCCCTAAACAAAAATTGCCTTTATTTTGGGGGACATATTAACAATTTCTCAGTAGCACCATTCGCCGAGCGCACGAATGCTCAACGAAAGTCGCCGACCATAGCAGCCGCCTGACGGACAGCCTTCGCGCGGTGGTTGAAAAAGTAAACCTATAGACTTTGCCAATCTTACGCAGGACGTAAATTTTATCACTAACAATAATTGCTTTAGTTATTATTATTCTACTTTATAGTTAAAATATGTATCCACACGTTCACTGTCAAAAATGTCGTTTCCGGAGCGCCCCAACTTTAGAGTCATTTTTGAGGCATTTCCGTTGAAAATTCGCGACAGTCGAGAATCAGGGAAAAATGTTGAAACTATGATTCCGAGGAATAATATAGTACTTGCTAAATAAAAATCGGTTTATTTTTGTGGTATTTACGATCTATTTTCCCGATCGTGTCGTTTCCGAGGGCACGAAATACTTGCCAGCGGCCGCCGCCGAGCATGGCAGTGACCGCCGACCACGCGAGAACGCCGCCGACCGCATGATTGCCACTCATATTTAAAAGATTGTCTAAGTATAAACAAAGCATTCTGTTTAAGAAAGAATTATATTATTAATTGAAGCAACAAAAGTCAGTAGGTAAAGAAAAACAAATTTTTACTAGCAGGGTACCTAAAAAGTCGTTTCCGGAGCGCCCAACTTTAGAGTCACTTTTTGAGGCATTTCCGTTAAAGATACACGACAAACGAGAGTAGGGAAAAATGTTGAAACTATGATTCCGAGGAATAATATAGTACTCGCTAGATAAAAATCGGTTTATTTCTGTGGTATTTGCGACCAATTTTCCCGATCGTGTCGTTACCGAGCGCGCGAAGTACTTGCCAGTGGCCACCGCCGAGCATGGCAGTCACCACCGACCACGCGGGAACATCACCGAACAAACATTGTAGACTGTATGGACTAAAATTAAGCTAAGGCTATAACGTTAAACCAAGTTCACATTCTTAATTACATTTTTCAATAAATAATTTTTGCAATCTCCAAATAAAATTTTTCAAGTCACAATGAGTTTTGTTAATTAAATATTTAAACATTTATTTTGATATCCTTGTGCATATAAATTAAATTTTCAACATGCATTAAATGTGAAACCTTTTAAAATTCAACTATTCACAAAAAAAAAATTTCAACTGTAAAATTAAATTATTAACGTAAAAAAAAAAATTTTTTTTTTATTAATATTACTTAAAACTTTTATCTTTAGAAGAAACGTACAAACCAACAATTTTATATCTAGTTTTGCAATGATTAAAATTTTTGATTTTGTTTCACAAATTTTATTCTTAATTTATAAATAATGTCAGTAGTTAATAGTATATGAGAAATTAGAACTTCTACACAGAAACAAAAGCAGAATTAAAATATTATAGATTAGAGAAATTGAAACGAAGAGTCATTATTATTTATAGAAGAAAGTAATTCCATGAATACCTAAACACTCCTTAAAGCGTTTCAATTTTGTATAATCATTTATTAAAAGAAATTAATTTTGTTATTTATAACAAAATCGAATAAACAAAAATCATGAGCATTTTATTTGTTAACCCATTGGTAATTAAGAGGGTTTTCCTTTGCTGTTCGCATTTTGCATGCACTACATTGGGAGACTTTTCGTTTTCAGGTTTAGTGTACTATCGTTTCAAAGTGGGGAAATCTCTGTTAATATGCTGTTTAGTAATATTGTAATTTAAAAGTTTAATTTTAATGTACCAATCTCTGACAATACAAAAAAAATATATATATATAATACAATGCAAAATTACTTTAAAAACCAAACCTTTGTTTTGATGATTTTAGTTATAATAAATATTTTTTATGATCTGTAAATGTGTATCTGTGAATTGATTTAATTTTATCATTCTTGAATTTAGATGAATATATACATTTCATGTGAATATTTATAAAAAAAATATCAATCATTTAATTTTAAGAAGAGCTTTTTGAAATATTTTAAACTATAATATCAAAGTCAAATACATTCATTCCGTTCATTAGAATAATTATATTGTAATCTTGATTCTTGTAATATTAGAATAGCACCATATCAATTAAAAAAAAATCTAGGATTTCCCAACTTTCGAACGCTGCTATATTGAATTTGATATGGTTCTACATATTTAAGAGAAGGATGTCTCTCGGTGTATGCATTTTTCAATTGGATAAAAAAGAAACAATCTTAATATTAAATATTCAATTACAACACGGTTATAGGTTTTAAATTGCATTTTTCTTTAAGTAATTTTAATATTGCAGTTAGAATTTGTAGTAATTCGAAGATCGATTAAAAAGCTTAAATTTATCGAATTTAAATGAATTAATTAAAATATTTTGGTTTTGTAAATTTTTATCCTAAATCTACAAATAATGGAAATAGCAAATAATGCATAATAGTAATTTATTTAAAAAAAACATGTAAATGCAGAAAGCAGAATCAAAATAATCTTTGTAAAATATAACACCGATTAGTAAAGTATCAAACCACCGAAAACAATATTAGTTTGAAATGAGCCATCAGAAATTAAACTGACTTTAATAATGAAATGCACATGAAAGTGTTTATAGTTATTATTCTGATTTGAGTTATTTAAACAAATTATACAATTAATTTAGTTGAATCAAGTAAACCATATCAGTTTCAAAATCAAGCTATTTTCTACCGTTTTAATTTTTCAAGTTAAATTTTAAAATTACCTCTTGGTATAATTATATGGTTCAAGATTTGACGAATAGAAGCGAAAACAAAATAATTCTGTGTTCATTTATATTTAAACTGATTCTCAGACACGCAATAAATTATTATCAAATACATTTTGCGATAAATATTCTTGTTTTGGTGTATGATATATTATAACATGACTTACTTTTAATTAAATTTTCATGGTCTTATTACTTTTAAATAAACAAAATTTTAAATAAATAAAAAAAGAACATTTAATAATTCTTCCAAATTTTGTTTTAAAGTTTTAAAAACTTGAATACTATAGGCCAGTAATTTGTATTTCTCAAATATTTATGATTGTCATTTATTCATCTAAAAAAAAACTCAATCGATAGAGGTTAACAGTCGTAACTACAAACGTAACGATTTGGTACTTAAAAAAACAAAAGATTAATCCGACTAAACAAGTATAGACTGTATTAAAAATCAAATAAGGTTGAAAAATTAAAAAAAAAAGAATTTTTTTTATCAAATCTAACTCTAGATACTATTTTTAAAGTAATTTAAATCGGTATTTATTCTCCATTATTTTGTTGTCTTGTAATATTTAAAGACTGATATGAAATACTGAATGAGAGAAAAGCACTCATATACGTATATGTGCATATCGCTGTCACATTGCTAAAACTGTTTTCTTATTAATTCTCCTACTGTTTTTGTCTTTATCAGCAACAGAAAATTTTCGTTACATGTAACAGAAAATTTCCGTGGTGGCGAGGAATATTACAGTCAACTTTTGATATTACAAAACAATTGTTAAAAACAGTAACCTACGTTTGACTTGAATATATCCAAGCCTTGTTGCATAATGTACTATTTTTAATAATTTAAGATAGACTTGCACATGTTTACCTCCTATATTTTAACATAATCTCTTTATTTTATTTAGGCCAACATAACAATTATTGATGCATGCCATTAAACACTGACAAGAATATATAAATTTTCTATTTTAACTCGATGAAAATTATAATAAATATTATTGATAACAAACAGGGACCGACACAAAATTTTCGTTTCGATTATTTATGTTCTTTTTTATTAAACAGAATAAAAATTGATTATGTTTTGTTTTCGATTTTTAACAAATTTTGGTTTATGTAAAATAACATTAAAAGAAGATTCCGTTTCATGAAAACATTTGGCATAAAAAAAAGAAGTGCAATAAAAATTATTACATTATTTTTGTTACTAGTATGTAATTTTAAAAAATCATTGTTTTAAGAATAGCTTATAATTTTATTATTTAAAAAAAAATAATCTATTCAATTTGAAAAGCAAATGTGTTAAATATATTATAACATTCAAAATTTTTTTTTTGAAGTAAGATTTATTTCATGTTATTTAGTTGAAAAAGTTAGTAAGCTTGAAAAAAGGAGTTGTTTAAATGATACTTGTTTAATTTAAAGAAATGAATTTTATTCTAAAAAAAGTTAAATTTACAAAGATTTTTATACTTAATGTTTTTTTAATTTTGATAGTAATGACAATTTTGTAAGTGAAATAGAAATGTAAAATGTTTAGTCCCTGACCTTTTGAGATGCTAGCACCGAAAATTCATTCAGATTTTCGAGTTTAAAAAAAAATGAAATTAAATGTGATAATTTGCTACCATCTCAAAGATGAAATTTGAGTGTTTTTAATTCGCACTTTTATATGATTAAACAAAGGCAAAATCCAATTTAAATTTTGTTTGGCTTCGGTTATGGTCCCTGATAATCAATAATTATTTGTTAACAATATTGTCAATTAAAAAATTAACAATATTGAAGATGATTGATTTAAATAATTTAATCAACCACTAAAATTATCCTAATTTTATTGTTATTTTTTCTTCTATTATTCTTAAAAAAAGGAAATCATTTTAATTAAAAAAAATTGTTTTCTTTTGTCTAATTATATAATTGACAAAACACAACTTATAATAAATTAAAATAACAAGTTATCATTAATTAGAAATCCATTAAATTATTTAATATTCAAGAAAAAAGAGAAACGATTCTTGTGCTGGTATGTATCAGTAGTTGAGATAAGCGCTACTATGCTGTATCATATGATACACCATGCTTAATCAGCAAGGTTGATTTCAAGGATACAGCTGGTATGGAGAAAGTATTCGGTAAATCTAATATTCACCTTAGACAAAAGGTGACGCCGATTGCGAAAACTCCATCTTAAAAAAAAGGTGATTTATTAAGAAAAAGGTAAAGACTAAGGCAATGTTGTTTCCTGTAAGTTCTCTTTTGATGGACAAAATTATTTACAGAGATATTATTACCTACTTGCCATACTTATTAATTGCAATAACTAAATGTTAGGTTATTTTAAACATCTTCTGAAATTCGATGATCTCCGATAGCAAAGTAAACTTTTTTGAATCTGTCCTTATTTCAAACAATATGTACACCTTTATTTCAAAAGATTGCAAGCTGTTCTTAATTTAATATAAATAACATTTGTCAGAATATCGATTTTATTCTAATGTAGTCAATTTTAGATTTCAACTTATTTTAAACATATAAATCTATTTTGTCACTATATGTATTCGAGCTGTATTATAACTTCAAATGCCTCATATGTATATATCGTATATTACTAGACCTGTTATGTTAGAATGTACTTTAGGTAAATTCAGTTCGTGTAATTAAATTACAATATTATGTTATATTTAAATAATAAAAAAAATTATAATCTTACTACATATCTAAGCTTTGGAGCATAATTTTCTTTCATAATAATAAGTAACTAGTATCTAAATGTTATTAAATAAAAGGTTGAATAAGTACAATATATATTATGGTTAAATGTATTTAGTTTTTCTTAGATGGCAGATATTTATATATTTTGTTTAATTAATATTTTATTCATTTAAAATAAATTTTAATGGTTTAGTTTGTAAATAAAGATACAGTTAGTTAAGTCATTAGTTATCTAATTATTAATGAAAAAATTGAATACTATAATTTAATGAAATATTAATATTCTTCAATATTTAATATATTTATATAACTAATAAAATAGTTTACCCTACTATAATATATTAAATTAACTGTTATAACTTTAGGATAATAACTTTCTGTTTTAAATTGTTGCTCAAGTAAGTTTAGTCAATAACCGATCAAAACGAATATCACTACTTGTATTACTCTTAGTTTTATTAAGAAAATTAGTATTATGATATAAAAAAAAATTAATAATAAAAAAGTTTAATTTAAAAAAAAAAAAAAAATTAAACTTCCCAGGGGACACCGGGACGTCCGTAAAAAGACATCATTGGGACGTCTTCTGAACAAGTATGCCCACTGGGTTACGTATATCCAATATGTATATTCAGATAAGTAGTATAGAGTTCTGTTGTATTTACGTTAGCAAATGTTAAAAAATTGTTTTTCTTAAATATTTAATTATAATATTTAATTAATACTGAGACATTGTAGGTTAGCTATTATTTTTGAAACTAAAGGATAAGCTTTAATCGTAAATAGAGACTAAACTAGCCTATGTGCTAACGTATATTTATTAGAGGTAATTATATTCATGTATATAATTATGCATATATATATTTATGTATACATACCTACTTGTAAGTAAATTCTTACTCTACTACTAATAAACTTTTATTTTATGTTTTGATAAATTTATATAATAGTTTCAATAATTAAAATTAAATTAATTAATTAATTTAAATAATTTAATTAATTCAATAATTAATATTAGGTTAAAAAAAATTTGTTTACTTTAATTTAATTTATAACTACTATGATTGATATAACTAATTTAAAGTTATGGATGTTAAAATTCACTGAGGCTATAATATTCAGATTACTGTTTCGTCATATGGTATAAAATAGCTCGAATATTTTTAAAAAAAGGTCTTTAAACATAATTATGAGGAATAATTGTAATGTGACTGACACATATTTGAATACGACATATAAGATTAATTCAGATGGGTTTATTTTAATAATAAAAAAACAAAGAATTCTTGAGAATAATAAACATTAAAACAAGTGGATTGAAATGTTGAATTGAAAATTTGATATACACATATAATTGTAATCAAAAAACTATAGTCCACAAGAGAGGAATTTTCGCAATCGACAAAATCCCGAAAGTATAATATAATCATATAATTTTCTTATGTTATTTAGATATTAAAATCCAGTTTTTGGCATAATTATCGATAAATCATTCGTTCTTCAAAAAAAAGAAAGGAAAACCGTCCGAATCAACCTATCATTAATCATCACTACAACCATTAATTAATTTACCAACAACTGATAAGCAGAATAAGAAAACCCCTCCATTCAGATTATGGAAACATCATATTCTTATGAAATAATTGTCAACGTTGATATCATTGTTCATGCACCTGTTTAACATTGAAAAAAAAATGTGCGTCTGTAACATTGTACAATATCACTTAAGCTAAAAGTTGTTTTGTTTGGAGATCAGCTTATTTCGGCTTTAATTTATGTCAAATTTAAATTCACTTTTAACTTGAATCAGATGAATATTTCAAATAACTGTAGGTATTAGTTTAGAAATCTAATATAAAACAAGACAACTTTTGGTTAAACGTCCACAATCAAAATTGATGTAAATTGTATTCAGTTAATGTATCAACTGTAGTCTTTTTTTTACCTATCAATAGACACACAGTACAAAATTTGTATGTAACCCTGTCACATTTATAAACAGCACAAATACTTAAAAAACAATTAAACTTAAATCATGAGGGATCATTTTGTTTACAAAATGTGCGATGCAACATGATCCGCCATGATAAGGTTGTTCCCGATATCAGAAACTTAGATTTAAAGAATTAAGAAATCATTTTATTACTTGTTTTTAAAAAAAAAATCTGTTACAGCGAGAAAGAAAAGAAACATTATGTATATAAACTTTCAATTTTATTTTGTATAATTAAAATATGAGTAGAATGATTAATTAAAGTTTAACGTTAAGATTGAAGGTTTAATTACATATATATTTTGCAACAGGTAAATATATTATTGGGAATTCAATGTGTAAAGAAAATGGAATTTTCCATAATTAAAAAAAAGGTAAAGCTTTCTAAATAAATTCTTTTAAATCTATAAAGTAAAGTTAAAATAGTTTTCCTATACATACAGCCATTTGAAGACAGATTTGAATTTTCAATTATATCAACGATTAAATCAACAAAATCATAATTTCAAGAACAGTTTAATTTGTTCTTGTCTAAACTATTAAAGAGTAAACTGCTATTTTGAATACTTGAAGTTGTGATTTTGATAAATTAAAACAGCGATTCCTTCTCTAATTGTTGTTCCAAGTTAAATTAGAAATTAATAAACAATAGGTAGCGCTATCAAATAATTTATAATTCAAAATAGAAAATTATGTTTTTCAGTTAAAAAAAAAAGTATGTATGTTATTATTATGCCAATTATACGAATGAATCGAGTAAACGAATATGAAAATTTAGAATAGCTAAAAACTTAATCCTACCGATGCGAAATGCAAAACAAAAAAAACAAAATTTTTATTCACGGAAAATGACCATTCTTAACTTGTTTTATTTAAAACAGAAACGTAAGGTATATGTGTTCGGAAAGTTTTTGCCTTGTCTTCTTAAGCAAAAAGTTTTCGGGGACGAAAACGGAAAATTTCCATGGTGGATTGTTACGTACAAAGTACCTAACAGCTATTTCTTTATTAATATCTTATTATCGCTACAGAAGTTTAGACAGAAATTTGTCGAATGCGTATTCTTTTCATATTACATTATATTGTATATAAATTGCTCACAAATTTATAACCAAAATTAATGCTCTATTTCTGTTTTAAAATTTATACAGTACACATATTTTATAATTTAAAAAGCAAAATATAATTCCATTTGAGAAATAATTAAATGTATGGCATCCACTGACTCCGCTGACTACGAGAACTAATACAACCATAGATTCCTTGTGTTACGGTCACATTTACAAGCTCGCTATACATGCCTCTTCTCGTTGCCTTATCTATCCTATGGAAACCCTCCCTTTTCCCCTTTGGGCCCACAATCTTACGGACTAGAATAGTATAACTAATTCACATGCATTATCAGCTGACAAAACGCTTTATGATGCGTACATATTTTATTTTGATTTATGCACAATTCCAAATCAATGAAATAGTAATTCGACAATAGATAAACATTTTGTTGTAACTTTTGTTAACAACAAAATGCCGGAGGACATTAAATTACATGTATATGTGTATATGTATAACTATGCGAAATGCAAAACACATATACAAGTAACTTATATCATGTAGGACTAATATAATTACAACAAAATAAATTATATTTACCAGTATAACTAAGACGAATAATAATTTTATTAATTAAAATAATATAATTATTATTTATTTCTTAGTTATCTTAAAATAAGGTGTCGAAAAATATCATATTAATAGACTATTTCCGTTCTCACGGAGCTACCGTGAGATCTAAAACGTCAGCAAAAATGCAACGTCCAATGGGCCCATGAGTTTTCCCTACTCCTAAATTTTTGTTTTCCCCACCTTGACAAAGAAGGCAAGGGTTAGAGGCTTGTCGCAAAATTTCAATCATTGCAGTACGAATTCTCGCTTCTTCTCGAAGACACCTCTCCTGGGTCTAACCTAGAAAGTGTTTTGGGACAGAGAAATTTCGCGACAAAAAGCCCGTCCGCGACCCGGAACCCGATTTGCATGAATTAGGGCAGACGTTAAAATTTTCAAATTCTCTGAGCCGGTGGAGTCCAGTGCGGGCTGATTTTGGAGAGATTTTGGAATTATTAATATAATTAATAATTCTAGAATCTTGTTATTTATAACCGGCCGGTTGCATAGATATTGCCCGCGTCCGTCTCAAATATCGGTGGCCCACGAGCGCGACCATAACCAATTATCGAATTATCGGTTGCATAGATATTGCCCGGACTAATTCGGTAAACGGTAGATCCGCAGTGAGTTTTACACAGTTGCGTGAGACGGCCGGTTGCATAGATATTGCCCGCGTCCACTCACCACAGGTGCAATCTCGCAAACGAAAGAAAATTTCGCGAATCAGACGTCGCGATTTTGAGCAAAAACAAAAACAAAAGAATTTTCGCCCGACGGATGTTTTGTGATTCGAAAGAGGAATAGCTCCGCCGGTAGTTTGTAAGTAAATAAGTATCGTTTCCATCACATATTCTAACACACACACACCCTTTCTATTTGTAACACACTATAACCATTCTGTATTCAAAAGGTATTTTGCTAAATTAAAATAAATCATGTATTCATAGAATCAATTTCTTTACTTACCTAACTAAACCCTAAATTCAAATCATCTTAAAAATAGTGCATTTAACGAATCAGAAGGTAACTTTTAAAAGTAGGATAACGTCCCCACAAAATTAAACAGAATAATTAAACATTCTGGCAGCTTGGTGCCTCCCCAAATCGAGATAAAGGGCCATCTCAAAAGCCTAATTTATAAATTTATTTCTGGTTTGTAACATGTATTTAATAAATTATAGTACATTGTACAACTAGTGGCGAAATTGTGATTTTTCGAGAGTGAAGTTTGCGGCTCGAGCGTAGCGAGAGCAGCAATCACTCGAGAAAAATCATTCTTTCACCACGAGTTGTGCACTACGTTTTCTCCAACGCCTTGCGAGGAAAGGTTTCTTCGTGAGTTTCGTATAATTTTAATTTAAAATGTTCTTATGTTTAATATAATAAAAGACGAATGTTTTGAGTGGGGAAGAAGTTAGATACAAAATAAATTTCAGTCAAATGTCGAATATACAATCCTTTTCGGCACGCAAAACACACTACAAAATTTCAGCTAACATTCAAACGGTCGAACAAAGAGTAACGTTCTCTTTTCAGAAATCTGGTAATGCGTCAGAGATGCCATTGGGCGGAGGAATTTCATCCCCACTCTTGCACCATTTTACATTTAAGTCAATGTAAAATGGCGCAAGAGTGGGGATGAAATTCCTCCGCCTAATGGCATCTCTGTAATGCGTCAATTGATCGCATTATTGGCGCTTCAATCGATGCAAGGTCGCAGGGGCGAACTATTGACCTTACAACCCTTACCTTTAATTAAACGATATTTGATCAATAAAATACTTGAAATAACGTCAGAATGATTTTCCCGTCACACTTTAATTCCGTTTTTTTCGAAATGAGGTTTTTGGCGTTCTAAACTTTGAAATTCCGTAACTTAGAGAATTTTGAACCAAAAAAGTTCTAAGATCACTCAAAATTTTCCAAATTTTGCCAGGAATACGCCCATATAGATAACTCCAATAGTGCCAAAATGGGACCTTTTCATGTGGACGTCCACATATACATAGATATAATCATAATAAATAAACAAACAAATAATAAATAAATATACTTATTTATATAACATTAAATAATAAAAGTATAAATAATAAACCTTATTATTAAATAATAAACCCTCATTATTATTTTTGCTGCTCAAGTACATTCCTACTGTATACTATGCAAACGGTGCAACCTGATATAGTTGGCCATGTCCAAATTCCTATATTGAGCTTGCTATGTTTTGTAAAACGCGGATCCATATTCACGCTTATAGAAACATCTAATCGTCATAAGAAAGCTTGTTTTATATTCTCTATTAAATATTATTTTTCCTTAAATCGCCCTTTTTTCATTTTCTGTCTGGATTTTTAAAAATGAATTATCAAAGTCAAAATCTTCCCCTCTTTAGGTGTATGTAATTTTTGACTTTGAAAATTAATTTTAAAAAGTTTAGACAAAAAATGAAAAAAGGTCGATTTAAGAATAAATAATATTTAATAGAGAATATAATTCAAACTTACTTATGACGATTATGGAGCACTCACAGCTCTGCCTGCCTACGCAGGCAGTAATTGGAGTAAGAGAGAAAGTCAATTAGAGTGAAAGAGACAGTAAATTCAAATTTGTATGCTGCCTACTAGCTGTGAGTGCGCCTTTAGATGTTTCTAGGAGCGTAAATATGAATCCGCGTTTTAGGGTACGGTCCCATGTTGAGCAGAAAACACAATGCAAAGCAGAATTTCGTGAGAGTGGAAAGGATAGTGATATCTGACTATCTCTCTTGCACTCACGAAATTCTGCTTTGCATTCTTTTTTCTGCTCAGCATGGGACTGCACCCCATAGAGTTATTAGAATAGAGTGCGCGAGTTATACCTTTTACCGTGAGACCGTGAGAGGCATTCTTAGGCGCATAGAAAGAGACAAAAGCATGAAAGTAGACCCCTTTTCTTACCTTGTTTATTGGCGCATGTGCAAGAATGAAAGTTTTTGGTTAGGTTTTTGTCTAAAAAGATCGCATGAAAAATTGTTTTAAATATTATAAATGTTTTATTTTAATTTTAAATTTATTTTAAATTATTTATTTGTCATGTAAATAAAAGAAAAATATAATTGCAAGCAAGCAACAGTTGTTTCGATGCATCAGCTGTTTCACTATCGCGCATGCGTTATTAGAGAAAGAAAGGAAAGGGGTCTTCTTTTCGTATGGCTGTCTCCGTCTATGCGCCTAAGAAACATTTTGGTCGCTTGCGCACTCTATTATATTTCATTTCCTTGTTCGAAGATATTAACATGTAGTACCGCAACTTGTTGCCAGGTGACGCCACATTTTAGAGGCAATTTAGAAAAGCAACGACTTAGTCGCCTCTCTATATACCTCTTGTCCTTGCCTATCCCTTCCAACTGCTACATTCGTTTCTTGGCGCTGATTGACATCACATGTATATACTTGCCTATTTTCAGTAAATTATGGGTGATATGGATCGAAAAAGAGTATTAAAATTGAAATACGAAGAAAAAATTAGTGAACTGGAAGCAGAGATGAACAGGACGTTTGCGAGGATGGAGAATCTGGACAACGACCAACAAGATAAAGAATTAGAATTCGAAGGTTAGTCCTTTGTTCTGTTTCAGGTGCCATCTTGGAAATACGGCGTCCCCCTCAAGGCAAAAAATTTTTCTTTGTTCAAAATTCCTCGGGCAGAGTTTCAATCCCAAGTTGAAACCAATTGCCAATTAACTAGTGCCGATTTCTGATCTTTGTGTCATTAACAAGGGCCAACTTTCTGTTCTTTATTTAAAGGAACAAGAACTTTTCTTTCAGATATCCCACAGTCTGAGGGAGACGCGGCAAATGCGGAACATTTCCCCACTGAGGAGGAGAACACACCGATGGAGGACGAAGCAGATTTGTTTCTAGGTGCTAATCCGGAAATAGCTGCATTAGCAGAAATTGAAATAAAAGAGGACCTCTCAGCAAGAATCAAGTCCTGGTTAGCGAAGGGTTTGGCTAGCAAAGAGGAGAAGGAAAAATTATTAAAAATAATTCCTAGGAAAGGAAATGTAAATTTGGAAGCTCCGCTACTTAATGACGAAATCTTGGTTGACACTAACCCTAAAGCTTTGACCCGAGACGACTTTTTTAAGGATTATCAAAATCTAACTGGATCCGCTTTATCAGCAGTCGCTACAGTTTTAGATATGATCTTTAAAGATGCAGAGGACCCTCTGGAAAGAGACGTAATTTTATCGAATCTTTCTAATGCTGTGAAACTTTTAAGTCATTTATTTTTTTCCTTAAATCAAGCTCGTAAGTCGTTCATTATGGGCAAATACGAGGATAAAATACAAAAAATCTTGAAGAAGGTGAAATCGACATCCTTATTATTTGGTGATAACCTTAAAGCAGTGATTGAGAGCTCCAAGGCTATGGAGAAAGTTTCCCGGGATTTAAAGCCCAAGGTCAAGACTTCCGGAAAACCAAACAGTTCTTTAAACTGGAAAAGCTCGCCCGTCACGAGGGAGGTGAGTCGGGGGAGCTTCAGGGGCAATACTTACAGGGGAAACACCTCCAGGCAAAACAGAACGAGACCATACTCGTTGAAGAGGACGTACACTCAATCCCAACCACAACAGAATCGCCGCTAGCTACTAATGAGGTGAGTTCCGCGGCTAGATTAAGATATTTCGAGATTAATTGGAAATCTATCATAGAAGATCGTTTTATTTTAGAAGTGGTTAGAGGTTACAAAATTGACCTTATAGATAAGGTTACACAAAAGATTCAACCCACTCATTTAGAACCAAATAACGATTTAGATCTCGCTATAAATAACCTTCTCGACATAAAAGCAATTGAAAAATGTTCTCCGGAAAAGGGCCAGTATATTTCTTCTTATTTTCTCACTCCCAAATCAGATGGCTCTTTACGATTTATTTTAAATCTAAAAAGTTCAATCTTTTCATAAAGAAAGAACATTTCAAAATAGAAGACTTAAGAACAGCCGTTAATTTATTGAATAAAAATGATCTCATGTGTAGGTTAGACTTGAAGGATGCGTATTTGACCGTACCCGTAGATTCAAACGATAAAAAATACCTCCGTTTTAATTACAGAAATCAACTCTACCAATTTAATTCCCTTCCCTTCGGCTTGTCGTCAGCTCCTTTCGTATTTACCAAATTAGGTAAACCAGTGGTAAACTGGTTAAGAGAAAGGGGTGTCAAGGTCGTAATATATTTAGACGATCTTTTGATTTTTGGAACTTCCGAAGAAGAATGCGCGAAAAACGTCAGTTTAGCTATAGAAATTCTCGAATTTTTGGGTTTCATTATCAATTGGAAAAAGAGTGATTTAGTTCCCAAACACTGCTGCCAATTTTTAGGAATGATAATTAACTCCCAGCAGACGACCTTAGCACTTCCAGAAATTAAAAGATTAAAAATTAAAAACATGTTGGACAAAATACTTAGAGACAAGAAAATTAAAATTCAGAAATTAAGTGAATGTATAGGTGTACTAGTGGCAGCTTGTCCGGCGATCGCTTACGGGTGGCTATTTTATAAACATCTGGAGATGACAAAAATAAGCGCTCTGCGATTTAACAAAAATCCAAATGTTGAAATCTCTTTATCTGATGATGCGATTAAAGAATTAGTGTGGTGGAGATCACAGATTTTAACTGCAACAAATAAGATTAGGTCCAGCTCTTTCGACTTGGAAATATTTTCGGACGCATCTACCACAGGTTGGGGGGCCACTTGTGGTGACAAAAAGGCTAGCGGTTTTTGGAATAGCTCGGAGAGAAATTTCCAAATAAATCTCCTAGAATTAAAAGCGGCGTTCTTAGCACTCAAATGTTTCGCGAAAAATGAGTTCAACAAACAAATTTTATTAAGAATTGACAATTTAACGGCTCTTGCCTATATTAATAAAATGGAAGGTACTCGTCATATGCATTTAAATTACGTTGCTAAGCAGATTTGGGAGTGGTGTAGAAGTAGGGAATTGTGGATTTTCGCGGAGTATGTAGCTTCCAAAGATAATAAAGCGGACGAAGGCTCTAGAATCACAAATGTTGATACCGAATGGGAACTTGCCGATTTCGCATTTCGGAAAATTTGTAATAATTTCGGAAATCCTTCAATAGATTTATTCGCGTCCAGAATAAATTCGAAATGCAAAAAATATTGTTCCTGGGATAGAGACCCAGAAGCATACGCTATCAACGCAATGACCGTTAACTGGAAGAATGTTTTCTGGTACGCCTTTCCACCCTTCTCCTTAATTACGAAAGTTTTAAAAAAAGTCAGAGATGAATGTTCTTTGGGTATTCTAGTTGTCCCTTACTGGCCAGTACAATCCTGGTTCCCGGAATGTAAACGATTGTTAATTTCTGACATTATTTTTTTCAACCCATCAAATAACCTTTTATTTTCGCCTTGCAGAAAACTAGTGCATCCCTTATCACAGAACCTTACCCTGGCTTCTGGAATTGTCTCCGGCAGACGTGGCACGAAAAGGGATTGCAGGAAGACACTATTGAAGTAATGATAGCTTCAATTACGGAAAGCACGGCAAAGCAGTATAATTCGGTTCTTAAACATTGGTGGGCATTCTGTCAACAGAAAGAAGTTAACCCGTTCAAGGCGAAGGAAGAAACTATTTTACAATGCTTAACTATCAGATTCTCGGAAGGTGCTAATTATAGTACAATAAACACGTTGAGATCGGCTATCTCGTTAATATGTAATATAGAAAAGAATTCGAAGAATAATTTAATTCATAGATTTTTTAAAGGAATCTTTAAATTGCGTCCTCCGAACCCGAGATATCAATCTACTTGGGACGTTAACGTGGTGCTAGACAAACTAGAGGAATGGATACCGCTGGAATCCTTGGATCTACGAAAGCTGACATTGAAAATAGTAATGCTGTTGGCTTTAGGGTCGGCTTACAGAGTCCAAAACTTATCGTTAATCAAGTTAGAAAACATTAAATTCACAAATCTAGGTGTGGAAATTCGGATCACAGATCAAATAAAAACCTCACGTCCAGGGAAATCTCATCCTCAGGTCTTCTTTCCATTTTTCATCGAGAGACCAAATATTTGCGTTGCGAGAACTCTGCAGGAGTATTTAAGGAGGACAGAAAAAATTCCAGGCAGGCCAAATAACCTTTTTATTTCCTTCAGAGAACCATTCAAGAAAGTCGGATCCCAAACTATTAGCAGATGGCTAAAGTTGTTAATGAAAGAAGCAGGAATCCAAGATGAATTTAAGGGCCATAGTACTCGACATGCCTCTACCTCCAAGGCTTGGTCTCGTGGTTTGGATATTAACATTATCAAAGAAGCAGCAGGTTGGACGCAAGCATCCACCACTTTCGCAAAGTTCTACAAGAGACCTATAAAAAATTCGAAAAATGAGTTTGCCGAAATGATCTTCAACTAATCTACCAAATATTTAATGTGATATTTGCATAGTATTTTGATGTGTTCACTCTTAGTTTTAATTCGTTTCGTATTCTTTAATTTGTTCATTTTCTTAATATTTAACAATTTAATTTTCCATATTATTAGAATTATAAGTGAGTTACAAGTTTTCGCCCTGAGGGCAATTAAAGTTTTTATAGTTAATAAACAATAATTTTCTAAAAAATATTCTTAGCTCTCAACATCTACATGTTAATATCTTCGAACAAGGAAATGAAATATAATTAATGATTAAACGAACTTACCTGTGAAGTTCGATCATAATTATATGAATGAACTTGTTCGAAGATATATTATCCCACCCAAATAAAGATCCCATCCCTTAAAATTCAAACATTGCCTCTAAACTAAATGAAGCAGTTGGAAGGGATAGGCAAGGACAAGAGGTATATAGAGAGGCGACTAAGTCGTTGCTTTTCTAAATTGCCTCTAAAATGTGGCGTCACCTGGCAACAAGTTGCGGTACTACATGTTAATATCTTCGAACAAGTTCATTCATATAATTATGATCGAACTTCACAGGTAAGTTCGTTTAATCATTAATTCTTGCGGAAGCGCTCATGCGCAAACCCTAGCAAGTGTGCTTGCCTACCGCTCTGAGCATCTCGAAGCAGCTCGGCATGTGTGCATATAGGCACACCTGCACGTGTGCTTTGAATGTTTTGATTCTCATCATTTTTCATAAATTAATAAAAACTAAGTGCCTTATTTAATTAAACTGTTAACAATAATTATAAATATTGCTTAAAGTAATAAATAAAATATATTTTATTGAAAAGCGCTTAATTTAATTTATTTCACTGATTTTTTTTCAAAAAAATTTACATAACCTCAATATAATTTAATATTTACTTTATGTTAAAAGCAAGAACTTTATTTTGTTTTAAGATAATTCTATAACATTTTTGTTCAAAGTATATAATATATAATTATAATAAAATTTAAAAAATTTAATTTTATTTGTTATGAAAATATTTATTTATTTTATTTATTTTTTTTTATTATTTTATTTTATTATTTATTAATATTTATTTTATTTATTTATTATCCATCCATCATAGCTTTTTTCACTTTATTGTCAATTACAAAAATGCATTGCTTTTCCTCTTTGTATTCTATTTTTATTTTTTCCTTCGCAAACTCCATCTAAAATTGTGTCGCATGTTATAGTATTATAATTTTTTTTTTATAATAAATATTTTCATAACAAATAAAATTAAATTTTTTAAATTTCATTATAACTATATTATATACTTTGAACAATAATGTTATAGAATTATCTTAAAACAAAATAAAGTTCTTGCTTTTAACATAAAGTAGATGTTAAATTATATTGAGGTTATGTAAATTTTTTTGAAAAAAAATCAGTGAAATAAATTAAATTAAGCGCTTTTCAATAAAATATATTTTATTTATTACTTTAAGCAATATTTATAATTATTGTTAACAGTTTAATTAAATAAGGCACTTAGTTTTTATTAATTTATGAAAAATGATGAGAATCAAAACATTCAAAGCACACGTGCAGGTGTGCCTATATGCACACATGCCGAGCTGCTTCGAGATGCTCAGAGCGGTAGGCAAGCACACTTGCTAGGGTTTGCGCATGAGCGCTTCCGTAAATTCTAATAACTCTAGGCTGCACCCTTACAAAACAAAGCAAACTGACAGCTCGCGATATAGGACATGGCTGACCAGAACAGGTTGCACCGTTTTCGTGTACTGTAGGTACTGCAGGGATGTAGCTGAGCAACAGAAATAATAAAAGTCATTACTTTTATAATTTATTTTTATATAAATAATTATATTTATTAATTATTTGTTTATTTATCTATTTATCTATTATTATTATGTAACTATTATACTTACTTTTTAAAAATATTATAATACTAAAGTATAGAAAAAATAATGTAAATTTTTTTTGAAAATATTATTAACGGTGTTCGATCAAGAAAGGTATTTAAAAATGGCGGTCAGAAGTTACACTTTTTTTGATACGAATGTTTATCGCAATTGACACATTGATAGTAATTTAAAAAGAATCAGCCGGAATTTTGAAAATTTTTGCTTTAATTTGAGTCTAAGAAATTAAAGATTTTTTAACATATGCAACAATAGGAAGTAAACTAAGAGATTTCTATGTACCCGGTGGGTGCTGCCCTCTGAAGATATTTTTTAATAGCACTAATTTGTTTATATTTCGCTTGTGTGGTTCTAGTTTACTTCCTATCATTGTATTTATGTATAAATATTCAATTTATTGGAAGAAAATTAAAGTACAACCATTCAAGATTGCGGCTGATTTTTTAAAAATTGCGATAAATGTCTCAATTATGATAATAATCCATTTCAGATGAAGCATAAGTTCTGACAGCCATTTTTAAAGGTTTTTCTTGTTCGAACACCATAAATTTTGTCATAAAATTGGATCTTTTTTAATGAAAGAAGTCCTTTTTCCAAAACACGGAGTAACTAAAAATTTTTAAGAATTTATTTCCGATTACAAAAAACATTTCTGTCTTGAGAAAACGACGTTGGTCTTGGCAAGTTTTTATTAACAATTTTTGGAGTTGAATATAACATTTAGGCTATTTTCATAAAATTGAAATATTTTTTTTTAAATAAAAGCTTTTTTCGAAGTTCAGAACTTTTTTTTTTATTTATTCAAAAACATATTTTCTACCAAATTCCGCCAATTTTTAAGAAAAATGAAAATTCAGAAAGGGTAAAAATATTTTCTGACCGCTTTTATTTTATAACCGTTGAATTTCTTAAAAAAATTACTTTAAAACTAATTTTCTCGAATGTTTAAATTATTTTCTTCATATACTTAAAAATATCAATAATCAAAATAATAATCAAATTTTAAAAACTACATATCTCCTATAATATTAAGATATTCGCTGTCGTTTCGTCGTTTGTGTAATTCCGTACTTCATCGTTTGGACGTTCGGCATCACTAAAAAAATATATATATATATATATATATATATATATATATATATATATATATGTATATATATAATATATAATCTATCCCTATTAATATAAAATCATATCGCCGCCGCCGCTGTTTCAGAAAGTTTTAAGGGACCCTTATAGTAGGGGGGAACATAGTCAAGGTTGTCCCACTGTCAAGGTAGGTCCATCGTCAGAAACAAGTTATATTTGACCTAAATTCAGGTCAATTTAAGGGCAGTTTTAACCTACAGGCCAAAATTACTCAAAATTTAGGTCAATTTTAAGGGCAGATTCAACCTACAGGTAAGAAACTAACAAACTAACCCCTCTGCCCTCAAAATTTAAGTCAATTTTAAGAGTAGTTATGACTTAAAGTTAAAAATTGACAAACTTATCGCTCTGCTTTCAAAATTTAGTTCAATTTTAAGGGCAGTTTTGACCTAAGCGTTAAAAATTGCGTTTTACTCTGTCCGTAAAATTTATGTCAATTTTAAGGGCAGATTTAACCTACAGGTAAAAAATTGACAAACAATTCCCTCTGCCCTCAAAATGTAGGTCAATTTTAAGGGCAGTTTTGACCTAAACGTCAAAAATTCACAAATAATTCCCTCTGACCTCAAAATGTAGGTCAATTTTAAGGGCAGTTTTAATCTACAGGTTAAAAATTAACAAACAATTCCCTCTGCTCTCAAAATTTAGGTTAATTTGAAGGGCAGTTTTAACCTACAGGTAAAAAATTGACAAACAATTCCCTTTACCTTCAAAATGTAGGTTAATTTTAAGGGCAGTTTTGACCTTAACGGAAAAAATTGACGAACAATTCCCTTTGCCCTCAAAAATTAGGTCAATTTTAAGGTCAGTTTTCATCTACACCGCAAAAATTGTCGAAAAAACTTTCTCTGACCTGACCTTTCCTTAAAATTTAGGTCAAATTGGACATATTTTTTAGCCTATACATGAAAAAAGCAAATTAATTAGGATTTTTTAAAAAGTCGTACCCTTATATTAAAGTTTGACGGAATTTTCGACCTATTGGTTAAAAGAAGTTTGACCTCAATTTCAATATTAAGTTTCAATCAATAAAAGATGTTATAAATTGACATATTTTTTTTAAAAATTCTATTAAAATTATTTTTCTGTCCTCAAAATGTACTTTAATTTTAATGGCAGTTTTTTCCTACAAGTTAAAATTTGACCAGAAATCTCCCTTTGATCTGATATTTTCTTAAAATTTAGGTCAATTTTAAGGTCAGTTTTGACCTACACGTCAAAAATTGACAAGAAAATTCCTTCTGACCTACTGTTTCCTCAAAATTTAGGTCAATTTTAAGGTCAGTTTTGACCTACGGGTAAAAATGAAGCCCACAAACGTCTATTATTTTACGTCGAAATCTTTAGTCCGTCCATAAATTACATAAGACATTTAGGGGGGAGGGGGGTCAGCAAGATCTTGCGAACAATAGGAAAAATGGCGCTAATGTATGTAAAATATCTTACGAGGGAGGAAGGGGGTCAAATTTACCCAAAAAATGACTTACGTAATTTATGGACAGCCCCTAATGGCCCTTACATTACGTCAACATTTATGTCAACTGCAGGTAAAAAGGGGCTCTAACTCATTACTATGCCATCATATTAAGATAACATGATTTTAAAAATTAAAATAAATATTAAAAATAGTTAGGGGGTTGGCGCGCGAAGCGCGCAGGGGGGCGAAGCCCCCCTAGTATATATATATATACATTATAATTATATATATATTATTTATTATTTATATATATATATATATATATATATTAGTAACTTCGTACTTCATCGTTCGGTCGTTCGGCTTTTATCATTTATTCATCGTATCGTATGCATACATACTCATTGTACATACATATACGCATGCGCAGTAGTGATCTGTGAATGTCAGGCATGCGCAGTAGTGATCTGTGAATGTCAGGCATGCGCAGTAGTGTTCTATCAATGTTAGGCATGCGCAGTAGTATTCTATCAATGTCAGACATGCGCAGTAGTGTTCTGTGAATGTCAGGCATGCGCAGTAGTGTCCTATCAATGTTACGCATGCGCAGTAGTGTTCTGTGAATGTCAGGCATGCGCAGTAGTGTCCTATCAATGTTACGCATGCGCAGTAGTATTCTATCAATACCAGGCATGCACAGTAGTGTTCTGTGAATGTCAGGCATGCGCAGTAGTATTCTATCAATGTCAGACATGCGCAGTAGTGTTCGGACAATGTTACGCATGCGCAGTAGTGTTCTGTGAATGTCAGGCATGCGCAGTAGTGTCCTATCAATGTTACGCATGCGCAGTAGTATTCTATCAATGCCAGGCATGCACAACAGTGTTCGGACAATGTTACGCATGCGCAGTAATGTTCTGACAATGTCAGCCATGCACAGTAGTGTTCGGACAATGATACGCATGCGCAGTAGTGTTCTGGCAATATTACGCATGCGTAGTAGTGTTCTATCACTATAACGCATACACAATAGTGTTCTAGCACTATAACGCATGCGCAGTAGTGTTCGGACAATGTTACGCATGCGCAGTAATGTTCTGACAATGTCAGCCATGTGCAGTAGTGTTCTATCACTATAAAGCATGCGAATAACATTCAGAACTTCAAAATTGAATTTTTTAATCCATACATAATCTAAAAATTATTTTTCTACAATACAAAATTTCCAAAGCTCAAAATGTCCAAAATATGAAATTTTTAAAAAAAGAAGTGTTGAATTGTAATGTAAGTGAAAAGAATTAGATTATTGAGTATTGAGATTTAACAATTCTATTTCTGTGTAAGATGTTTTTAAAACATCATTATTGTCAATGTTTTACAAAAATTTAAATAACTTCTAAAAACATGAACACTTTTAATGATCTTAAGCTTACTTTAAAGATTATTTTCTACAGAATGGGAATTACTTGTAGACATTAACGTGTAATTTTTTCTTAGAAATTGCAGGTCGGCAAAATTATACACAAAAATTTCAATTTGAAATAATTTTTTTGTACAAAAAACTATCCTTCAAAAAATATAAAACATGATATGGCGTAGATTTTTCAAGAAAATTTAGTAAAAAAAATATGTTTGAATTTTAAAAATTATTCTTCTGTTAACCCGTTGCCTATTAACGACCGTTGGGTAGTAAACTTCTTAGCGCAAAATAAATGCAATTTCTTATGTAATTTATAAAATAAATAACGCATGATATTGTTTTTATATAATTATTAACACACTATTGATTGCAATGATCCTAAATTAAGTAATAAATAAATGATTATTTATTATTTTTAAATGATACACTGAGAGACCTTTGGGTCAGCAGCAGACTTTCGATAGGCTGCTACTGACCATTTTGGAGGAACGCTACAGGACTATACTTTTGGGTTGCTGCGGTAAAATTTTGGGCGCGTGACAGTCTCAAAGTTGTTCAGCTGCAAACCAAAGGCGGCATTCCCACTACTTCGGTGAGCTGCTCACCAACATTTGGGACTGTCACGCGCCCAAGATTTTACCGCAGCGCACCAAAACCATAGGGGAGCTGCTGTCACATACGTTGTTCCGCTACAGTCCCAAAGGTCTCTCAGTGTATAACAATTTAAAAACAAGTTATATTTATGAAAATTTATTTCTAATTTAAGTCACATTTAGTATATAAGGGTTTTTGGAGTCGGTGAATTTAATTAATTTTAAAAAATTCAAAATGGCGAACATCATTTTTTAAATTCATTTGGATTTTTATCAATTTCAGTACCTAAGGGTTTTTCAGGTCGCTGAATTCGAGTTTGACCATCATTTTTAAAACTTCAAAATGCAGGATCCAAATTGGCGGACATACTTTTTGAAAATTTTTAGAATTCATTTGGATTTTTATCAATTTCAGTATCTAGGGATATTTTGGGTCGTTAAATTTAAATTTGTCTTTCAAAATTAAATATTATGAATTCAAAATGAGGGACGTAATTTTTTTAATTCATCCCGATTTTTATCAAATTTTGTACTCTATTCTATATCCTTTCCATTAGCTGATAAAACGAATCATGACCCCAGAATGTGCCGCGTGGAGGCTGCAAAGGTTTTACATTACACTTTCTGTTCATTGTTTTTTTTTTGTTTATAATATCTGTTTAAAATTTAAAAATTTTGTCCGACATATTAGATCCACCATTTTGAATTTTTTTTGACGTCATTTTTATATTCAGCGACCCCAACAACCCTTGTATAGTAAGTTTCATAAAAATTTATCTACCAGGTTTTGCTGAACATTTTGGGCCAATCATATGATTATTTTTCCAAACAGCGAAGGGATTTATAAGATTGTTTCAAATTTTTTTAATTCTTTTGGTCTAAGTTTGTCAACTTGCATTTTCTAAGAAAAAAGTTTCGTATATTCGCATAATTCAAGTTATTTGAATCAATTAATATATAGATAACAAAAATTATTTGAATGAGATAATTTTTTTAGTGTTCTAATACTTTTACGTATGCAAATGGAAGAACATTAATTTATTTATTATAAATTTGGTATAAGGACTAAATAAATAATTATTTGACGCAATTAAAGAGATATTGGTCTAAATTAAAATAATTAATTATGAAAAATAATTGCATATTTGATATAAATAAGGGAAATTCCACGTCAACACGGACAGAGCTCTAAGCAAAAATTGCTTTGATGGATTTAAACGTTCTAGGGCTTAAAAGATTTCTACATTCATGTACTTTAAGACGCCGATGGGCGTTTTTTGCAAATTTTCATTTCCGATGCCAATAGAGCTGTCAAAAGTCAAAAGGTCCTAAAATCTCAAAATACTTTTATGAATTAAAAGCAAAAAACGGGGTAAATCAATTTGTAACTCATTCTTTAACAGTTTTTAGGGTCCCCGAATATAAATTTTAAGTTTTTTTTTAAATTCAAAATGGCGGACAAAATTCAAATTTGAACAGATTCGATTAAAACTTGTTACTCGGGGGTTTTTTAAGGTATCTGATTACGAATCTGAAATCACAATTTAAAAATTGAAAATAGTGGATCCCATATGACTGAAAAAATGTCCAATTTTGATACATTTCGCTTAGAGTCTGTAATAATAACAAATTGTTTACATTATAGAACAGTATGAAGCTAGAATTTCTTAAAAGTGACTTTAAATTCGTAATCAGATATGCTAAAAACACCCGAGTAACACTTTTTAATTAAATCTGATCAAATTAAAAAAATTTTCCACCATATTGGATTCATCATTTTCAAGTTCTACAAAGTAACTTTATATTCATAATCTGCGACCCTAAAAGCCCCCGAGTAACACGTTTTAAGGGAATAGGATAAATTTGAAAATTTTTTCTTCATATTGGATCCGCCATTTTGAATTTTTAAAAAGTGACTTTAGACTACCCGTCAAAATTGAGAGACCACCCATTTTCAGTCGAATGAAAATCGTTTTAAAACATAAAATTTATTGAAACTAAAATTTTTGTCTGCTCATTTTTTTAAAGATGATAAAATTTTGAACAGAAGAAGATATTTCAGAAGTCGTTTGGCCAATAATTCATTTAGATATTTTTAAAAAATCGCCATTTTCAATGTTGTACAAAACTTTGAATAACTTCTAAAATAAAAACTTGAACCAAAAAAATATAAAAAATTTGAAACATTCTTATTTACAGAAAAATAATTTTTAAAATTCAAACGTATTTTTTTTATTAAATTTTCTTGAAAAATCTACACCACATAATGTTTTATATATTTTCTAAAATAGTTTTTAGTACAGAAAAATTGTTCCAAATTTTTTGAATTTTTTTGTTCCAACTTTGACCGCCTGCATTTTCTAGGAAAAAAATTACACGTTAATGCCTATAAGTAATTCTTATAGTGTAGCAAATGACCTGTAAAATAAGCTTAAGATCATTTAAAAGCGTTCATTATTTTAAAAGTTATTCAAATTTTTGTAAGACATTGAAAATGACAATTTTTTAAAAATATCTAAATAAAATATTGGCAAAATCACTTCTAAAAGATCTTGTTCTTTTCAAAATTTTATCATCTTTCAAAAAATAAGAAGCAAAATATTTTAGTTTCCATACATTTTATGTTTTAAAATGTTTTTCAATCACCTGAAAATGGATGGTCTCTCAATTTTGACCGGTAGTCTAGATTCGTAATCAGCGACCCTAAAAACCACCGAGTAACAAGTTTTAATCGAATCTGATAAAATTTTAATTTTGTCCGTGCGGAATGTCCCATATATATTTAGTTATTTTAAAAAAATTATTTTATTGAGGCAAATAAATATTTATTTGAATTAAAATCCATGCATTACTGAATCAAGTAATTGACCTAATTGATTTAAAGCAATATTTATTAGATTCAATTATTCCATTCATTTGACTTAAATAATTCGAATTTGCTACAAATAACTATTTATTTGATACTACAAATTAAAATTTTTATATCAAGGGCAGTTCCAATTTTTTATAATATTGAAAAAAAGTTAAGAAAAATTAAATTTTCAATAATTTGTTTAAACAATAATTTTTTATTATTAAAAAAATATGCTAAGGACATCCTGGAGTTTCCTAAAAAATTTTAATAAAATTCATTGTAAAAGTTCCATTATTTCTATAAATAACAAGAATTCAATTATATCCAACACAAGAATTCGATTATTTTCACAAATTTTTCTTAATTCAATAATTTGTATTTCTATTATATTTTAATAAAATTTCCAAAAAGAATTTAATTATCTAAAAACATTTTGACAAAATTCTACAAGAATATTCAATTATTTTGTAAAAGAATTAAACTTTTATAAGAATTGAAATATTAAAAATAGACTTTATCTAAATTGTTATTAAAAAATCAATTATTTAAAACTTTTTTTATAAAATCCTCGCAATAATTCAATTTTAATAAATTTTCTCGAAAAATGTAATTATTGAAATTATTCTTAAAAATTAGATTAAAATTCATCAAAAGAACTCAATTATTAATTTAATAATATGCAATTATATACAAAATTAATATTAATATGTACATATACTACTTATATGTATATTTTAACAATGAAGATTAATTATTTTAATTAATATTTTCATTTAGATAAAGAAAACGTTCTCTCTCGTTCAATAACGAATGTTTTAAAAAAAATTCTGAGCAGAGATATTGCAATGTCTTTTACTGCAAGTAAACTAACTGAAGGAAAAACGATTTTTAGAGGGACGCCTATTTGCAAATGTTTACTTGGTAATTTAATTTATCACTGTTCTAATCGAATGCATATTTATTGTGGAAAACGTTTAATAAAATTTAAATTAATTATATGTTTCAGACGTTCTGACTAGTCATTGCAAAACTAAATCAGTGGAGTTTTCAGAAAAAGTATTCTATCAAAAACTAGGATTAGTTTTATCGAATTCAAAAGACTGGGATGGATTCCGTCAACAACGAAAAAAAAAATGTAGCGGAACCTGATCAGGCAGAACAGGAATTTGCAGAATAATATGTATACTTTTTTCGTTGTTAAATGATAATTTTTAATATAAATTAAGGTTAGAAAATTTCGGATACAATTGCAATATTATTTCTAAATGTGTAATATGTATTTTTATATTTTCAATCTTTACTTTAACCTTTTTTTTTACTGTTTGCACTCAAATTATCATTGTATTTTATTTAGAAATTCTCAAGTGTGTAACTTTCTTAAAATCATATTATTAGAAAAAATATTTCTTTCAACATTTTGTTTCATTACCAAATATATGTATTTTGAATATAACTCGTGAAAAATGTATACATTTTGATACTAAAAACTTATATTTAGTTTGGTGAATAAAATTTTTTATTCCCTGAAAATTCAAAATACATTTATAATTTGATTTGAACGAATTTCACAAAATAGATAAAAATAACTAAATTTTATACTAATCATTTTTTAGGTTAGGAAAACACAATTTTGTAAGAACTTTGTTCTCTTTTCTCTCTGCTAAATATAAAAATGTTAAGATATTGAAATTTATTTATTTTATATTTTAGATTCTATATATTTATATAAATTTTATTTGATATCTGCTATTATATGTTTACTATTTCAGATGAAATAATTCTCATTACAATGTATTTAATAAAAATTTGTATTTGAAATAAATATAAATGAACTTAAAAATTATATTTTTCAATTTTAAATTACACGTGTAAAATTATAAATTGTATCTGCTTAAAACTATTTATTAATTAAAAATTGCTTGTTTAAAATTTCTTTGCTAAACTGTCACATTTTAGAGGTTGTTTTTCCAAAAAGCCATCGAAAATGTAAACAACTAAAACATTGTTAATACTTTAATAGCTTCCACAAATATTATATATTAGAATATTAATTAACACATTTTAATAACGTTTTGCTATATTTATTATCGTTTTTAGAAGCCAGTGTCGTTCACTGTCAGAGTGTCAGCCACTGTACGATTATACCCGTGAAGAACATGCCTTTTTATCAACCGACTAGAACGGCCGTGATGCGTAAGCGTGCGTTATATCGTCCAAGCAGACTCGTGTTCGCTCCCCGCCCCCCTCGATATTTTTCGTTTTAATTAATTTAATTCTTTAGGTTTTCTATTAATTTATAGTGTGATTAATTAATTTATATTTCAGTGTGATGTTCTTCATTCAAAGAAAAGGTGAAAGGTGTGTACACGGAAAAAAAAGTTCACGAATCTCTCGTGAACTAGTATATCACTTTTGGATGGGACACAAAATTCTTGAAAATCAACAAACATAGTTCGTCAAAATTTCATCGACTCCTTCACTAGAAACATAGTACGGTTTCCGAACTTTTCGTCAAAGTTAACGAAATTCGTAATTCGCTTCACGGGATTCGAACCTAGTACCTATACCCTATAACATAATATTTCTAACAACTAACCGCCACGGCTAAATCTAGATACACTGTCCTTCGACAAACGAAACGATTAGCTTTGTCTGCTGTAAAACTCAGGACCGTGCAAAGTAGAAAAAGTCCCTTATCGTAACTTTTAATTCATTTTATGAATTATTTGTTTCACAAAGGAAATTAGCAAACAAAAATATTCACTAAGTAATAAAAAACACTGATTCTAAATAATAACTTTCATCAAAGAATTTTCCCGAATGTAAACACCGATGACACCGACTGAATGATGAATGCTTGATCAGCCATATTTGATGCGCATTACGAACTGCGCATACTACTGACACTCGCGAGTTCACGATTTTTTCGCGAACTTGTACCTCTACTTTTGACGAACTACTCTTTCTTAACAGTTCATCAAAAATTCATTAACTCTGTTTCAGTTTTTCGTTGACGTTCGCTATTTCTAATCAAACCCAGGAGAAAAAGTCGGACGAATGTCGGTGTTTACAACCGCCTCGGATCCGCGCCCGTGCGGACCGCCAGTACCGATGTTTTGTACCGATTCGGATTCCAAAATTCAACTGGCGTTGAACAGATTAGGCTCAGAATTTTGGATCCGTATAGTAGACTATACGCATACGCAAGCCTTACGCGTCTACGCGATACGCGCGCGTTTTGTATATGTGGAACCAGCATTAGGTCTGTACTGGCTCGGTGCTGGGGCGGATTCGACTGCGGATCTCGTCATTTATTGTTATAGTTCACATTATCAGTATAATCATAAATTTATTTTATTATATATCATAGCTAATTAATTATTACAATAACTAATTGCATTTATTATAATATTATTATTTCTATTATTATTATTATTATTATTATTATTTAACCAATAAATAAATTAATTGTATTGATGCAAAGGAAGAATATAAGAAACTTAATTTTTTCATTATATTTATAAAAATCCAACTTTATTAATGTGCAATTGAATAAATAATTTTTAATAAATAATAATATTAACTTGAAAGAAAATGTGTTCAATATATAATAATACCTACCTACAATAAATAACACATTAAATAAATATATAAAAAACAGATTATTAATTAATTTATTGTTAATTAATTAATAATCTCTTTTTAATTTAAACAATATATTAAGTAATTATTTATTGACACTTTTCTGCAAATTAAATAATTAAAAAAATATGTTGTGCATTCAAATTTCATTCAATTATTAATAATTACGTAATAAAATATTAAAAAATATAATAATAAAATAACAATTTTAACAAGTTCCTTTTTAAACGAAATATTAAAATATTCATAAATACCGGTATAACATCAGTCCGTATTTGAAAATTGTTTATTGCCGCGTAGTAATTTTACAATTTTTATTTCAGCTAGTGAGACTTGAAAGCATTTAAGGTTTGAGAGTTCCATGCGAGCGTAGCATAGTGGTTAGCGTGCGAGATTTCGGTTTGTAAATATTCGGTTAGGCGTAGGTTCGTACCCCCAAGCGTTAGGATTTTTCAAATGTAAATATAAAAAAATACCGTTAAGTGTATAAAAAAATGTGTAAAGTGAACTATCAATGAATTGTTATCAGTATTTATCTTTTGCAATTAATTATTATTTTTTTATTGATATATTTTGTTGAAATTATTATTTTGATCCGAGCCGGTTGTCAGGCGGTAGAATGCCAGCATTGCCAGCGCACATCTGGCTAGGAAATGAAAGATCCGCAGTCGGTACAGTGCCGGGTCCCAGCCGGTTGAATTATACACGGAACGGCTCTTCGCGGCCGGTTACCGGGCGGTAGAATGCCAGTTCCGAGACGGATGGCCAGCCAGCTCCTGGCCAAGTCATCTTTTGGTAGAATACCAGTTCTCGGGCGGTAGGCAGGCGGTTCCCAGCCAGTACCACTACTCCGGCGTCGGTACAGGCGAGGATCCGCGCCGGTTGGAAATTTCCCACTGGGAAAGTGAATGAAAATTTTGAAATTTTGTGTCCCATCCAAAAGTGATATACTAGTTCACGAGAGATTCGTGAACTTTTTTTTCCGTGTAATAAAATATTAAAACACATATTTGGTAAAATAAATTCTTCTTATATATGTGTAAATTTTTTTTTAATTAATTCATTTAAATTTAATAAATATTATTAAAAAAAATTATATGATAGGAATCAATAAAATTTACAATAATTTTTTATAAATTACGTACATAGTTATTTGAAAATAATATTACATTTTATTTATTATATATCATTTATTATACCAAAAAATAAACACAGCAACATTAAAAAAAATTTGTTGTATAATTTTAATTTATTTACTTTCTTGATTTCGAAATATATCGTTTTATTTCAAAATTTTTATGTGTTTTATACTTAAAGTCAATATAAAAAAAAATATTAATTTTTAAAAGAAATATTTTGTATAGTTTTTCTACAGGACTGATGATCAAAAACTGTAAAATTTGACTGGACAATAACTTGAAGAAATTTGCGTGACATCACTTTATAGTTTTTAGCCAGTTTAACTGTAAAGTGCCTCGAAATTTTCCAGCGAAACTGTCCAGTGCCATTACAAATACTACGACAAATTTCTACTAGGGTTATTTGAAAAAAATTCAAATGAATTTAATTAGGATTTTCAAGGATTTTAATAAAATTATTCTTCTCAGAAATTCAATTAGTTTCATAATTAATTAATAACATTTCACAAAAGAATTAAATTATTATAAGAAATTTTGATAAAACTATTTATAAAAATTTAAATATTTTAAATATTATTCTAATTAAATTTTGCGTAAGAATAAACTTTTTTAAAAGATTTTATTTTAATTTTTCGCAAAAATTTTAATTATTTTGAAAATTTTGGATTTATTTTTTTGTAAAAATTAAATTATTGCAGGTTAAAAATTATAAAATTAAGTAAGAAATAACGCATAAGGAATATTTTTAATTGACAAAAATTGTGTTTAATTGAAACACTTTTCTAATATTGAAAGCATTTTATTATACATTAGAATTTTCATTAATTTTAAATATTAAAAAGAATAATTAATTATAAAAAAAACTAGAGAACAAAATGCAAACAGAAACAACTAACTTTAAATTGCGAATAGATGTGAAGTCAAATTAAGTAAGGAAAAAAATAAAGTTTAGTTTAATGCTTATCTATTAACTTTCTAATTTAATATTTTCATTTTTAATAATTTATTTATTCTTATTTTTTGAAGATTTAATTAATAAATAATATTAGAAATTAAATTATTTATTGTAATGAGAAAATTCATATATCTTTGTGAATCCTTTTTTAAATTATCCCTCCATTAGTGACGCCAACCAATGAGATCACTTGAAGCTTAAAAGGACCCGAAATATTCTTCCCTACACATGGTTGATTAGGTTAGTTGGTTAGGTTGTTTCTTTCTGCGTTGTGAACCCGGGTTCTACCCCCAGTCCCTCCAAATTTATTTTCAAAATTATTCTTCAATAATATAATATTGATATTGAGGAATAAATAAGTAATCAGTTCGAAGCAATAAATAAATTATAGAGAGAAATATTTTTTATTTTATATTTTTATTAAATTTATAAATACTATTTTTTTAGCTATAAGTAAACTGAAATATTAAATAAGTTTAAGTGCAAATTAAATAGATAATTACGGAAATTCCGTAAAGGATTATTTGTATAATATAAAGAACGATGCTGAAAAATAGTCAAAATTTGCCCCCGAAGGGGATTGTAAAAGAAGTATATGTTTTTATAGATTTTGACCTGCTGAATCCGAAAATCACCCTTAGAAAGTTCTAAACCTTGGGGAAAGGGTTGAAAAACCACCCTTAACTCAGTAATACTGTTTTTAATAAAAAACAGTAAAATATGATAAAATTATGTGAATAAGAAATCTTCACACTCTAATTTAATAAAATAAGGTAACAGTAATAACAACCGCATAATTTAAATCACGATTACGACCCTTGCAGTTTAAAAAACTACCCCCTCATACATCAACCCTTATGCCAAAACCCCAAAATGTTATAAAACGTCAATATATTGATACATAATAAATCAATAATTAATCCTTTAAAAATAAACAACGTTTACCACTACTGTAGGAATATCGGACACCCCTACATATGATAAAAAACCACCCCTAAACACCAAAAAACGAAAAAAAACTCGAAATGTCATGGACTAAGATTCTAATGTTTTTGTTAAAGAGTTAAACCTACAAATAACAAATAAACAACTATTGTTACATCCACCATTAACTCAACAACTTTTAATCATGATCAGAAACCATCCCTATATCATCTTTAAAAAAATTACCTCCGAAGTTACAAATTAAAAACTAAATTATTTTGCTATTTATGACACTTTAAATAAATATTTGATATGGTGATAATCAATTTATTTCAATCAATAAAAAAACATAAAATATTCAAACCTTGAAGGTAAAGTCTGTGGTTGTCCAGTCAATAAAGATCAGGGGGTCGATTACGTAACTTATTCCGGATCCCACATTCCCCATTCCGGATTTCACATTCCAAATTTCGGATTCCACATTCCATATTCCACATTCCGGATTCCACATTCCGTATTCCACATTCCGGATTCCACATTCCACATTCTGGATTTCAAAATCCCTATTCCGGATTCCACATTCTAAATTCCGAATTCCATATTCCACATTTCGGATTCCAAATTACACATTCCAAATTACACATTCCATATTCCGGATTTCAAATTCCACATTCCGGATTCCACATTCCAAATTCCACATTCCGGATTCCACATTTCACATTCCGGACTCCATATTCCACATTCCGGATTCCAAATTTCGGATTCCACATTCCGAATTCTACATTCCAAATTGCACATTCCGAATTCCACATTTCACATTCCGGATTCCACATTTCATATTCCTCATTTCACATTTCGGAATCCACATTCCACATCCCACATTTCGGATTTCACATTCCGCATTCTACATTCCGGATCCCACATTAAAAACAGAGAGTTCAAATGAGAAATCTTAAAGGTTTATTACCTAACATTTAAGATAAGGAATCGAATCGGTTTTCTGAAATCGGTTCGGTAGATTTTTAAGAAAAGTTGCTCCCCGAAGAAAAGGTACCTTTAAGAAGACGCTACCCACAGCTGCGATACGTAACTAAATTTGCTTCAAAAAGTTTTTAAAATTCTTTCCACGAAATGTAAAGCAAGGTCCAAAAAGCATTTTGGAAAAACGGTTACTATGTTTAGCTTCAAATTACACTGATTGTGAGTGTTTTATTTATATGACTCTCAAATTAAATTTTTTTAAATAAATGAACTAAAGATACACACCGAGCATGCTCGGGTAAAACCGTATGGGGGTTCAATAGTATAATCTGTAAATGTGAAGTTAATTCAGGGTGTCTGCTGGTCCTGGAATTCCTGGAAATGTCCTGAAATTTGAAAAAATAGCCTGAAAAACTTGTTTAAACATAACCCAGTATGTCTACTAAAAATATGATTTTAAATTCCAGGACATTTTCAGGTCATTCCAGGACAAATTTTTAATTTTTCCAAAACATTAAAATGGATAATATTATTTTATATTACGATTAGCTTGTGATTACGATATGAAGCGTTAAAAATCAATATGGTAGTTAACTATTTCTTTAATCCAACTTTAAATTTGAATTCTTTTTTAATAGATCTAAAAAATTATTTTTTTTATAGTTTGAGTAAAATTTTTTAATTAATGAATATTTTTAAGTAAAATATGGAAAATTCAAGGACAAAAGTTAAAGATCCAGGACATTTCAGGCTATTTTTTCAAATTTCAGGACATTTCCAGGAATTCCAGGACCAGCAGACACCCTGAATTAACTTCACATTTACAGATTATACTATTTAACCCCCATACTGTTTTACCCGAGCATGCTCGGGGTGTATCTTTCGTTTATTTATTTAAAAAAATTTAATTCGAGAGTCATATTGATACAGGTCACTAAATGGTAGGGAAAAAACAAAACATTTTTTTTCGTTCCCGCATTGTCTTGGCCGAGCCAATGTTACTATCCTAAAGGAAAATTGTAATACCATTTTTAGTTTACTTTTTAGACTTTCTTTTAGACATTCTTTCGCGGCAAATTGTTTAAACAAAGGGTTTTTCGAAGCAATACTAGTAAATAACATTCATTAACAATTTGAAATGTATTTTTGAGTCTACCCTACATGAGCGAATTTCGTCTCACTTACGGTAATAAACCTTTAAGATTTCTCATTTGTACTCTGTTTTTAATGTGGGATCCGGAATCCGGAATGTGGAATGCGGAATGTGAAATCCGAAATGTGGATTCCGGAATGTGAAATGTGGAATATGAAATGTGGAATGCGGAATGTGAAATGTGGAATTCGGAATGTGCAATCTGGAATGTAGAATTCGGAATGTGGAATCCGAAATTTGGAATGTGGAATCCGGAATGTGAAATGTGAAATCCGGAATGTGAAATGTGGAATCCGGAATGTGGAATATGGAATCCAAAATGTGGAATCCGGAATGTGGAATTTGAAATCCGGAATATGGAATGTGGAATTTGGAATGTGGAATTCGGAATGTGAAATATGGAATGTGGAATCCGGAATTTAGAGTGTGGAATCCGGAATAGGGATTTTGAAATCCAGAATGTGGAATCCGGAATGTGGAATTTGGAATGTGGAATACGGAATGTGGAATCCGGAATGTGGGATCCGGAATATGGAATGTGGAAACCGAAATTTGGAATGTGGAATCCGGAATGTGGAATCCGAAATTTGGAATCCGGAATGTGGAACGTGGGATCTGGAATAAGTTACGTAATCGACCCCAAGGGCTAAGGGATCCAACCACTGAAGGTAAGATATATTGTTGTCCAATCAATAAAGATCAGGGTTATTAGGTCTAACCACAGAAGGTCAGAAACATTGTTGACCAATCAATGAAGATCAGGGATATCAGGTCCAACCACTGAAGGTAAGATACATTGCTGTCCAATCTATGAAAATCAGGGTTATCAGGTCCAACCACTGAAGGTAAGAAACTGTTGACCAATCAATGAAGATCAGGGTTATGGAATCCAACCACTGAAGGTAAGAAACATTGTTGTCTAATGAGTGGTTGGACCTGATAACCCTGATCTTCATTGATTGGTCAACAATGTTTCTTACCTTAAGTGGTTGAATCTGATAACCCTGATCTTCATTGATTGGACAACAATGTTTCTTACCTTCAGTGGTTAGACCTAGTAACCCTGATCTTCATTGATTGGTCCACAATGTTTCTTACCTTAAGTGGTTGGACCTGATAACACTTATCTTCATTGAGTGGTCAACAATGTTTCTTACCTGCAGTGGTTAGACCTGATAACCCTTTTCTTTATTGATTGGACAACAATGTATCTTACCTTCAGTGGTTGGACCTGATAACCCTTATCTTTATTGATTGGACTACATTTTTTCTTACCTTCAGTGGTTGGATCCCATAATCCCGATCTTCATTGATTGGACAACAATGTATCTTACCTTTAGTGGTTTGACCTGATAACTCTGATCTTCATTGATTGAGCAACAAGGTATCTTACCTTCAGTGGTTGGACCTGAATCCCTGATCTTTATTGATTGGTCAACAATGTTTCTTACCTTCTGTCGTTGGACCTAATAACCCTGATCTTCATTGATTGGACAACAATGTATCTTACCTTTAGTGGTTTGATCCCTCAGCCCTGATCTTTATTGATTGGACAAGCAAAGACTTTACCTTCACGGTTTGAATATTTTATGTGTTTTCTTTATTGATTGATATAAATTGATTATCACCATATCAAATATTTATTTAAAGTGTCATAAATAGCAAAATAACTTGGTTTTTAATATGTAACTTCGGAGGTAATTTTTTAGGGATGATATAAGGATGGTTTCTGATCATGATTAAATGTTGTTGAGTTAATGGTGGATGTAACAATAGTTGCTTATTTGTTATTGGTAGGCATAACTCTTTAACAAAAACATTAGAATCTTAGTCCACGACATTTGGAATTTTTTTCCATTTTTGGTTGTTTAGAGGTGGTTTTTTAACATATTTAGGGGTGGCCGATATTTCAACAGCAGTGGTAAGCGTTGTTTATTTTTGAAGGATTACACAGGCCTACAAATTTCAGACCTAGAAACGGGATAAGTCATTTCCGATGTAATTTGTCACCCTGAATCCAAAACTGGCAGCGAAATTGCTCTATCACGTCAGGATTCTGAGATATTCTAACCTAAAAGAGTAAAAAAGGCCTTTTTTGGCAACATTCGACTCTCAATAAAATCCACAAAAAATTTTTTTTATCATTCGAACAAATTTTAAAGGAAAGTACAATTATTCACCTTTCAAAATATTCTACACCCGATCCGATCCGACTTTTTTTCACTAAGGTACAACAATTTAAAGTTTAGGTTACACGACCTAAAAACTGAAAAAACGAAGAAAAGAATAATTGGAAAGGACTTTAACTTAAGCATCTGATTCTTAATATTTTGGGATCGTTGATTAGAAAACCGATGTCGAATTTTCAAAATTCAAAATGGCGGATCCAATATGGCGGCTGTCAAAATAAAAAATTGATCGGATTCGCTTGAAACTTTTTACTCGGGGGTTTTTAAGGTCGCTAATTACGAATCTGATGTCACATTTTCGAAATTCAAAATGGCAGATGTAATATGGCGACATATTTTTAAAAAATTTAACGGATTTGCTTGAAACTCTTCACTCGGGTGTTTTTAAGGTCGCTTATTACGAATCTGATGTCACATTTTCGAAATTTAAAATAATTGTGGATCTAATATGGTATTATATGTTAGTGAAATCGGAAAACGTGAATTTCGAAGTCTTTGGCGTAATTGAAAAAAAGATTTCCACACCCATAAATATCTAAATTGAGAAAAGATGTATTTACAGGTCTAGATATAAGCAAAAAAGTGATTCTGTATTATATTCTAAAAACGAAACCAACTATACGAAAATCTTTTGAAGAAAAATGTGTAAAGGTTCATAAAGAAAAATAAAACTTTAAATTTTCTTTACTAAAAGAGTGTATAAATTATGCCCTAAATGTTCGAATTTTACGTTCTTCGATTTTACTAACATATAATACCATATTAGATCCACAGTAAATTTAAATTTCGAAAATGTGACATCAGATTTGTAATAAGCAACCTTAAAAACACCCGAGTGAAGAGTTACAAGCAAATCCGTTAAATTTTTTAAAAATATGTCGCTATATTACATCCGCCATTTTGAATTTCGAAAATCTGACATCAGATTCGTAATTAGGGACCTCAAAAACCCCCGAGTAAAAAGTTTCAAGCGAATCCGATCAATTTTTTATTTTGACAGCCGCCATATTGGATCCGCCATTTTGAATTTTGAAAATCCGACATCGGTTTTCTAATCAACGATTCCAAAATATTAAGAATCAGATGCTTAAGTTAAAGTCCTTTCCAATTATTCTTTTCTTCGTTTTTTCAGTTTTTAGGTCGTGTAACCTAAACTTTAAATTGTTGTACCTTAGTGAAAAAAAGTCGGATCGGATCGGGTGTAGAATATTTTGAAAGGTGAATAATTGTACTTTCCTTTAAAATTTGTTCGAATAATAAAAAAAATTTTTTGTGGATTTTATTGAGAGTCGAATGTTGCCAAAAATGGCCTTTTTTACTCTTTTAGGTTAGAATATCTCAGAATCCTGACGTGATAGAGCAATTTCGCTGCCAGTTTTGGATTCAGGGTGACAAATTACATCGGAAATGACTTATCCCGTTTGTGGATCTGACAAAATTCTAAATTTTGTAGGTCTGTGTTAATTATTGCTTTGTTATGTATCAATATATTGACGTTTTATACCTTTTTGGGTTTTGTCATAAGGGTTAATGTATGAGGGGGTAGTTTTTTATACTGCAAGGGTCGTAATCTTGATTTAAATTATTCGGTTGCTATTACTTATTTTAATAAATGATAGTGTAAACATTTCTTATTTACAAAATTTTATCACATTTTACTGTTTTTTATTGAAAATGGTATCTGTGAGTTAAGGGTGGTTTTTCAACCTTTTCCCCAAGATACAGAACTTTCTAAGGGTGATTTTTGGATTAAGCAGGTCAAAATCTGAAAAAACATATACTTTTTTTACAATCCCCTTCAGGGGCAAATTTTGACCATTTTTCAGCATAGTTCTTTATATTATATTACTTACCTTATGACGCTTACTAGAAACTAACTTCTAATGCTTACAGATACTTACCAGAGATAGTTTTAAAGAACTTTTCTCTACTTGTTTTCAGAAAAGTTTCTTAGATAACTTTCTGCAAGCTAACACGGAAAACTAAAAAGCGTAGGACATTTATAGGCCAAGGGAAGCTAACGGGAAACTAACCATGTTAGCTATAGAAGCTAACATGGTTAGTTTCCCGTTAGCTTTCCGCAAAATATGGTGCTATGTGGGTATTTTTATTACAGTTTACATTAGAGAATGCAAATACAAATAATTTTTTAACACATTGAAGTTCACCATAGGACAGTGAATTCCGAAAAAAGTTCAGAAATGTTATTAAAAAGTGGGAGAAAAATATTGAACGAAATTTACGTATAATAGACTTATCCCCTTTTCTACACTGCATTATTTTTATTATTAACACACTTAATTTCCTTAAGAGAAACAATCATATTTTTATAGTACATATTGAGATAACTTTACCTATTATTAGTAGTTTTTGTTTGTTTGACCGTATTATATATTTTGTAGGATAATGAAAAGGCCTAGATACGGTATCTAGGCCTTTTCATTTTACCTATTATTATTATGTAACAAATTAATATTATTATTCATTATCGTTTTGAAAATTAGTTCTGGTAATGACATTTACCTGATAGGGAATACAGAGGAATTACTTCTTCGAAGTAATTTACTATTCTATAATGTTTCTTTCTTCTTGACGGAATTAAAATTTTTATTATGTCATCATCATCATCATCGTTAAAGAAAAGGTCCATAGCAAGCATAAGCGTTGCTGCGTTTTGTAAATTTTCTGCCATTATTTTTCAGCCGGCTTTGCAATTCTTTGCTTCTAAACTCTACAAAAACCTGAATTAAAGTTTGACTTCTTCATTTCTTTCCTTCGCTTATATGATTTTCCACGTCGGATTTTTTTACTTCATTATTTGGGTCCCCTGAAGAGATACCTAAAGGTATTTGCTAAATATCTTTAGTCAGATTTTTTATATTTGTTGTTAAAGCCAAAAACGCACCCTGGGGCGAAAAGTTAAATAATGGGTGGGGCGAAAAGTTAAATGTGAGTAAGAATTTTTGAAACGTGCCACCTAAAATTCAAAAAATTTATTTTTGGCCAAAATGTTGTTTTTTCTATAGTGCTTTACATAAAAAAACACTATGTCAAAGGATTTGCCAAAAAAAAAAATTTTGTTATTGTTATAAACAATTAAAGTTTTCAGACACTTTTTTTTTAAAAATTAATTAAAAAGAAACTTGTTAACCGATTTTAAAGATTCAAGAGGAATATCAAAAATAATATTAAAATAATGTTTAAGTATTTCTTATGGACGAAAAAAACTATAACAATTTAATTAATTGTTTAAACAATTAATTTTTGTTATTTTTTCATAAACAGTAGTTCGGGCTAGAAATTTCTAGTTTTCTCTCAATTTCTCAATTTTTCAATGAGTAAAACATCTACTAATGGTAAAAAATAAATTAATTAAACATTGCTTAAACAATAATTAATTGTTGTTATTTTTTTCATAAACGGTACTTAGGGCTAGAAATTTAAAGTTTTTTCTCAATTATGCAATTTTTCAGGCGTAAACATATATTAATCATTAAAACTAAAAATTACTTATTTATTAAATTGTTGAAACAATTAATTGTTTTTATTTTTTTCATAACTGCAATTAGAGTTATAAATTACTTGTTCTTTTTCTATATTATGCATTTTTTGTAACGAAAGCACTTAAGTATAACAAAACTAAAAATTATCTAATTATTTAAACATTATTTAAACAATTTATTTTGTTAATTTTTCAATTAACTGTACTTAACTAGAAATTCCTTAGTTTTTCTCAATTTTAAATTTTTTTTATAATTTAAATACTTAATTATAATAGTAAAACTAAAAGAATGTTATTTAACCATTGATGAACAATTCATAATTTTTCAATTGATTATACATTTAGGGCATTTATAATTTTTCAATTGATTATAAATTTAGAGCATTTATAATTTTTCAATTGATTATAAATTTAGGGATAAAATAATAATATAATAATATAATAATAATAATATAATATATAATAATAATAATAATAATAATAATAATAATAATAATAATAATAATAAAAATAATATAATTATAGTAAAAAAACTATATATATATATTTAATTTATATTTATTTTTAAATAAATAATTTTTTATTTTTTATCAGTAGATTTTTTTCATAAAAAATTGCACGATTGAAAAAACTAAATTTCTAACCCTAAGTACAGTTTATGAAAAAAATAACAACAATTAATTATTGTTTAAACAATGTTTAATTAATTTATTTTTTATTTTTTATCATTAGTAGATGTTTTACTCATTGAAAAATTGAGAAATTGCGAGAAGACTAGAAATTTCTAGCCCTAACTACTGTTTATGAAAAAATAACAAAAATTAATTGTTTAAACAATTAATTAAATTGTTATAGTTTTTTTCGTCCATAAGAAATACTTAAACATTATTTTAATATTATTTTTGATATTCCTCTGATATTCTCTTAGATTCCCGCGTCAAAGGACCGCTGCGCGTGACGTCACATGCAAATCCCGTTCTGCTCGGGATAAACAATGTTTAAATAAGTCAGTTGTCCAAGCCGTGCCATTTTTTTTCTCAACGGAATATTACTCAGTGGTAATCAGAGAATAAGTACTATTTTTTCATTTTGAAATTCGATTGAGAACATGGTTTTTTGCTAATTTGTTATAAATAAATAATTTGTTTATTTATTAAATTTCAATATTTTTTTACGAAAAAAATTTTATTCAAAACTTTGACTCAAATAAAAAAGAATGCCTCTTGAATTATTAAAATCAGTTAACAAGTTTCTTTTTAATTAATTTTTTAAAAAAAGTGTCTGAAAACTTTAATTGTTTATAACAATAACAAAAATTTTTTTTTTGGCAAATCCTTTGGCATAGTGTTTTTTTATGTAAAGCACTATAGAAAAAACCACATTTTGGCCAAAAATAAATTTTTTGAATTTTAGGTGGCACGTTTCAAAAATTCTTACTCGTGTATTTTTACATGTTATTAAAAATTTTTTTTTTATTTTTCATTTTTTTGGGTTTATTTGTTTAAAAATTATTTATTTGACATTGGGCAAGTACTCTGTCAAAAAATAAGACCGCTCACGTGAAATAAACCAAAAAAATTTTTTTTTTTTTTTGAAATTTCAATTTATTCACTTTATAACTATTCAAAAGCTTTTGTTAAGTAAACAAAGATATTTTATTAACTAAATTACTTGTTTACGTATACTTTAACTTATCTACTACTTAACACCTGTCGGAAAATAGTTTTAGTAGGCTAAAAATAGAATTTAACTTTTTGCCCCAGCCATTTAACTTTTCGCCCCAGCATGGGGCGAAAAGTTAAAAAAAACAAAATTTTCAAAAAAGGACAAAACATGTATTGTATGCGAAAATATCAGAAACTTTTTTATTGAAAGTTGTAGGGGACAAGTTGCCCTACAATATTGATGTATAAATATTTGCATCTAAGCGGATTATATTGTCTAAAAAAATCATTTATGCAAAATTTAACTTTTCGCCCCAGTCTCCCCTACTAATTCATATTAATAATAATAATTATTTTGTTAAATCAATTTTAAATAATTTTTTAACACATTATTATTCACTTCTTTTTAATAAAATTTAACTTTAGGGAAATGCAGTTTTTCTCAATTTTGCAATTTACCAAAATTTTATAAAAAAAAAACCCGATTTAGATGAAAAATAAAATTATTATTTAATCAATTATGTAAAATATTAGTAAATAACAAAATTAATTTTTTTAATGCTTTTTTGAGTAATAATTTTATTTTTTATCTGCAAATCAATATTTTGAATAACTTTAGTAAATTGCAAAATTAGAATACTGCAAAAAATTTGTAACTGACAATAATAATTTATTATTATTAATATATTAATTTTGTTTCCAATCAGCACAGGTATTATATAAGGTTAGGTAAATTGTTATAAATTAAGAAAGATACTGCTACCTCTAAAGTGATTTGTGTAAAAAGTTAGCAAATAATAATAATAATAATAATAATAATAATAATAAGATAATAATAAGATGCGAGTCCGCGACGGGCGACTCAAGGCGGGAAGAGAATTAAGCGAAAGGAGGCTCCACAGCTTGGTTCTGAGTCGCTAGTTGGAACAAAAGAGGCGCCCTCAAACAGTCCTGGCAAGTCGTATGCTGGGACCGTCTTGAGGGACGGAGCGGACAATGGAGACGGTTTCAAAGTTGTTAAAAACAAAAAGAAACGGACTCCAAAAGAGAAACCCTCAGGTGAGAAAAAAGAGCTTCCGAAGCCCCCTTTGAAGCTAAGGAGCACGGAAGCTGTTAAAATTACGGCAAGCGACCCAAAGTTTTATGAGGGTATCTTGCCGCTAATAAAAGCAAAGGTAAACCCAGAAGATACGGGTACCGTGATCCGGAAAATCAGGAGAACTTTTAAACAGGAGGTTCTCGTGATAGTGAAAAAGGGCGGAGAGACCTTAAAATTTGCAGATGCACTGTCTTCGGCCCTGCATGGTAAAGCTGAGGTCACACCTCTAGTGAATAAAAGGTCTCTAGAGATTAAGGATTTGGACGAAGCCACCTCAGAGGATGAGGTAACTGCAGCACTAAGAGAAAAGCTGGGTAAACCCGACCTGAAGATGGAGTGTCGACTTTTGACGCGCCACAGAGGAACTAAGGTTGCTCTGGTACTCTGGTACCCTCAAGGTTCGAGGGTGGGTCCATTTGTATGGAATGTATCTTACGATGATTTTCTGCGAATTGATCTACCCGAAGGTGCGGTGATCATCGGCTTTGCGGACGACGCGTTGTTCGTGTGCACTGCCGAAAGTAAGGAGGCTCTTGGGACATTGGTGAACGAATGTCTGCGACTAGCAAAAAGCTGGCTCGATACCAGAGGTCTTGAAATGGCCCTGGAAAAGACCGAGGCACTGCTGGTCACAGACAGACGTGGTTATGAGCTCCCACGAATCGTGATAGACGGATTCGAGGTCAAGTGGAGTAAGCAAATTAAATATCTTGGTGTGGAGTTGGATGGAAGGTTAAACTTCCACCACCACATGGCTACGGCGTCAAATAAGGCGATCGACTGTGCGGCTAATCTTTCACGGTTAATGCCAAATGTAGGCGGACCCCGTGAACACAAACGGAGACTGGTGGCAAGTGTCGCCCACGCTAAAATGCTCTATGCAGCACCAGCGTGGGCCCCATCCCTGAGGTGCAAAAGATGTGTGACCATCTGTGAAAAGATACTGTCGGCGCAGAGATCGATAACAACGCGTATCATCTCTGCATATAAGACGGTATCTACGAGTGCTGTGCAGGTCCTTGCAAGTGTCCCGCCAGCAGATCTTTTGGCGAGGGAAAGGGAAGAAATGTTTCTCTTTTCTAAAGAAAGAAGTTCCTTAGATGAGGAAATAAGACCAAGCAAGGGCCTGATCCGCAAAGAAGCGAGGCACAGGCTCATAGAAAGATGGCAAGAAAGATTATTTGACTCAGGCGCTCACAGGTCACGGGTGTTTTAACTCGTACCTGTGTCGCTTTAAATTACGCGAGGACGAGGTGTGTGCATATTGCCAGTTCCCTGAGGACAACGCGGAGCACACCCTCTTCTGATGCAGAAAATGGGACTTGGAGAGGCGGGCCATGTTCGAAGGTGTAAATAGTCAAGTTACACCGGAGAACATGGTATCGCTGATGACCCAGTCGGAAGAGAATTGGCGGCAAGTCGAGAACTTCATAATCTCGGTTATGTCGAGGAAGGATCTCGACGGCCGCCAAAAAGCGTAATTTAACAGCTTTTAATTTTGTACGTTTGTTTTTTATTAATTTATTTTGTGATTTATTTGTCCTTATACATTTTTTAATTGTTTGTGTTTTTTATTCATCTTTGTACAGTTTTATCTTTTCAATATTTTATACGCGTTTATTTTTTCTTTTTTTTATATATCCGTTTGTAATTTTATCTTTTGACTTTTTACACTTTTTAGAATTTGCTTTTTTATTGTTGTGCTGTAAATTCCGCTTATACTTTGAAATAGTTAAAATTTTTTTTTAACTATGGACGCAGGTTAACCGCAGAGAAAAGCAGAAAGTCACATTAGCGACAGAGTTGGAGCGCCACCCTCGAAGGCTAAAGTCTTACGACAGTTCCGAGGGAGGGTAAAGGGCTCCAGAAGAAGGGTTACGGGTTTTAGTGGGTCGGACTGGCAGTAGGTCGCCAGTTTATTAAATTTACTATTTTATATATTTATTTTTCTTTTTTTTATCTCCTTTTGTTTTATCACACCAACCCCACATAACCTTGGAGTGCGGAATCCAAGGTATCTGTAGGCAGATTTCCCAAAAGACACCCTAAGCAAAAAAAAAATAATAATAATAATAATAATAATGATTTTGTTAATCTCTGTGGATATATAGATGTTTTTTTGAAAATTTATAATATTACATTTTTTAAATATGTTTTGCCAGCACGGTGGTCTTGAAGCAAAATAAAGTATGCAGGATGATTTAAATCAGGGACCGTCACGGAAATCAAATTTTGATTTCGTTACGATATTCCAAAACAAAACGAAATTATTAATGTATTTTGATTTTGATTCGGTAACGAAACAAAATTTACTTTCTATTTTGATTCTGATACTGTAACGAAACAAAATTCACTTCCTATTTTGATTCTGATACTGCAACGAAACAAAATTTACTTCCTATTTTGATTCTGATACTTTAATACTGGAATTCGGTTTTCTTATAGAAACAGAAGTCGATTCGAATTCTACTTCAGATTTCTTATGTAAAAACGATATTATCTTCTGATATATTTGACATTTGCAACAAAATTTAGGTTCAATGAGACTTATACATGCGCAGTAGTATTTTATCAAAATTAAAACAAAAAAGAATTTTGATTTTGATATTGGAATCAAAACTAAATAGAATGGAATTTTGATTTTGATATTGGAACCAAAACGAAATAGAGTGGAATTTTGATATTGGAACCAAAACTAAATAGAGTGGAATTTTGATATTGGAATCAGAACTAAATAGAGTGGAATTTTGATTCTGATACCCATATCCGAATCAAAACAAAAGTATTTTTTAATTTTGTTTTGATTCCGTGACGGTCCCTGATTTAAATCGTTAACTTTATAACTTTTCCAAGTTTTCAAAAAATGTCGATGAATAGATTCACCTGCTTGCTCCGAAAAAAGTCCTAATTATATTTAAAAGATAATAAAAACGTTATTTGCACCTTAAAATACAATATTAAAACTACAAAAAGAAACAATTGTTTCGTTTTTCAACTATTATTTACGATTTGTGGAGGGCACCAAAGTATGGCGATCTCTAATTTGTAAGAGTTAGCGGTGCTCCCGATACAGCAGTTCCTGACAGTCTAAAGTCTAAAAACAAAATTTAATTCTTAGTACACATAAATACCTAGTAGACGTATGTGATGGAATTAAAAAAAGTAAAAAAAATGGATAAATTCAAGAGTTTAAAGAGAACTTATAAAAATCAGAAAAAAAAGAAACATCTGGGAAGGGAAACGCAGACTGGGAGCATTATGAACAAATGCATAATTTAATGTTTTAAAGACCAGAGATGAACCCCATAGCAACATCATCCAATATTACCGGTTTTAAAAAAAGTGAACCTATCGAAACAAAAAAGCGCAAAATGACTATAGATTCGTCTAGCGATGAAGAAAAGCAAAATATCAAACAGCCTCGTAAAAAAAAGAATAATTCTGAGATGGAGAAAATTCTGGACTTCATGGAGAAGAAAGAAGAAAACAGAAATAAATTTATAGAGCGTTTTTTATCTATACTTGAAAAAAAGTAAAATAGTACGGTATTTTTCTAAATACTTGTTGTTTGATATAAATTCTTTCCTTTTTTTATTTTATTCGATATTTTTAAAACAAATTTTTTGAAATTTTGATTATAGATCACATATTTGTTTGAGTGGTTTTGAGGTTTCTTCGACTTTTTGATAAAATATGTAGCATGCGTTAAACTTTTTCGTCACTTAAAAAATTATAATGTTATAAAGTAAAAAAAAAATAAATAAACTTAATTACTTATAAAAAAATCTTTCTTTGATTAAATAAAAATCTTTTAAAAATGAGAACTTTTTTTTGGTGTCAAGAATTTTATCGACTTTTTAAATTTATTTCACTAGAACTACCTATACAATTTTAATAAATGTAAAAAATTTTTAATCTTCTATATTTGTTTTTTTATTTACTCTCCCTGCGCACAGCAGGGTTCGAGGATCCTTTTACAAAAAAAATTTACAAAAATCTTAAGAGTAATAACATATAGCCTTAACCTAATTACAATCTTTCGCTCTTATTCTACTTAAAACTACTCTTATCCGCCAGTGCCCGGGCCTCCGTTTCCGGTTTCTTTCACCCAGATTAGCTTCGTCAACATATTATTTAAAATTCTCTATTCCCCATGACCCTCCCCTTCGTCCTCTATAACTTCAAGCACACCTTTTCTCATTTTTTCCAATTCTTTCATCCATCTCTCCCCCTGTCCATTCTCATTTAAAGTCCACCTCACTCTTTCATCCACTCCATCTCCCATATTCCCCTGAGACACACTTGCACACCTATCCAACACATGCTCCCAATCTTCCAGCTCATACCCACATACTCTACACATCCTTTTATCCCCTCTCATCCAATACCTACATTCATTCATCCTCTCTCCCATCCTAAAACACACCATCCTACTCCATCTGCTTTCTTCTTTCATCCATTTTAAATATTTCGGCTCTCCCACTCCTTTCACCATCTTATACTATCTATTATACTTAGTTCACAATTCTCTCCCATCTTTCATCCTTATCTCTCTCCTTCCATCCCTCTTCCAAAATTTCCCCACCCCTTCTTCCTTTCCTTCCCTCTTTTAACGCCACCACCCTTGCTTTTTCCCATTTTGACCACTCCCTAACCGCCCTCTCCTCCCTATCTTTTATCGCTTTCCAGCACATCTGTGTCCACATATTTCCCTTTCCTTGACTCATTCTTTCTTCAAAATTCCATGCTCTCTTTCTTTGACGCACCACCATTTTCTCTCTTCCTATCTCTTCTCTCAACATGTACCCTGGACACCACATATTCACCCCCATCGTCCATCTTATATACTTCTCATGCATGCTCTCAACTTTACTCCATTCACACCACCCCACACTTCCACTCCGTAACACAACACTGACCATACAAACGCATCAAACAACCATAACCTCTTTTTCCAATCATTCATAAACCTTCTCTTTCCTATTCCCCACACTTGCCCCATAATTTTTCCCGCTTTCTCCACTCTTCTACTAACATTTAACTTGTGACTACCATTATACGCGAACCAATACCCTAGATAACAAAACTCATTCACTTCTTCAATCTCTCTTCCATTCATTTTCCACACTTCCTCCTCACCACTCCTTTTCTTTCTAAATCTCATCATCTTCGTCTTTTCCACATTCACCCATAACTCTTTACTTTTTGCATACACTTCAAACTCCTTAACTAACAACCTCATTCCACTTTCATTCACTGCAAACAAAACCACGTCATCCGCATATGCTAGTGAAAACAGTCTTCCTTTTCCCAGCACCACACCTCCCTTCCCTCTCTTCTCTAGTCGCTCTTCCAAATCCGCCATTAATAGACTGAACAGAAGAGGACTTAGCGGGCAACCCTGCATAAGTCCCCTTCCCATCCAAAACGTCTCCCCTAATTTCTCTCCCACCCTAACCCTAGCCTTTACGTCTGTATTTACTTTTTTGTTTCCTAATTTTTTTACTAATTTTCTTGTTAAATATTTTTAAATTAAAATAAAAAAAAAATATTAAAACTCGTTAAATTCTTGCAAAAAATTTAAGAATAATTGAATTACTTAAAAAATTGTATTATTTATGAAAATAATTATATTCTCGCTAAGAATTATTAAAAAATTCTTGGAATCCCTAATTAAATTTCTTTGAAGAATTATTTTCAATTTGTTTAATAATTGAATTTCTTTAATAATTTTAACTGGAAATTTTTAAAGTAATTTATTTATAATTTAATAAAATAAAACAATTTTTAATTTTAATCTTTCAAGTTTTTAAAATAAATCAAGTTTTTCTAAAACAATATAATTTATTCAAGGAACTTTATTAAAATATAGAAAACAATAAAAGTAATTGAATTCTTACAAAAAATTTCTTAAATTTATTGAATATAATCGATTTTGATAAAAATTGTCATAAATAATTTTACTATTAAACTTTTATTAAAATTATTAATTGAAAATTAAATTCTTTTAAATAATTTTATTAGAATTTTTGTGAGTAATTAAATTATTTTCAAGAATTTCTTTAAGTTGATTTTAAATGATAATTTTAGAGAAAGGTAGATTATGCATTTTGTGTCCCTCTAATTATGCGCTTAAATTGTGCACAATTATGCGTAATTATGCGCTTAAATTGTATGTACAATTATGCGGAATTATGCAACTAAAAAGATGAATTCTGCGTTAATTATGCGATAAAATGAGCATGATTATGCAGAATTATGCAATTAAAAAGAATTCTGCTTCAATTATGCGCTAAGAAATGTTCATTTTACAAAATTATGCTGCATTTAAAAAAAATTTTTGATTTGGAACAGTTACTGGTTATTTTTCGAAACCAATTTCCCGAAAGGCCCTATCCCGAATGTCTAAAATCCCAAATACCTTTTTCCCGAATCTAATTTCCCAAAGATTTATGAACCCAAAATTTTTTTTGGTTTTTTATTAAAAATAGATATATGTGCGACTCCAAGTAAGAATTTAGTTTTTTTGGAGTAAGTAAACCAATTGCAATAAAATTCAGGAATTTTAATCTACACATAAAAAGAAATGTTTCCACCACACTTAATTCAGAAAAAAAAATGAAAAAATTGTTTATATTATGTTTATACAAATTTTTATAAACAAAACAGGTATTAAATAATAATTAAATAACTCTTGAACGACCAAACGAAATTGAATGAGGCAAACACTAAACAAATCTTTGCTGTGGTTTCTTTAAGATTCCGAAAAAAATTTTAACAACGGAAACATCTTTATACTAATTAGACATTCAGACACGGCCTTTCGGGAAAATGACCGGAAACGATGTTACTCATCATATATAGTACTTACTGCTTTTTAAAATTTAAGATTTATTTAATTTTTCAATAACATTTAACAAGTTAGTTAATAGTTTAAAAACTTATTTATTTTATTATTTAATTTAAAAAATATTTTAAAAATAAAGAAACTAAAAAAAATTTTCCATGGTTTTTAGTTAAAAAAGCACTATTTTGAAAATTTTGAGTCTATTCTGCGATCATTATGCAAAAAGAGTACAATTATGCAGTAAGTAAAAAATTATGCAATATTATGCGCTCTAGAAACATGTTGTAAAAAGTTTAAAACATGAATTAACATAATATTATAATGTTTCTACTTGATTTTAAAAAATTATGCAATTATGCAATCGCATAATCTACCTTTCTCTAGGGATGGAAAAACTGAAAAAAAATTCTTCGTAGATGTATAGTAAATCAACCAGTTGACTGATAATGTATCATATAAAATAAACAATCAACCATTACAAAATTAGTTATGTAAAAACTTGAATAACTTGAACAAATTTTAATAGATTTTCATTCAACTTGGTAAAAAGAAGTTTTTTTTTATTTTGCTGAATAAGAATCTAAAATCAAATTTTTAAATTTCAAAATGGTGGATCCAATATGGCGGATGAACCTAAAAATAATATTTTTAAAAATTGATTAAATTTGCTTGAATCTGGATACTAGGGGGTTTTTGAGGTCGCTGTATACGAATTTGACGTCAAATTTTAAATTTTCAAAATGGCGGATCCAATATCGCGGATGAACCTACAAATATTTTTAAAAATTAATCAAATTTAAAAAAAAAATTTTTTTTTTTTGTAAAGAAGACCTAATTTCCTTTTTTATGTAATTTTACATTGCCAAAGTAATAAAATTGTGAAATAAAAGCAAATTTATTCAATTATTTTCTTTTAAAATGTAGTTCAATTTCTGTTTACATTACCCCGAGTTTTCGAATTCTCGGGGTAAATGTAAACACTTAATTATTTATTAACTAAATTGACGGAAATAAAAAATCGAAGTCAATTTTTGTTAGGGCATTAATAAGGAAGAATTACATATTTTTGTTTGATTTTTTAATTTATTTTTATGCAAATGCGAGACAAAATACTGAAACAGTAAAACTTTGATTTTCAATCTTTTTTGCATTAAAAAATAACTTACATTATGGCATTGCCAATTGTCAAAATAAAATATTGGCAATACTCAGAACATCTTGTAGGTGAGCTGAGGTAAAAATATTGACGTCGTACTTATTTTTAAATTTGTAAATTTAGCTACATCTACATCTACTGTTTACATTTACCCCAAATGACCCTAAATCACTAAAATTTATTAGAATTCATGTAGCAATTTTATGGGATCGTTCTAGTGAATTTCTATTTCTTTATACTAATTAGACATTCAGACACGGCCTTTCGGGAAAATGACCGGAAACGATGTTACTCATCATATATAGTACTTACTGCTTTTTAAAATTTAAGATTTATTTAATTTTTCAATAACATTTAACAAGTTAGTTAATAGTTTAAAAACTTATTTATTTTATTATTTAATTTAAAAAAATATTTTAAAAATAAAGAAACTAAAAAAAAATTTTCCATGGTTTTTAGTTAAAAAAGCACTATTTTGAAAATTTTGAGTCTATTCTGCAATCATTATGCAAAAAGAGTACAATTATGCAGTGAGTAAAAAATTATGCAATATTATGCGCTCTAGAAACATGTTGTAAAAGGTTTAAAACATGAATTAACATAATATTATAATGTTTCTACTTGATTTTAAAAAATTATGCAATTATGCAATCGCATAATCTACCTTTCTCTAGATAATTTTAAAAACCATAGAAGTAAACAAAAAATTTTGATCAACCTTTTAAAATTATCGCGTCTGGTGGTAGTAATTATAATAAAATATTTGATTATTCTCACGTTTATTAAAATTGTAGGTATTGAAAATAATTGAATTTCTGAGAATAATTTTATTATTTATAAAAATAATTTAATTCTTTCGAAGAATGTTGTTGTTTATGAAAATAATTGAATTCTTGGACAAAGAATTGTATTAAAAATTTTGAAATTAATAAACAGGAATAATTAATTAGTAAATTAGTTAATAATTGAATTGTTTGAAAGTTTGAATCGGAAATTTTTCAATAATTCGTATTTGAAAATAAACATTTTTTTAATTTGCATAATCCCTAATGAAAATAAACACGTGTAGATTTGGACACATGTAAATGCACGAGTAAATTCACAAGGAAAAGATTTTACACGTGTAATAATGTTTTCCTCGTGTAACTACACATGTAAATACAGGAGAAAAAATTGTTACACTTGTAAAAAACGTTTCCTCGTGTATATTTACATGCACTGAGAAAACTGGAGAGTCAAATTCAGAGGTTCAAAAAGTGTATGTTTCCTTTGCTTATGAAGAGAGTTAAATAGTCCTTCTAAAATAAATTTTGAATTGATAATGGAAATCTACTTGTATATTCTCTCCCATTATATCTGAGGGTTAAAAGTTGCGCAGAAAATGTGTACGATCTGATGCGCGCGAAATTATTTTTCTGACATTTTATGTATTTAATTTAGGGGTTAGGTTGCCATATTTATTCATTTCGCGCCGGATAAGGAAGGGATTTCTCAAGATGGTTAATTTGTCCCTCTGTTATAAACTCATTTTCCCTCCAAAAGAAATGGCACGAATATCTATCAATGCGGTGTATTTGAACATTTAGATTGTTATCCAATAGCTAACTCTCAAATATCAACGATTTGTCCCTCCAGATGTTTAGTCCAATACTCCAGTTTTCTCAGTGTGTGTAAGATATGTCCAAAAAGACACATGCAATTACACGTGTAAATTTTCACATAATAATAAATAGAATACCACATTCCGCGCGTATAATTTGCTAGTGAAATAATTAAACTACTTATTTAAATCTGAAGTAGTCAATATTTTGACTAATTCAAGTAGTAATTCTACTACATTACATTTGTATAAAGTAGTAAAACTTGCTATATCCCAGGTAAAAAATGATTCGCACGAAATTCGTACGAATTTCGTTCAGAAATCTGTCTAGATTCGTACAGAATTCCTATCGAATTCGAACGAAATTGCTAGTGAAATTCGTGTGACGTTTTGAAACGTTTTTTCGCACGAATATTCGTGCGAATAGTACCCGGATTTTTAAAAATGAATTTTCAAACAAAAATTTCTTTCGGAAATCCGTATGGAATTCCGCATGAAATGTCAACTAAAAATTTCCTCAAAAATTTTCAGCGAAATTTCCATACGAAATTCGTATGAAATTCGAGCGAATTACGAACGGATTCATTTTGGAAAATTTTTATAAAATCTGCTCGTAAATTCGTATGGAATTTTGCACGAATTCGATAGGAATTCTGTACGAATCTGGACAGATTTCTGAACGAAATTCGTACGAATTATACGAATCATTTTTAGCTGGGTATAAAATGCATAATTACCTGGTTTCTATACTATTACCGGGTATAACATCTCAAAATTATAGTGAATAACCTTATCCAGATTCGTTAAAATTTACAAATAAATTAATAAAACTAATCGTTTTATAAAATAATTGGTAAAATTTTACTAATACATAAAATTGTCAAAAAATGAAACCCCTCATAAAATTAGTTAAAAAATTTTAAATAATTATATTAAAATGTATTATGAGTTTTGATTTTATTTTTTTTTACATAATTTTAGTATATTAAAATATAAATACATAATATCTACACTGTAAAAAAATCTGGTGTAAATTTACTATGTCCGACGTTGGAAAGTTTGGTCACTATGTCCGACGTGGTATTTTTACACGCCGACTGTAATCTACATAACCTGCAAATATTTTTTGAAATAATATTTTCAGTCGTAACTTTTTGTATTTATGAAATATAGCCCAAAACTGTTTGTAATATTATTATTTACTTATGAATTAGCATATACTTTCTATAAATGTATATTATATACACTTTTTTAGAGTTATTTATAAAAACTTGAAAATTTTTCGAAAATCTTAAAGGAATAAGAAAATTACATTCGCCATGTAATTGTACAGATCGTGCGACGTAATATTACGTCAAAGTGTAGAAATACACGCAATGTAAAAATACCACGTCGGACATAGTGATCAAATTTTCCTACGTCGGACGTAGTAAATTTACACAAAACTATTAAATTACATAGTCGTATAATGTAAAATTATTAAAAATAGTAAAACTACTTTTGGAACGAAATAAATTTACTACGTACAACCTATAATTTTGATGTGTGAAATTACAAGTTTTGTGTTATTTTACACCAGATTTTTTTACAGTGATATATCTATATCAAAAGACAAAATTCTTTTTTTTAATTTACATTAAGTGGGTTAATTAAGTTTTTTCGTATTATTATAACGATACAAACTTTCATTATATTTTTTCCACCCCGGTGGCATTGATGAGTTGAAGTGTACCATTACTTTTTCATAACACATTTTATAACCTCAAAATATATGATTTTTTTTAAAGCACCTAATTTACCTCATAATTAATATCTGTTATAAATAATACCTAAAAAATATTTTATTACATTAAAATTGTCAATTTAAATTAATTTGGTTCATTTTTATTTCTTATTTTAAATTTTTTATTTAGCAACAATCACATCATCGAACCACCGAACCAGCGAACCATCGAACGTGTTCCTATGTTCCACAAGCTAAAACGACATTAGCAGAAACAGGTTTCCTCTCTTTGCCTCGTGGCGCGTAGGCGCTTCCGTACAGATTTCAGGTGTAAAAACTACGGAAGCGCTCATGCGCAAACCCTAGCAAGTGTGCTTGCCTACCGCTCTGAGCATCTCGAAGCAGCTCGGCATGTGTGCATATAGGCACACCTGCACGTGTGCTTTGAATGTCTTGATTCTCATCATTTTTCATAAATTAATAAAAACTAAGTGCCTTATTTAATTAAACTGTTAACAATAATTATAAATATTGCTTAACGTAATAAATAAAATATATTTTATTGAAAAGCGCTTAATTTAATTTATTTCACTGATTTTTTTTCAAAAAAATTTACATAACCTCTATATAATTTAACATCTACTTTATGTTAAAAGCAAGAACTTTATTTTGTTTTAAGATAATTCTATAACATTATTGTTCAAAGTATATAATATAGTTATAATGAAATTTAAAAAATTTAATTTTATTTGTTATGAAAATATTTATTATCAAAAAAAAATTATAATACTATAACATGCGACACAATTTTAGATGGAGTTTGCGAAGGAAAAAATAAAAATAGAATACAAAGAGGAAAAGCAATGCATTTTTGTAATTGACAATAAAGTGAAAAAAGCTATGATGGATGGATAATAAATAAATAAAATAAATATTAATAAATAATAAAATAAAATAATAAAAAATAAATAAAATAAATAAATATTTTCATAACAAATAAAATTAAATTTTTTAAATTTTATTATAATTATATATTATATACTTTGAACAAAAATGTTATAGAATTATCTTAAAACAAAATAAAGTTCTTGCTTTTAACATAAAGTAAATATTAAATTATATTGAGGTTATGTAAATTTTTTTGAAAAAAAATCAGTGAAATAAATTAAATTAAGCGCTTTTCAATAAAATATATTTTATTTATTACTTTAAGCAATATTTATAATTATTGTTAACAGTTTAATTAAATAAGGCACTTAGTTTTTATTAATTTATGAAAAATGATGAGAATCAAAACATTCAAAGCACACGTGCAGGTGTGCCTATATGCACACATGCCGAGCTGCTTCGAGATGCTCAGAGCGGTAGGCAAGCACACTTGCTAGGGTTTGCGCATGAGCGCTTCCGCAAAAAACGGTCTGAACGCAGCTTTTGCGCAATTTACTATTTCAGAACGCAACCCTTCTAGTTAAATACCTATAAAACTGCAGCCAGTATCACACACACTATCTGATTCATACGCTCTCAACGAATCAGAGTCCAAGTTAACAAATTTACTTTTCAAACTAAAATGAGAACCTTTCACGCCTCCGAGGCGCTTCAGGGCCTATATCTCGTAAACACCCACCGTAACCCACCAATACGGTTTTTACGCGAAAACGCATTTACCGAACGGTCACCACCAATACTTTTTCTCTATTCTAAATACTTTTTTTTACTGGGCAAGCTTTCTAACGCGATATTAAAATTGAAAAAACCTATTTAAATAACTGCCTCGCAAACCAAAATGTGCCGTCTTGGCTGCCTCGCCCCGTTCTCCTCTACAGACTTATTTTACAGAGTTAAAACTATATTTAAAAAATTCTTCAGTTTGATCAGATGAACAGTTCAAAATTGGTTGAGCTTTGAAAAATGATCTAAAAAAGAGGTGTGTTTTCCGAAAGCTAAACGAAATAATTTTTCATGTCGTAATAAACTAAAACCTATATTACAAAATATTTTATAAAGCTTTTAAATCAATATTATGTATAAAGAAATACAGTTGAATTAATTTAAATTAATAAAAACATAATTTTTGTTGCATTATTCCATGCTTTTTAATTGAAATAGGCCCTGTGCATAACTGACGCCATCGGTGGTGACTTTTAACAGTTGGTCCTCTTTCAACTCACATTCTTGAAATCTACTGTACCTCGTGGTGTTCTTGGAGGGACGCGGTTTCTCGTATAGTATAACATATTGGGAACCTGTCGAGCAAAAAGACGACAGTCGATATCGTCGTTATTACCAATTGAAGAAAACTAAATTCCAGATGTCGCTTATGTAGTGAAAAAATTGAACGCATCCTTTGTAGGTGTGACGGCAGGTCAGCTGATTTCTGAAAGAGAAATAAGATCATTTGCAGACGTTGTATAAAGTAAATAATATTTTTTTTAGAAAAATTCTGGTATACTATTTCTGAATTAAAAACCTTTTTTTTGAAAAAATGGCACTACATTCTGCAGGAAAGGGAAAACTTTTAGCTGTCATTGGTGATGAAGTGAGTAACAAATTAATACTTCCTTTTTACTCCTAAAAATTCTTTTAATAAGTACAAAAATTTTATTAATAATCAATCAGATTTTTTAAACTTAATAAATTAGAAGTTAATTGATTTTTTTTCAGGATACCTGTGTAGGATTTTTATTGGGAGGCGTTGGCGAAATTAATAAAAATCGTCATCCTAATTTTATGGTTGTCGACAAAAGTAATGTTTTTATGATATATTTAATTTTAGCTTCACCCTTATAATCTTCATATTCGTTTTAGTTTCTTACCTTTTTAATAGTATTCTTCTTTTTGGTACTGGTATTATTAGAATGTAATGTTTAATGTTGATATTTTTATTATAATTTTTTGCTATTTTAGTAATTTTAAATTACTTTTGTAATTCTTTTAATTCTTTATTATTAGTGATAATTTTAACTGTTACTTAAGTTTTTATAACAAATTACATTATATTACTTTTAGATACAGCGGTTGGAGAAATTGAGGATACATTTAAACGTTTTATAAAACGAGATGATATTGATATAATTCTTATTAATCAAAATGTAAGTTTAAATTATTTTTTCAATGTTCTTTAATAAAAAAATATATTTACTTAAGAATATATATATAATTAATATTTAAATGATTGAAATATTATTAACAGTATTGTCTAGAAAACAAAAATATTAATTATCAAGAAAAAAAATTGACAATCAAAAAATTAATTGGTTTATATAAATTTTTTGTCATACTAGCTCCTCCGACGGCCGCAAGCGGCCGTCTACGGTGCTAGTTTTTATATGTCCATTGTCCAAGTCCATTATTTTATTAATAATAATATTCAAATTTTTTCAGTTAATAATTTGCTTATTTATATTTGAAATGTTGACGTTTTTTTTTAAATGCAAAATAAGATTTATTATGAGTACTTTCTCTTAACAAAAATAAAATTTATATATTCGCGCTCTTTTTAAATAACATACGACTGCAGCGCCACCTTCACATGTACAAACAATTTTAAAAACACCCTTCTATTAAGATTTTACATTCTCATTGCCCATTCTTTACTTCGATACTTTTCGATACATTCGACGTTTCCACTCCATGTCTTTTTTAAGAAAGGATTGCTTCTTAAAAATGATTCGATTTTAATATGCATAATTATGGCTTATTTTCTTTAAAAAATGATTCTTTACAACGTAACCATTCAGGTTTTTAAATAAACACGCTGTTTTAAAAATATGCTTATTTGTTTAGAAGAAAATTTTTACTTTTTCTAAACAAATAAGCATATTTTCCAAACGGCATACGTGTTTAAAAATTTAAACGGTGACATTAAAATATATTAAAATCGAAATACACTACCGTCGGGAATTATCGGAACGGCTGCACGCGCACGGCCCAAAAACATACCAATCTTTAAATCACGATTTTTTTGTAAATACAAATGTCAGAAAATTAACAAATATAGGTACCATTCGAAAGATTATTAAATTCTACGATTAATGATACATGACTGAGAATTTTAATAATTTATACAAAGATTGCAGCAATCGACAAATATAACAAAAAAATTTAAAAAATAAAATTTTGGAAATTTTTTCAACTCCTGCATATTTTTTTAAAATTGTAGAAAAAATTTGAAACTTACATGGGTGTAATCATTCAAATCTCATTTTTAATTTAAGACCAAAAAGCGACTATGTAATTCAATGCATTTATCAAAAAACATGCTCGGACGTTTATAATGATATCTCATGAACCGAATAAGATTTTTAAACTCTTTTGGTCTTAAATTAAAGATGAGACTTAAATGATCACACCTATGTAAGTATCAAATTTTTTTTACAATTTTAAAAAATATGCAGGGGTTGAAAAAATTTCCAAAAAAATTTTATTTTTTAAATTTTTTTGGCAAATTTGTTGATTGCTGCAATCTTTGTATGAATTATTAAAATTTACAGTCATGTATCATTAATCGTAGAATTTAATAATCTTACGAATAGTATATTTGTTAATTTTCTGACATTTGCATTTACAAAAAAATCGTGATTTAAAGATTGGTATGTTTTTGGGCCGTGCGCGTGCAGCCGTACCGATAATTCCCGACGGTAGTGTATATTTTTTTTAATTTTTAAGAAGCGATATGACAAAAAATTTGGATTACATTGAAATTATATAATAAATTTTGTAAGTTTTAAATTTTTTTCTTGAAAATTAATATTTGTTCTTTCAGAAAATTCGAATGATAATAAAATTTCAATTTCTTAAATGTGAATTCATTATTTTTTTAAGTCTGCATTCAGGGTGGTCACAGATCAGTAAAGTCAGGAAATAGTACATTGCACAACTAGTGCTGAAAGTGTGATTTTTCGAGAGTGAAGTTTGCGGTTCGAGCGTAGCAAGAGCAGCAATCACTTGAGAAAAATCATTTTTTCATCACGTGTTGTGCACTAGGTTTTCTCCAACGCCTTGCGAGGAAAGGTTTTTTCTTGAGTTTCGTATAATTTTAATTTAACGGATGCTTATTAGGGTGTCCGTAAGATATATGGGAAATTTATTTTTTCGAATTTTGTTTACGCCACCCCCCACTTTGGTTTCAATAAAATTAAAAATAATTTTCCCAAAATCTGAAGCGGATTGATTAATATAAACACGTGCTAGTAATCGATCTAAATTTCCCATAAAAAATAAATAAAAAAATGCACTTTTAAAAAAAATTATAATTTAAAAATTTTTTATGCACAAAATTCTCCAGATCACAAATCTTTTCATTTTGAATTGTTTATCAAGAATCTGATATCAGAAATTAATTTTTCAAACTTTTTGATCGAATATGGCGGACATAAAATTTTGATTTTCCACATTTTTTAAGTAAATATTCTAAATATTAATTTTTTAGATTAAATCCTCCTTGACGGTGTATCAGAATATTTATTTCAAAAATGTGAAAAATGAAAATTTCGAGTCCGCCATATATTGGATCAAAAAGTTTGAAAAATTAATTTCTGATATCAGATTCTTGATAAACAATTCAAATTACCCCTGAGTAAGAAAATTTGTTGAATTTCTGCTAACATTTACGTGATAAAACGTTGCATACATTGTGGTCTGCATTTTTATGACCCACTTTAAATATCCGCCATTTTGAAAATTTTTTTAAATTAAATTTTTGTAGAAGTGCTAAGTATCTTATAGTGCAGTTAAAAATGAAATGATTTGTGACCTGGAGAATTTTTTGCATAAAAATTAAAAAAATTATGATTTTTGTTTAAAAAGTGCATTTTTCTCATGTATTTTTGATCGATTACTGGCATGTTTTATTATCAATCAATCGGCTTCAGATTTTGGGAAAATTTATTTTATTGGAACCAAACTAGGGGGAGGCGTAAACAAAATTAGAAAGTCGCATTTTTACGGACACCCTAGTGCTTATCCTTTACTAAAAAAGAAAGTTCGAGAAAAATCGAAGAACTAGCTCGAAACTCTATTTCTATTGAAACTCGAATTCTCTCGAAACTTTAGAGATATATCGATATTACGTCATCACAGAACTTTCTTAAAAAAGACTACGCACGCGTGAAATGCAGGATGACGTCAAACCAAGATAGAAAGATGGCTACTGTTTGTTTTCTTTTGGAATCTTATTTTATTTTCGGCAAATAATTGTTTTTTATTATTATAATATAAATAAAAGTATATTAAATGTTTTTTAATTTTGTAATTTTTGGGCTGCGTCTACAATGGAAAAATAATGTGTTGAATGTGTTATGTTGTAGTATTTCTGGTTAGTGCTAAATGTACAAGGTATGCACTTTGTAAACAAATGTAACCTCACTAACTTAGTTACTTAATCGGAACAAAACAAATTTCTGTTGTTGTTGTGACCGACTAAAAATACAACAAAATAACCATATATATTATACGTATAAATAATAAATAAACATTTATTTGCTGAAGAATGAGTAAAAATTAAAAAAAACGTAGGGTAACAGTTTTTTATTATTGTTTATAAACCAGTTTTCGTTCGAAGTGATATTTTAATGTTTTATTATTTTTGAACAAATATAATAATTTTTGAATTTTGACACAAACATTTTGTTTCAAAATTTATTTAAACAAATGAAATTTGTTGTTTTTACATTTTTTTATCACAACAAAATCATAATTTAAAGGTAGGAATAACATGAAAAAGCAAATTACGTGTTAAAAATTTTAAAGAATATTTACGTGTTAAATGGAAAGTGGAAGCAACGTAGTCGACCGCGTAGCGGTCGACGGAGGCGCTACACAGAGAGAAATTTATAGTAGTGGGTAACATAATTGTGGTTAGGGTGACCATCTTTAATGCTACGTATACAGACAGCTATCTAGATAGTCACCGTTACCATCAATATCATCAGGAGTAACATCTTGGTAGTAAGGGGTAGCATAACTATATTTTTTTTAGCATCTGTGATGGTTGGCAGTAGCATAATGATAGTATCGTGTAACATCATCTTTTTAACATCAAAATCTGACTATCCATTTCTCTCAGTGTAGTGTTTAATATAATAACAGACGAATGTTTTGAGTGGGGAAGAAGTGAGACACAAAATATATCTCGCGGTCAAGGAACAACACGGAGAAAAATAAATAGTAATAATTATACTATTCTCGATGAAAAATTACTACTTTCAAGTAGTAATTTTGAAACTGCTCAAGAAATAGTAACTTTTGCTTCGTTTTCAAACGATTTTTACTATTTTAAAAAAGTATAATTTACTTCAAGGAATCTAAATTTTACTAAAGGCCGAGTAATATTTAAAATGTTCCGAGCAATTAATACGAATCAGAGCAATTATTACTATTTAGTAAAGATTTTTACTCGGAAAAGTAGTAATCCGTACCCACTCAATGACGCGCCTCACACCGACGGGTGAAAAGAATGCCGGCGCATTTACACTAAGCCTCTCGGCTACACAATTGCTATGGAAGAAAATTTCGGTTACCCGCATATATCCCTTTCCCATGTAGCACGTAACATTACAGTAATATTACCCGGTAAAATTACTGTAATATTATGGTCATATTAAAATGTCCGCCTGATGGTAATATTACCCATCAATATTATAGTAACATTACAGTAATATTATGCGGTAATATTTCAGTAACATTACTGTAATATTACATACTTAAGAAAAAATTGAAAAAAAGTTTATTTTCTAACGATAAAATAAAAAAAAATTTCTTGTTTATTCATTAGATATGCATTTCACAGCCTTTTTTATTTACTTTACACACTGAGAAAACTGGAGTATTGGACTAAACATCTGGAGGGACAAATCGTTGATATTTGAGAGTTAGCTATTGGATAACAATCTAAATGTTCAAATACACCATTGACAGATATTCGTGCCATTTCTCTTGGAGGGAAAATGAGTTTATAACAGAGGGACAAATTAACCATCTTGAGAAATCCCTTCCTTATCCGGCGCGAAATGAATAAATATGGCAACCTAACCCCTAAATTAAATACATAAAATGTCAGAAAAATAATTTCGCGCGCATCAGATCGTACACATTTTCTGCGCAACTTTTAACCCTCAGATATAATGGGAGAGAATATACAAGTAGATTTCCATTATCAATTAAAAACTTATTTTAGAAGGACTATTTAACTCTCTTCATAAGCAAAGGAAACATACACTTTTTGAACCTCTGAATTTGACTCTCCAGTTTTCTCAATGCATGCTCGTGTAATATTACTGTAATTTTAAATTAATTTTGCTCTGAAAAATTTACTTTAACATTACTGTAATTTTACTATATTTATTTACATAAGCTACTGAATTAAAATATAAACATTAATAATAATAATGCAATAATAATAATAATAATAATAATAATAATAATAATAATAATAATAATAATAAACGACAGTATTATTAATTTAAAATTACTTAATTTAATTATTAAATTATTAGATTATTATTCTTAGATTTCTTATTCTGATTTTGTACAAAATAAAAAAGAATTATTTCAATAAATGTTATAAATAATTTTATACAAAGCTAGAATTGCACATTTTAATATATGTATAAAACTTTGGAGTATAGTATTATAATGTTAATGACTTTGAAGTCAGGCTACGATCGCTGGGCATGACAGTAGTGACGTCATCACACACACAGGTCTATAGTAGTAGTGGTACGGATTACTATTTTTTCGAGTAAAAAGTTCGCTCTCCAATAGTAAAAGTTGTTTCTTGCAGAAGTAATTAGTAGAATTTCTACGAGTAATATTTACAACATATCGAATGTAAAAAGTAATACAAAATTTAATAAAATTTACAATGACGATGTAAAAATTAAAATTCTTAAAGCAATTTTTAAATGTGACTAATGTAATAATTACTATTAGTAATTTTTACTACCAGAAATAGTAATATTTACTTCATTCGAAGTACATTTTACTATGAATAGTAATTTTTAATATAAAAGTAGAATTATTACTATTCCATAGGAACTTTTACTAGAAACTCAGCACCATTTTTCTCCGTGAAGAAAAAAATGAGGTCATGATTTACTTTTACCACGCTAAAATTTACTTTCGCCATGCTGAATTTACTTTCGTGTCTCTCTTCAGAGAAGTTGAGAAAATTTCTACTTTCGCCACACTTATCTAACAAAAAAGTACTCCTTTCGGAGCAGGCGTTGGAGAAACAAAATTTTTGTCAGTAAAGTCAGGGAAATGATATGAAAAAAAAAATTTTGTCAGGGAAATTAAGAAAATAAATAATAATTTTAATGTTAATAAATTGTCAAGGAAATTGATAGGGTAGAGTGGGGTAAAAAAGCCATGGTGTAAAAAAGCCATTTGAGTTTTATTTAAAAACTATTAAGCCGATTTATCAGCTGTTTAGAATATAAATACTATTAGGTAATACGCAACTTTTGAATCTAATTTGAATGTTGTACCTAAATTAATATTGTTTTTATTGTAATTTTAATTTTTTGTTGCTTTTTTGAAAACATTTTAGTGAACTTTTCAAACATATTACAACCTGATTAAGTGAACGAATAATAAAAGTAAATGTTTGTACATAAGGAGAAAAGTATACCGAAAACGTATACAATGTTAATTTTTGGAAATTGAACTGAATTAACAATTTATTTTTGCTTTTTTTAATAACTGGTCATGGGTGTAAAAAAGCCAGGGCAAAAAATCCATTGAATATTTTGTGAAATTCACTTGTTTTCTATTTAAACTAACCTTCTTATTTTACAAAATTTCTCGTGTTTATTTAATAAAATAAATTAAACACGACGAAAAAGTAGTTCAAAGTGCATTTAAAAAATAAACAATGAATAAACGGTTGCAACGAAATATGTTATCTGTGGTGAAACTTAAAGAGAACTTCTAAAAAAGGTACGAAAAATTGGCAGTGCAAATCGAAAACAGGTAAACTTAATATAATTTTCAATTTTGCTTGCTAAAAACTCTTTCATAATTATTAAAATATTTTTCAAATAAGACTATTTATCATATAAATAAAGGAAAACTATAAAAATACCTAAATTGATAACATGTTTTGCTAAAATCGTAGGGTGGCTTTTTCACCCCACCAGGTGGTGCAAAAAAGCCACTTGCAGTGCTTTCGTAAAACTCTTATAACTTAGTCCTTTCATGAGATAAAAATTATTTTCGTCAAGAATTTTCAAGCTTAATAACTAAACTTTCAATAACAATTGGAAATTTGAGAAAAAAATTTTAAATACAGATTTTACAGCATCACAAGTAAAAATGTGGCTTTTTTACCCCACTCTACCCTAAACTGAAACTAGGGAATTTCTTTGAATGAACGTCCTTAATTAATTTAATTTTCCATTTCCCATTGTCAGTTTGTAAATATTTTTTTTAACAAAATAGATCGAAAAACATTATTTAATTAAGACACTTTTTAGATCGCTGAAATGATTAGACACGTCATTGATACTCATATTCAGCCTATCCCATCAGTGTTAGAAATTCCAAGTAAGGATCATCCCTATGATGCTAGTAAAGATTCTATATTACGACGAGCTAAGGTAATTATTTGTATTTAAGAAATACTATAAGGTCATTCCGTTATATTTCGACTAAATTCAATGACAACTATAGTTTTTAAAAATGTTTATACTTATGACAGTAATAGCTGTGCATGTTTTCAAAGTAAGTGTAAAATAATTATTAGTTATTCTAAAAAGTGATCAATAAATTTTTAAAAAATGTTAAGAATATTTAATTTGTAATATATAAAATAATTCATTCAAAATCATTTTATAGAATTTTTTTCAAAGAATTTAGTCGAAGTATACAATAAAAGTAAAATGAAAATTTAGAATTTTCAATTTCATAAATAATAAAATGTTGTTTTACATTTTAGGGAATGTTCAATCCTGAAGATATTCACTAATCCTAAATTAAAAATGCAATATAAGTTGCAATGTATAAGTTGTATTATAAAGGATTATGTTATTCCTTCATATAATATTTATTAGGCAAAGTTTTCTAAATATTTTCTGTTGCTGTATAGTATTTGCTGAAAGTACAAAATTCCACACAAAGAACTGTTAAAAAATGGCATGCTTTGATTAGTACAATAAAGTTTCTGTTTATAATCTACACGATATTTATTGTTTTAATGAATAATTATTAATGAAACATCACCCTATTTAATTTAATCATTTATTAAGGATTGTCAATAGAAAGATAAAAAAAAACTTATAAAATTTTCAGTGCTGTAGATTAATTAATTATTAGTTTTTTAAGCGTCAGTTCTTCGATCCAGCCCCTCAATTATATAACGTATATGAATAACACTAATTGACGACACTTATAAATTTAAAATTAATACATGAACTAATTACAACTAATTACAATTAAAATATAATTATAATTATAGTAACTATGATTATACAATTTACTTATAATTAATATTGCAATATCAAATAATATTTAACAAAGATACTAAAAATTACAAAACTCAATAAAAAACAAATTGACAGCATCTGATTTTGAAAATTACTTTTTAATAGAAATATTATTGGCTCAACAGTCATAGACTTATACAATTGCAATAAGTTGATTATGATTTAAGTAATCAACATTTTATTTTATTCAAATAGTAAACTAGGATTTCTTTGGCTACTCTATTCTTTCTCATACAGTAAATAAATTTTTAAGATAGCAATGAAATTTTTCTTTTCATTATGCATATCATTATTAATAATTTTATTTCGTCTTATTAAGTAATTACTTAATGTTTTGTCTATTACTTTTTCTTTTTAGTTTTTACAAAACAGTATAAAACATATTCAGATCTTTATGTTGAAAATATCTGCTTTTTAGGTAACTAACTTCATCTTATACAGTAAGTATAATTTATAAAACTAAGCAAAAAGTAAAAAAAAATATTATTTCACCTAAAAATAATACATAATTATTAGTAGGTACATTGCGCGATACACGTTTGGAAAGATGAACATTTCCGTTCTTTTGAAAAAAGTTAATATATCTTAATTTCTTTGTTCATATTATCCGAATTTAAGAATACTAGGAAAATGTGCATCTTCCAAAAAGAGTATTGCATTTTATTTTTTATTACAAATATATGGAAACGTCGAACATGATAATAACGATATTATCAAGTTTACGTCGAGGTGTGGTCGGTAGAGGTGTTCCAACTCAAAAGTTTATAATTTTTGTAATTATATTTAGTAATTAATATTAAAATATTAAAAATTATTAAAAATAGTGTCACCACGTCATGTCTAATCGAGTATAGGCCATCGCAGAATAGATTAAAAACATATATGCGATTCTGTTTGCGATCTTGATTAAGAATCTATTCTGCTTTGACTTTAGGTTGAGTCCAGAATAGACAAATATATCTTGAGCAATACCAGTCTCTGTAGAGTTTACAATAGGAAAACAATATAAAGGCGCCGTCTGATGCAGCATGGGACGTCACCTTAAACTTCTACAGAGGCTATATATGAATTGCACAAGATATATTTGTTAATTGAATAGACTCAACCTTATACGTTTAAATTGTTAACACAACTATGTTACAATATAACTAAATTCTTATTGGTTAAACCGAGGAAATTTTTTCAATCTTTGGTAATGTGACGTTTATCTGAATTATTTCCATCTATAACAAGTTACGTTTTCCATGCTTGTGTTATGAAAAAAGTAAGTTAGTATTGTACTTTTAAATTATCAAAAACCTGAATAAAAAGTGAGATTTTTGCTGTTAAAATAAGTAATAAATTAACTAAACATAATATTTAATTAATGCATTCGAAAATATTTAAAGTTTATTTATTATATCAAGTATCATTCAAACTTTATTTATAAATTCTGGATAATATAATTATGTACACATATTTTAAGTACTTTAAAAGTTTTTAAAATTTCACTAGAAGTAGTGAATTTGCTATAATTTATAATTAACTTTAAAAACAGGTTTTTAAACGAAAAATTTATAAAATCTTTCGTTAAAAAAAATATTCAATTTTTTAAATTTATAAATGTGGAAGAAATTTGGAGATTTTTCATAAAAAAAACATGGATCATTAATGTTGTGAATTTCATACCATGAAAATGATGAAAACCAAAAAAAATACAAATTTTAAGTAGAAATATAAATTCTTACAGCTATTCTTCAGATTCTTGATTGGATGGTATTTTACACCTTCTGTGTATAATAAATCATTGGTACATCAAGCGTATTTGGCATGCCCTAAAATTGTGACTTTGATATTCAGCTATACTTAATTGAAGATTGGATATTATTGTCTAGACAGTCTATATAATCCATTCATTTTCCACAAGTTAAAATCAAGTAAACCATTTCAGTCATCATGATCTTCTCTTGCTGCCATAAATAACTTCTGTACTGTATGAGTTAATTTCACTAGAAGAAAGTATTTCATTTACCATTATTATTTACTCAAAACTATTTTTAGCCCAAATTAATCCAACTCTCAGTTAAACTTGACTGTTAGATAGCCATAAGAAGTGAAATGCGGTAAATTTATTAGACACTTATCTGAAGTGGATATAATGTGGGGCTTAATCGAAATAATATTCTTATAACTGATTAATAATTACCAGGGTGGCGAGTTTTTTTTATCTTTAATCGGCTGCAATATCTTAGTCAATTAAATTTTGTTAGCTAGTGTTTTAATAACTATTCTAATTTTATTTACTTTTTCAAATTATTTATCCCTTATGGATATATTTACACGGAAAATCTTTGTTCAAGAAAGATTACAAAATTTCTTCAGGAAATGAGGATATGGAAAAAAATTTAGAAAAATAGTTAAAGTGTCTATTGAATTACTACGCAGACACACGGGTTTAGGAGGGGTCGCACACACACTGACACACACAAAGTATATTATTCTGTCACAGATTACACACACTATAATAACGCACCTAAAACTAACACTATCATACAACTATACGAATACATATAACGCTCGCTTTCGCACGCACGCATATAACATACCACGAGTTGCTTTGAATCTCTCTTATATACTAAACCTGCGTTTTCTTAGCCACTTGTGAGAAGAAATAAGGTTTTATTAAAATTAACTTTTTTCAATTAATTTAAATTAAAATAAATGTAATATGGAATAATTAAGTAAAGGTTAATTTTTTCGACTGAAAAGATTCTATATTTTGACGAAATTAAAAAGCTAGTAATTATTTTACTTATACATTTTAATATTTTTATATAAATTTTAATGTTTTATTCATTTAAATTTATATATTACAATATTTAAAGAATATATATGCAAAACCACTCCTTAAATCAATGCTAACCAATATAATAATTTACTATTATAAATTACGAATTCAAGTGGAACAATTTGTGACAAACAATTTTATTTTCTTAAATAGTATATACATAGAGACCTACACTTTGTGCGAAGCGCATAATCGCACAATTTTCAAAAATTACACAGAAAAAAATGCGAATGGTAAAAACAACCACATGCATTTGTGTAGTTAGAAAAAAAGTAGTTAAAACTACCATATTCAGCAGCATTTTAACTACACTTCCTCAGTTAGTGGAACCAAAATGAAGTAGTTGGTTTTATGTAGTTAAAATAACTACTTTACGTAGTTGAAATAACTAACAGATGCTTGTAAATGGCTCAACTATAGTGTAGTAGTAAAAACTATTGTTAAAAATAGTTAATTTTACTATTGTGGTAGCAAAAATAACTATTTTGTATTAGTTGCAAACAAAATGAGACTTACTGTTTTTATACAGTAAATACAACCTCTGAAAGTTGTTACTTTTATGATTTATGTAGTTAAAACAACTATTTCTTACTAGTTGCAGAGAAAGAAAGAAATTTACTGTTTTCATATAGTAAAATCAATTGTTGAAAATAGTTATTTTTACTATTTATGCAGTTGAAAAGATCATTTTTTTCTACAGAGAAAAAACGTGAGTGGTAAAAACATCCACATATGTGCAGTTAAAAAAATATAGTTAAAACTACCATATTCATCAGCATTTCAACTAAACTTCCATAGTTAGTGGAACTAAAATTGAATAGTAGGTTTTATGTAGTTAAAATTACTACTACACGTTATGATTGTAAATAACTCAACAATAGTGCAGTAGTTAAAAGTACTGTTAAAAATAGTTATTTTCGGAATTTCTGCAGTAGAAATATCCATTTCTTGCTATTTGCAAAATAAATTAAAATTTACTGTTCCAAAGAGTAAAAACAACCGCTGGAATTTGTTATTTTTGTGTTTAATGTAGTTAAAAGAACCAATTCTTACTAGCTTTTAATAATTTATCTCTATGGTGGTAAGAAACATTTATTTTTATAATTACAAAAGTCATAAAAGTAACAATTTTTATGTTATTTTTACTATATGAAAATAGTAAGTTTAATTTTTTTATAACTAGTAAAAAGTGGATAATTTTACTACAGAAATTCTGAAAATAACTATTTTCAACAGTACTTTTAACTACTGCACTATCGTTGAGTCATTTAAAATCATATGCTGGCTACATTTCAACTAAGTCCTTGAGCTTAAAAAATTAGTTACTGCAACTAAACGGAGTAGTTATTATGACTGAATCTAAGAAGAATGTTCTCAAGTACAATGCCAGTCATCGTAGCGTGCGAGCGAGGTTAGGTGGTTAGGTTATCGGTTTGTGAATGTTAGGGTCGTGCGTTCAATCCCCGGCGTTTGGGGATTTTTCTCTGTTAGGTGTATAAGAATTTAATATATAAATTATATATGAACAAAAATAGGTAAGAGAAAATATAAAAAATGGACCTCAATAATAATAAAAAACAAATAAATAATTTCATTTTACTACTTTAAATAGTTAATTTAACTATTTTTTACAGTTGTTACAACTACAATTTGTTACGGGCGCCTATAGGAACTATGAAAATTTAGTTACTACAACTAAATGAAGCAGTTAGTACGACTAACAACAAATAGTTAAGATAACTGTTTTAGTAGTTAAATTTACTGTAAAAATGGTATTTATTACCACATTTTACAGTTAGACTAACTATTCTGTCATAGTTCATTTTACTAAATAACGTTATGGGCGCCTATAGGAACTACAGGAAATAGTAAAAAAGTAGTCAAATTTACCATATTTTTTTTGTGTGTAAAAGAAAGTTTAAAGTTCTACGTATTATAATGTTTATGAATAAAATAAAATAAATTTAACGTCGCATCAAAACGCATAATTTTTTTTCATCGCACAATTTTTGAATTCTCGCATAATTGTGCATAATTATATTTTTTGTGCAAGAAATATAAAAATATTTCACAGTCTAAATCTGCATTAACGAAATATCTCTTTATAAATACATTTTATCATAAATTTATGAATAAAATTAATCATCCATAATTAAAAGGGCAATCCTAGTTGTAATTTTCAAAAAATCGGTTTTTCTTGTCTTGTATTTTTTCTAAGTTTACTCACACAACACCGAAAATTTCCTAAATATTTACTAAAAATTTACTTGCAAGCTTGGAAGTACATATTTACTTGCGAAGTTTAGTGAAAATTCTGCAAAGATTTAAATGTCCCATTTCAATAAATGTTGAGCTATGTAACTTTACAAGTAAATTCTTCGATGTTTGCAAGTAAATCTTTAATAAATTTGTAGGAAAGTTTCGGTACTGTGTGGGTAGGGTCTCAGACATATGTTTGTAAAATAATAAGTTGATATTTTAATAATTGAGTGAGATATAAAGCTTTAAAGATCTGAAGTAAGGTTCAGTTAAGTCTGACTTCCTGTAGCCCGTAAAAAAATTTCGTCTAATGAAAGAGTATGATAAAACTTTAAACTCGTTTTTCTTAAAACAGCATTTTGCAAATCGGTGATCGCACTATTTCTCAAACCTACTGCACTGAATCTCCGATTTTTCTTGAGTTTAGTGGGCTTTTTTAATACATAAAAATCTACTCCTCACATCAATAGAATGATTTCTTTTTTTAAGAAAGGGGTCGTCCATAAAGCATTAGATATTTGAAGGAGTAGGTGGGTCCATAAAATATCATGATTCATATTAATCATTAATGGAAAAAGCATCAAGATGGTTGGGGATAAAATTTCGGAAATTAAGTATGCTTTATGGATGACCCCAAACAATATCTTTTTACAGCTGAGAACCCACAGCATTTTTTTATCTTTTACTTTAACTAAATTCGTTTGAATTTTGTATTTCTGAGAAACCAGCTCCATGTTACCGTGTTCATCGCAAAAAATATTTCTTATGATGCTCTTTACTCTATATTTATAGAGAATAAGTTGCTTTATTTAAAAATGTTGGTGGTTTTTCTTAAAAAAAATTCATGCAAATGATAAATTTTTGTACCCTACAACTAGGGTTGCCCCCTTAATTATTTTCAGTGTATATATTATGAATAATGTAATTTATACTATAATTAAATAGAAACTTATTAAAATATTCTAGCTATATATTAGTTTAAAATGCAACTTTTAATTAACATAATAATGTTAAAAGCTTTATTTGGGTCCTTAATAACGTTTTTCTGTCAAAAAAGCATCAATTTGCACTTTTTAATTTTTCAACGCATAATTTCGCATAATAAACAGTTTTTTAGGGCATAATCCAGTAATTTTCAGCGTCATAAAATATTGTCCTTATATATACACTTAATAATTTAAAAAAAAGAACCATTAACTTTAATACATAAATTTTATAGGTCTAATAACTTGACAGTATAAACTAATTAACACTTTTTACCTCACACGGAAAAAATAAATTCTGTAAGAATTCCTGAATTTGTTCCATAATTGAGGATTTGTGCAAAGTTCCAGAAATTTTTAGAAATTCAATATAAGTATATCTGAATCGTTCCGAACTAATTACGAAACGGTTTTTGTGAGACTTTCAAAATCAGCATTGTAAATAAATTCCTGGAGAAATACAGGACTGGTCTATAATATTATCGAAATTTTGTCGTAGAAATTATATTTCTTCTAAAATAGTATTTACAAGCGTCTAATCAAGGAGAACTCCAGTTTAAATTTCATAATAATTCCCGAACTTCATCGAAAGAAAAGATGTGCCGACCCCGTTTCTCACAAGCGCTGAATAAAAGTAAAGTCTAGTATATAAGAGACTTCCCAGGTCCCTACAACCAGCGTGCGATTCAATGCGTCGTGTATAAATTATGTGTGCGTTAGAATATATGTAGGTAGCTATAAGTGTATTATGTATGTATGTGTGTGTATCCTCCTTAACCAATCACAGTTCGCCTTGCTTGACGAATGTCGATCAAGTATATACGCGTATACACAACTTCTTTTTTTATTTTCTTTGCTACGGAATTGTTCCGGAACTATTCTGTAGCCCTTATAAGAGCTTCTTCATATATGAAGCGACCCTCTGAATTTTTCCCGAACTCATCGGAAGTTCTACCGTCCAGACTATCTGAAATACTCAGCCGCTACATTTCGTAAAAACTACTACATAAATACCGAGTTCTTACCATATAATTCCTAAATATCTATTTTGAAAGTTCGACATTTCTTCCAAATAACAGCTCTACACGGAGAGAAATTTATAGTAGTGGGTAACATAATTGTGGTTAGGGTGACCATCTTTAATGCTACGTATACAGACAGCTATCTAGATAGTCACCGTTACCATCAATATCATCAGGAGTAACATCTTGGTAGTACGGGGTAGCATCCCAGGAGGAAAAGTCGGACGAATGTCGGATTATACAACCGCCTGGGATCCGCGCCCGTACGGACCGCCAGCACCGATGGTCTGTACCGATTCGGATCCTAAAATGCAACCGGCGCGGAACAGATTAGGCTCCGACTTTTGGATCCGCCTTTCTACTTTCGTCAGTACTGGCGCGGTACTGGATTTGTTCCGCCTGCAGATTTCATTCTTCTACGCGCGTCGGAAGAATGACGGATGTTAGGTCTGTACTGGCTCGGTGCTGGGGCGGATCCGACTGCGGATCTCGTCATTTATTGTTATAGTTTACATTATCAGTATAATCATAAATTTATTTTATTATTATAATTAGTTATTACAATAACTAATTGCATTTATTATAATATTATTATTAGTTAACCAATAAATAAATTAATAGTATTCATGCAAAGGAAGAATATAAGAAACTTAATTTTTTCATTATAAATATATATAAAAATCCAACTTTATTAATGTGCAATTAAATAAATAATTTTTAATAAATAATATATTAATTTGAAAGAAGTAAAATATATTTAACTTGAAAGAAAATGTGATCAATATATTATAATGCCTACAATAAATAACATATTAAATACAATATATAAAAAAGAGATTATTATTAATTAATTTATTATTAATTAATTAATAATCTCTTTTTAATTTAAACAATATATTAAGTAATTATTTATTGACACTTTTCTGCAAATTAAATAATTAAAAAAATGTGTTGTGCATTAAAATTTTATTCAATTTAATACTATTACTTATATGTTAAAAATTGTTTTGCAGTGAAGTTATGTTCATATTATTCGATATATTATGTAATAAAATATTAAAAAACATAATAATAAAAATATAACATTTTTTTAAACATTTTTTTAAACGAAATATTGAAATATTCATAAATACACATTCAGTAAAGTATTGAAAATATACCGGTATAACATCAGTCCGTATTTCCAAATTGCCTATTGCCGCGTAGTAATTTTACAATTTTTATTTCAGCTAGTGAGACTTGAAAGCATTTAAGGTTTGAGAGTTCCATGCGAGCGTAGCATAGTGGTTAGCGTGCGAGATTTCGGTTTGTAAATATTCGGTTAGGCGTAGGTTCGTACCCCCAAGCGTTAGGATTTTTCAAATGTGAATATAAAAAAATACCGTTAAGTGTATAAAAAAATGTGTAAAGTGAACTATCAATGAATTGTTATCAGTATTTATCTTTTGCAATTAATTATTATTTTTTTATTGATATATTTTGTTGAAATTATTATTTTGATCCGAGCCGGTTGTCAGGCGGTAGAATGCCAGCATTGCCAGCGCACATCTGGCTAGGAAATGAAAGATCCGCAGTCGGTACAGTGCCGGGTCCCAGCCGGTTGAATTATACACGGAACGGCTCTTCGCGGCCGGTTACCGGGCGGTAGAATGCCAGTTCCGAGACGGATGGCCAGCCAGCTCCTGGCCAAGTCATCTTTTGGTAGAATACCAGTTCTCGGGCGGTAGGCAGGCGGTTCCTAGCCAGTACAACTACTCCGGCGTCGGTACAGGCGAGGATCCACGCCGGTTGGAAATTTCCCACTGGGATAACTATATTTTTTTAGCATCTGTGATGGTTGGCAGTAGCATAATGATAGTATCGTGTAACATAATCTTTTTAACATCAAAATCTGACTATCCATTTCTCTCAGTGTATAATAATTACCGACTTTTGCTCATATCCTCAATTTCGGAACGAATTCAGGAACTATTTCCGAATTATTTTTTTCCGTGCATTTCGGAACGGCTCCATGATCTCTAGTGAAACAATAAAAAAATAATATTCTGAACATATTTATGTTCAAATTTAATTTTTCAAAAAACTATTATTATGACTTTTACGAATTATACTATGAATTTAATCAATTCATTATTAGCACTTTCAAATAATCCGTTAACCAAGCAATATCGTTTGCCGGTTATGTCAGTTTAGGCTAGGGTCTTAATCACCACTCACACAGATGTACTTGCGTAGTGCTTACTGCGCATCAAACGATTCTATTCCAGTTTCAAAAGAATTATAAAGAACTATTAAATCTTTTGAAAGAAATATAGAATTATTTCAAACATTCTCCGAAATTCTCCAGTTTCGTAAAAATAGAGAAAAGTTTCATTTATTATACAAAACATTTATAAACAGTCATAGAATTTTTTCCATATCTTCATTTCCTGAAGAAATTTTGTAATCTTTCTTGAACAAAGATTTTCCGTGTATCAAATTTTTAAAATATAAAGTAGAAATAATGCTAGAAATTCCCGGTTCAAAATGAATTTCCCAGTTTTCACGGTCAGTTTTTAAAATCCTGGTCAACTCGACACTCTGATTACTAAGTTCAAATTATTACTTGTTAAATTTTTAAGCGGACTTTCTGGTGCAGAATTTGTAAAAAACAATTTTTTAAAATCTTATTGTAAATAAAAAATGTATTATAGTTATTGCAAAAATTTCTTTTGCATATTGCTACATATTGCAAGAAGAGAATGTAGGTAGCGTTTTCCAAAAAGTACCTTTTATTCGGGGAAAGAGTTTCCGGCATCTGTTTTACATAAATTAAAAATTCAAACGGGGTTTTCTTCCTAAGGGTTTATCCTACACGGAGAGACCCACATTTGTAAAAATTACTAAAAATGGTTGCAATGACCGGAAATAAGGGGACTTTTAGCATAATAATGTACTACAGAATTAGATAAATTTACAAAAGAAATAGATAAATTTGCTACATTGAAATAGCAAATTTTAATATTTTGTGTAAGAGTTGTAAATGTAGCGAAAATTGATTATAGTTTTCTCTAATTTAATTAGACAAAATCTGACAAATGAAAACATTTTCCACTAAAACCTACTATCCACTGTAGTAATTTTTGGTGAGCAAGTGTGGCTAGCGAGTGCAGTCATATGGCGCCTGCATTTCTATTGGTTGCTAACCTCGTCAATCTCCGTAAATGAGCCGATGCCATCCGATCATTGACAGTGAGTATGTTTCGCGTATGTAAAAAAAATTTGGATATTATCTACAATAATTAAATATAAAGTGAAACGTAGGTCGTTCGTTATCTCAGAAATTGACCATTATAAATTAATAAATTTTGCATTTATTTCTGTCCCAAGAACTATGTCTTATAATAAGTTGTTAAAAGTAAACTGCTTTCTCGTAAGTGCTGTAAATTTTCATCATTCAATATATAAGGAAACAAAGATGTATACTTTCAGTGAAATTCGTTGTCGTGCGTGCAGTTGTGTATTAAAGGTATTAATTAACCGCGTCTATACATATAAGTGAAATAAACATGTGTGTGTCTTCAAATATTTATCCAACAAATATATAAGTGTGTGTGTGTCTGTGTATGTAAAAATCCTTCCAGTTTACCTCCATTAGTCAAGAATTGACGGGAAACCGGCGATTAAAATCCGTATTTTTTCTTTCACTCTTTCTTTCTGCATTTACAAACGACTATAGTAATTTTACGTACACAATACTTCTGAGTTTACTACAGTTGTTTGGAACTATTGGACGAAATAGTAAGAAACTTTGCTAATTTGGTGAACATTTGTCGGATTAGTGACTAAGTGTAGAAAATAGTAAAAAATACAAAAAGTCCCCTTATTTCCGGTGGTTGCAATGTGAAAATAGTAAATTCTAGTGTGATTTTATACAAAAATTAGTAATCTCGGTCTCTCCGTGTACAAAAAGGTGTACAGAAATTAATCACTTTGTGCTGCATTTATGTTAAAGAAAATAAACTCGCTTTCAGCATGTATTAAATAAACTATTTTTTAAAATGTTTTATAATTTTTATATACATTTTTCTCAAAAAATCAAAAAAATGATGTGTTTTTGGGTGAATTCACCCTTTTAGAAAATAACAGGGGGTAGAAATTAAAAATTTTAGAGGTTTTTTTTCGTTGTTTAGATAAACAATCGTACGGTTTTTGGTTTCTTAAAATTGGTTAGGTAGACTTCGAGAAAAGTATCTTCGTTCTCAAAAATGCATTTTCGAGAAAAACGCGTTTAATGTTTTCGTATATAACGTATTCATAAGTGAGTAAAAGTACGACCATAGATATTGTTATAACTTTTTTCTTCTGCATATTTCTTAAAAAATGTTTTAGGTGAGCAATATTATGATACTCACACTGAAAAAATGTTGAGTATCGTGCAATCCCAATCGTCGGAAAGTGGAGGAACTATAGTTTGGATGTGCTGCGTTCTCAATTCGGGAAATCTACGTTCCCATGTCGGTGGCGCTGAACACCCAAGATTTGAGACTCAAAACCTTGAGACTGCAATAGCCGCATCTTGGGCGCTCAGCACGCCCGAGTTGGAAATGCAGCTCCTCCAAACTAAAGTCGTATCACATTCGTAAATTTTCGGTCTACTTGGAACGGCTCGTCACCCAAAATTTTTTCCGTCCAGGAACATTATAATGTATCACATCCCCTAAACGCTTTTCTATAGATTTTTTTTTAATTTTACCATACGTTCTTATTATTATTCTTGAAATATTTGCAAAATTCTAAGAAATTTTAACCTCACGGAACCAGAGATACTGACTTTTTTCCTTGTAGCTATAAGAATAAGGTATATGATAAAGTGAAGACGATTTTGAAAATTTCGAAAATTTTTTGAAAATATTCAAATTTGAAAATTTATGTACTAATTTTTTAAAATTAAGATAACTCCGGTTGTTTTCAATATTTTTTCAAAATTTTTTTTTAAGTTTCTCAGTATAACTAGTACTTTTTAAATAAATTTAAAAAAAAAATTTTATTACCTAATTATTAAAAATTTTTCCAAAAAAATTTTTTTTTTACTTTTTAAAAAACACCCCCTTTTCGATTTTTTTATAGTGATAGCCAAAAGTAATAAGAAATTGTTCGTAAAAGTTTCATAGTGGGATCGCGATAACTTTTCGAGAAATCAACGAAGAAGTCTATGGCGCCCCGTTGAGACTGACGCGCTCACGAACGTATGTCCAAGAAGTTGGCAACGCCATTTCTTTTTTTCTGAACAAAATTTTGATTAAACTTAAAACCAAAACTTGTGCTACACCTACCTAGCAAACGATAACAAATATTGTGCTGGAAAAAAATTTAAATATTTTTCAAAAATTAAAAAAAATAGTATATTAAGCAACAAGAGGATAAAGGCAGCCATTTCTTTACGGTGACTTTTGTGACACGAGTGGAGGTCGAGTAGAGGGTTACTTTTACCAATTTATTTTTTTCAAAATTAATTTTACCAATGACCAATTTTTCAAAAATTTAAAATTTCCCACAAAATTTCTTTCCAAAACCAAAAATTCCAAAAAGAATATTTTCCAAAAATACCTTCTGGAAGATTTTAAACGACGAGAATGATCGCTGTCCCAGCTTAAAAAGTTCTACAGAATTTCACTGAAATCATTCTATATTAATTCTAGTAAATATTCTATAGAATTTCACTAGAACAATCTTACAGGATTTCTACATAAATTCTACTAAATTGAAGTAAACTTTAATTTTAAGAAATATAAAATTTGTGAAGTAATTTTTTAAAATTTTATGTTATTGTGTATAATTAAATTTTACATCTGATTTCAATGACAAATTTTATGCAAAAATTGTTTAAAACATTTAGATTTATAGATTTCATTTAACTTAGTGGTTACTAAGTTATATATTATGGTTATATAATAATATAATGTTTAAAAAAATATTCCACGAAATTTATATTTTTTCTAATTATAGGGTCATTTGGGGTAAATGTAAACGGAATATCTATTTTTCACCAAAAACATTAGTTTTTTTTTAAGGTAAAACGGACGGATTTCTTTTGCATGAACTTGTTACTATAGAGTTCCCTATAGGGAAAGAAAAGGTCTGGAAGAGATATCCATAAAAATATTGTTGAGCAGAATATTGTTGTGTTATCCAATTCAATGGAAGAGACAACTTTCAGAATGGAAGCACATTCCATATTCAGTGGATGAGGGAACCATATTATATTGTTGAATCAAATATGGATGTGACATCCATAGGCATGGTTGGGCTTACAATTCATGCTATGGATTTTCACATATGGCTGCCTCATCCATATAAACTTTGGTTGGGAGATCCATAGTTAGTTCAAAATTTCGATACATGTTGCGCACAATTCATTATCATGGCATCCATTTAAAAATGGTCGTCTCAATTTGTCCGTCGTGTCGGTTTCCTGTCACGTCTATATAATCGCGTTGTGAGTTTATTGTGTATAAATAGTGTTATAATTGTTTATTATTTATTATCGTTATTGTCTATTAGTGTTTATGTAAATTCATTTTCATGAAATATGTGTATAGTATATATAAGGAATATTATATGCTCAAATATTGTAGTTGCGTGTATAGTGTAGTGGATAGCGTTAGTGTTTAGTATGCGTTAGGTCTAGGGTTCGCGTCTCCCCCATCGGTTAATGATTTATTTCGTAAATATGCGGTTATTCAATAAGTGGTGTGTATTAATTAACAAAAATGTGTATAAAATATCTCAAGTGACATGGAATTTAATTAATTAAGTGATTCAAATTTTTTTGTTTCCTATTTCCATTACTATGGATCACCCAACCATAGGTCTTTTGCTGCTCCAACAATATACAGCCAGCCATAGAATATGGATGCAGCAACCTTAACTATGGATATCCCGTATTTTTCAATATAATATGGCTGTGATATCCATGTATCTGGATGTGTCAACTATTCCTTTTTCTCCGTGTAGAAAAATTTGATGAGGTACAAAAAAATATTGATGCACCTGAATCGCCTAAAACTGACTGTTTACATTTACCCCGAGATTTTGAAATTTTCCTAAAATTCGGGGTAAATGTAAACACCACTGTAGTTAAGCGAGGTTTAAGAAATAAGTTATTTCAAGTATACTATACTGTTTTAAGGGATGGATAGAGAAAGGTAGATTATGCATTTTGAGTCCCTCTAATTATGCGCTTAAATTGTGCACAATTATGCGGAATTATGCGCTTAAATTGTGTACAATTATGCGGAATTATGCAACTAAAAAGATGAATTCTGCGTTAATTATGCGATAAAATGAGCATGATTATGTAGAATTATGCAATTAAAAAGAATTCTGCTTCAATTATGCGCTAAAAAATGTTCATTTTACAAAATTATGCTGCATTTAAAAAAAATTTTTGATTTGGAACAGTTACTGGTTATTTTTCGAAACCAATTTCCCGAAAGGCCCTATCCCGAATGTCTAAAATCCCAAATACCTTTTTCCCGAATCTAATTTCCCAAAGATTTATGTACCCAAAATTTTTTTTTGTTTTTTATTAAAAATAGATATATGTGCGACTCCAAGTAAGAATTTAGTTTTTTTGGAGTAAGTAAACCAATTGCAATAAAATTCAGGAATTTTAATCTACACATAAAAAGAAATGTTTCCACCACACTTAATTCAGAAAAAAAATGAAAAATTGTTTATATTATGTTTATACAAATTTTTATAAACAAAACAGGTATTAAATAATAATTAAATAACTCTTGAACGACCAAACGAAATTGAATGAGGCAAACACTAAACAAATCTTTGCTGTGGTTTCTTTAAGATTCCGAAAAAAATTTTAACAACGGAAACATCTTTATACTAATTAGACATTCAGACACGGCCTTTCGGGAAAATGACCGGAAACGATGTTACTCATCATATATAGTACTTACTGCTTTTTAAAATTTAAGATTTATTTAATTTTTCAATAACATTTAACAAGTTAGTTAATAGTTTAAAAACTTATTTATTTTATTATTTAATTTAAAAAAATATTTTAAAAATAAAGAAACTAAAAAAAATTTTCCATGGTTTTTAGTTAAAAAAGCACTATTTTGAAAATTTTGAGTCTATTCTGCGATCATTATGCAAAAAGAGTACAATTATGCAGTGAGTAAAAAATTATGCAATATTATGCGCTCTAGAAACATGTTGTAAAAGGTTTAAAACATGAATTAACATAATATTATAATGTTTCTACTTGATTTTAAAAAATTATGGAATTATGCAATCGCATAATCTACCTTTCTCTAGGGATGGAAAAACTGAAAAAAAATTCTTCGTAGATGTATAGTAAATCAACCAGTTGACTGATAATGTATCATATAAAATAAACAATCAACCATTACAAAATTAGTTATGTAAAAACTTGAATAACTTGAACAAATTTTAATAGATTTTCATTCAACTTGGTAAAAAGAAGTTTTTTTTTATTTTGCTGAATAAGAATCTAAAATCAAATTTTTAAATTTCAAAATGGTGGATCCAATATGGCGGATGAACCTAAAAATAATATTTTTAAAAATTGATTAAATTTGCTTGAATCTGGATACTAGGGGGTTTTTGAGGTCGCTGTATACGAATTTGACGTCAAATTTTAAATTTTCAAAATGGCGGATCCAATATCGCGGATGAACCTACAAATATTTTTAAAAATTAATCAAATTTAAAAAAAAAAATTTTTTTTTTTTGATCAAATTTTTTTTTTGTAAAGAAGACCTAATTTCCTTTTTTATGTAATTTTACATTGCCAAAGTAATAAAATTGTGAAATAAAAGCAAATTTATTCAATTATTTTCTTTTAAAATGTAGTTCAAGTTCTGTTTACATTACCCCGAGTTTTCGAATTCTCGGGGTAAATGTAAACACTTAATTATTTATTAACTAAATTGACGGAAATAAAAAATCGAAGTCAATTTTTGTTAGGGCATTAATAAGGAAGAATTACATATTTTTGTTAGATTTTTTAATTTATTTTTATGCAAATGCGAGACAAAATACTGAAACAGTAAAACTTTGATTTTCAATCTTTTTTGCATTAAAAAATAACTTACATTATGGCATTGCCAATTGTCAAAATAAAATATTGGCAATACTCAGAACATCTTGTAGGTGAGCTGAGGTAAAAATATTGACGTCGTACTTATTTTTAAATTTGTAAATTTAGCTACATCTACATCTACTGTTTACATTTACCCCAAATGACCCTAAATCACTAAAATTTATTAGAATTCATGTAGCAATTTTATGGGATCGTTCTAGTGAATTTCTATAGAATATTCACAAAAATTTATATATATATATATATAGATCATTAATATTTTTATGTAATTTTTTTTTAAAAAAGTATATTTGGTAAAAAATTTTTTTTGGTAAACATTTTTTTTTGGTAAAATTAGTTTCGAAATATAAATTTTTGGAAAAAATAAAATTTGAAAAAGAAAACATTGGAACTGGTGGACTAGTAATAGTTACCTCCATTCGATTTAGGGATCTTTCGACGTTCAAAAGACTTATACTCACAGCGCTAATCTAGAAAATACCCTAAATCATATGGTAATAGACCAACAGTTCAGTCTTTTTGATTAAAATGCCAAATCGAGTCAATAAACGTGAAATCGAAAGATTCAAGAGGACAGAATTGACGGTGAAAAGCAGGATTGGCAGAATGCCCCCAATACGGTTTTCACGCGAAAACGTATTAGCAGAAACTCACCGCCAATACTATTCGCTCTCTTCCAATTCTGTTTTTTTACTGGGTATTTAAAAAAAATCACTCTTTTTGACTAAAATTTTTTTTGAAAAATCAAAAGTTTGGAAAAATAAAATTTGTACCGAATTGTGGTCGTAAGCACAATAATAAAATCTGAAAACAATGTTTCAAAAAGTTAAATAATTATTTTAAAATAATCATAGGGGAATTGTGGGTCACCTCCATTATTTAACAATATTTTAAAGTTTGATCATCCAATTTTTTTATTTTCTTTTGTTCGTCGAAAGTAAATTTTTCATTAGCATTTCATGTCTGTACAGCACTTTACAATTACCTATAAGTCGTAAACAACAACCAACTGAAAATTGCATTCAAATATTTATTTTGGGCATGTTCATGTTTTTATTGTTTTTACAAGGATTTTAAAAAATTGCCGAGTTAAAAAAAAATTTTTTAATATATTTTTTCTTTTTTTTTATCAAAATTTTGTTGATAAAAATGAAATGGCGTTGACAACAGCTTCTTGGACATACGTTCGTGAGCACGTCAGTCTCAACGGGGCGCCATAGACTTTTTCGTTGATTTCTCGAAAAGTTATCGCGATCCCACTATGAAACTTTTACGAAAAATTTCTTATTACTTTTGGCTATCACTATAAAAAAAAATCGGAGGGAGGGTCTTTTTCAAAAAATAAAAAAAAATTTTTTAAGGTAATAGAAATTTTTTTTTCTAAAAAATTTATTTAAAAAGTACTACACGGAGAGAAATCTGCTGCTAATATTACTCTAAAGAGCACATTACTTAAATTGCTTAACGTTTCTCTTATATTTTTAGCATGGATTCATATGCTTATTGTAAAAATACTTTCAATGCAATAAGCATAAGAGACAGTAGCTAATTTTGCACGAAATCTTTATTATAAATACAAAGAGAACGTGCTATAAAAGTATTAGATTCTTCTTATAAGAATCGCTCGAACTCCGACTGATTTTCAGGCGGACTTTATACAACACAATCTTACCTGTGTATACGCACATATAACTCACACACATATATATTTCTCTCTCTCTATATTTGATATTTCTCTGTCCTGTAAAACATTATATACTATATGTAGTATTTAATACTTGTTGCTGTTATAAAAAGATAATATTTATTTAATAGTAAGTATATTATTTAAAAATTATTGCATTTTTATTCGTGTTTGAATGTATAAGCAACATGTGAAAATTGTTAGGTTATGTTATTGCAAACGTCACCGAGTTGTACGCGTTCCGTTCCTCGAAACCATCCAGAGAAATATATGTGTGTGTGAGTTATATGTGCGTACACGCAAGTAAGATTGTGTTGTATAAAGTCCGCCTGAAAATCAGTCGGAGTTCGAGCGATTCTTATAAGAAGAATCTAATACTTTTATAGCACGTTCTCTTTATATTTATAATAAAGATTTCGTGCAAAATTAGCAGCTGCTTTTTGTTTTTATTGCATCGAACTCTCCGTTACATTAAATAGATGATTTCGTATATAAACTATTATAACCTCAAGCTAAAATTCTATTCAGCAGTGACTAATAAAATTTGTAAAGATTCTGCAAGCAATAATAGCAACAGATTTCTCTCCGTGTAGCTATAGGGTCATTTGGGGTAAATGTAAACAGAACTTGAACTACATTTTAAAAGAAAATAATTGAATAAATTTGCTTTTTATTTCACAATTTCATTACTTTAGAAATGTAAAATTACATAGAAAAGGAAATTAGGTCTTCTTTAAAAAAAAACAATTGATCAAAAAAAAAATTTTTATTTTAAATTTGATCAATTTTTAAAAATATTTTTAGGTTCATCCGCCATATTGGATCCACCATTTTGAAATTTAAAAATTTGATTTTAGATTCTTATTCAGCAAAATAAAAAAAAAACTTCTTTTTACCAAGTTGAATGAAAATCTATTAAAATTTGTTCAAGTTATTCAAGTTTTTACATAACTAATTTTGTAATGGTTGATTGTTTATTTTATATGATGCATTACACAGTGCAACAGAATTTCACTTTTTTATTATTTCTGGGATCGCATAGGGTGATTTTGATAGGTTTTTTGATGCTGAATGCGAATCCGTAATCAGAATTGTTCCATCACCCTAGGTTTTCGAGAAATTTGACCTTGAAAATTGAAAAATGGACGTTTTTGGGATACTTTTTGGATTTTTATCAGGGTACAAAAATTTTTTCTAGTGTTTTCATGATATGAGTACGAAAGCTCACATCATCCTCAACAATCTCCAATTTGAACATTTTAAAAATATTTTTTTTTCGATGAGTTATCTTTGTTTTTGTTAAATTATTGTTAAAGAATTTGAAATGATAAACAAAAAAGCAATGGTTCATTTATTTTTGATTTTCCTAAGAATGTAATAGTTTCTTTAATGAATCATTGGTTTCTGCTTGAGATTTAATGGGTTAATATTAATAATAGTAATATTATGATAATATTTTTCTCACTGTTATCCCATTTGACGTTACGATGCGAACTTCAAACAAGGATAGCTCATTGAAAAATAGATATTTTTAAAATGTCAAGATTGGAGATTGTTGAGAAGAATAGCTTTCATACGAATATCATGCAAACACTAGAAAAAATTTTTGTACCCTGATAAAAAACAAAAAAATACCTGAAAAACGGCATTTTTGCTAATTTTACGATGCGACGCGAACATCAAACAAAGATAACTCATCGAAAAATAGATATTTTTAAAAGGTCCAAATTGGAAATTGTTAAGGGGGATATGGGCTTTCGTACGCATATAATGAAAACCCTAGGAAAAATTTGTATATATACAACCCTGATAAAAAACCAAACTCTCTAAATCTGAATATGTGAAAATTCACATATTTGTACGTTATAAGTCGTCTTCTCGATCAATAAGTGCATATACACTTATAATAAGTGAAATTTCATTTAGAATAAGTGAAAAATTCACTTATTTATAAGTGTATATGCACTTATTGATCGAGAGGACGACTTATAACGTACAATAAGTGAAATTTCACATATTCAGATTTAGAGAGAAAAGTACCCAAAAAACGGCCTTTTTTCAATTTTCAAGGTCAAATTTCTCAAAAATCTAGGGTGATGGACCAATTCTGATTACGGATTCGTGTTCGGCATCAAAAAACCTATAAGAATCACCCTATGTAATCCCAGAAATAAAAATGCTGTTGCACTGTGTTATCAGTCAACTGGTTGATTTACTATACATCTACGAAGAATTTTTTTTCAGTTTCTCCATCCCTTAAAACAGTAGTATACTTGAAATAACTTGTTTCTTAAACCTCGCTTAACTACAGTGGTGTTTACATTTACCCCGAATTTTAGGAAAATTTCAAAATCTCGGGGTAAATGTAAACAGTCAGTTTTAGGCGATTCAGGTGCATCAATATTTTTTTGTACCTCATCAAATTTTTCTAGGGAACTCTATAGTAACAAGTTCATGCAAAAGAAATCCGTCCGTTTTACCTTTTAACAAAAAAACTAATGTTTTTGGTGAAAAATAGATATTCCGTTTACATTTAGGGGCCGTACACATAATACGTCACGCGGCTAGGGGGAGGGAGGGGGTCTAAGAATTGTGACTAAGTGTGACATGGGGGAGGGGGGGGGGTGAACTCATGTGTTACGTCACAATCTTTTAAATTCAAAGATTATAAGAAATTATATGTGACAATGTCACTTTTTCTATATAAAACAAGTTAAAAATGCTGTAAACTATTTAATATCTATCACGTACCTGTTTAACATCTATTGGTATATTATTTATAATATGATAAATAATATATTCTCTTAATTTGAATCAGTTAAAAATCATGGTTTTTACTGACAATCAGCAGTGACTGACTTTTTGCTTCTGAATCAGTTAAAAATAACTGAAAAATTATCCACAAAACACCGAAATTTTTCTAAATATTGTATATTAAAGATTTGCTTGCATAATTCGAAAAATTTACTTGCAAAGTTTATTTTAAAATTGTGTAGGGTCAATTGGGGGTAAATGTAAACAGTAGATGTTTCAGCTAAATTTACAAATTTAAAAATAAGTACGACGTCAATATTTTTACCTCAGCTCACCTACAAGATGTTCTGAGTATTGCCAATATTTTATTTTGACAATTGGCAATGCCATAGTGTAAGTTATTTTTTAATGCAAAAATGATTGAAAATCAAAATTTTACTGTTTCAGTATTTTGTCTCGCATTTTCATAAAAATAAATTTAAAAATCAAACAAAAATATGTCATTCTTCCTTATTAATGAACTAACAAAAATTGACTTTGATTTTTGATTTTCGTCAATTTAGTTAATAAATAATTAAGTGTTTACATTTACCCCGAGAATTCGAAAACTCGGGGTAAATGTAAACAGAACTTTAACTACATTTTAAAAGAAAATAATTAAATAAATTTGCTTCTATTTCATAATTTCATTAATTTGGCAATGTAAATATTACATAGAAAAGGAAATTAGGTCCTCTTTGAAAAAAAAATTTAAAAAAAAAAAAAAAAATTTGATCAATTTTTAAAAATATTTTTAGGTTCATTCGCCATTTTGAAAATTTAAAATTTGACTTTAAATTCGTATTCAGCGACCTCAAAAACCCCCGAGTAGCCAGATTCAAGCAAATTTGATCAATTTTTAAAAATATTATTTTTAGGTTCATCCGCCATATTGGATCCACCATTTTGAAATTTAAAAATTCGATTTTAGATTCTTATTCAGCAACCTTGAAAACTTCTTTTTACCAAGTTGAATGAAAATCTATTAAAATTTGTTCAAGTTATTCAAGTTTTTACATTACTAATTTTGTAATGGTTGATTGTTTATTTATATGATACATTATCAGTCAACTGGTTGATTTACTATACATCTACGAAGAATTTTTTTCCAGTTTTTCCATCCCTTAAAACAGTAGTATACTTGAAATAACTTGTTTCTTAAACCTCGCTTAACTACAGTGGTGTTTACATTTACCCCGAATTTTAGGAAAATTTCAAAATCTCGGGGTGAATGTAAACAGTCAGTTTTAGGCGATTCAGGTGCATCAATATTTTTTTGTACCTCATAAAATTTTTCTAGGTAACACTAGCAACAAGTTCATGCAAAAGAAATTCGTCCGTTTTACCTAACAAAAAAAACTAAGTTTTTTGGTGAAAGATACATATTCCGTTTACATTTACCCTAATTGACCCTAAAGATTTAAATTTCTCACTCCAATAAATGTCTATCGTCAAATTTTCTTAAAAATATAGCTTGAAAGTTTACTGAACATTTGAATTACATTTTCGACTATTATACTTTCGTGAAAATTTTCCTGAAAATTTAAGTTAAATTTTCAGGAAAGTTTCGCACTAAACACTTATTGAAGTGGGATATTTAAATCTTTACACAATCTTCACTAAACTTTGCATTTAAATATTTCGAAGCTTGCGAGTAAATCTTTAATAAATTGTTAGAACAGTTTCGGTGCTATGTAGGTAGTTAAACGTGACTAATTTGAATTAATAAAAAAAAATTGTATTGAAACATCAATTATTTTTAACTAATTGTCAGAAAAAATATTACTATTTGAATTAGTGTCTGATTTTTTGCTTTTAAATCAGTTATTTTTAACTGATTCAATAATTTAGAGTGTATAGGATATAATATATAATGTCCAATGTATAAAATTTACAGTGAAATTTACGTGTGTGACGTGACGTAGGGGGAGGGGGGGTTCAAGATTTGTGACGAAGTGTGACATAGGGGGAGGGAGGGGTTAAAAATGGTCAAAAATCGCGTGACGTATTATGTGTACGGCCCCATTATGCTAAAAGTCCCCTTATTTCCGTATTATGTGTACGGCCCCTTCCCCCAAATGACCCTACTGAGAAATTTAAAAAAAAATTTTGAAAAAATATTGAAAACAACCGGAGTTATCTTAATTTTAAAAATTAGTACATAAATTTTCAAATTTGAATATTTTCAAAATCGTCTTCACTTTATCAATCTTATCCTTATACGCTACAAGGAAAAAAAGTTTCAAGAAAATTGCTAACAATGTAGAAAAATCGTCGATCATTTGACATGGAATTGCTCATAAACATAAATTGTTCATAGATGTTTTTCAAAAACTAATATATAATACACGAATACATACTCATTTTGAACCAAAATGTACAAAAAAATTTCTAGTTTACCGCCTCGTTTTTTTTTTAATTACGAATTAAAGCTTCTATTTTATGACGTTATTTGTAGTATTTTCTACTCCCATGTGAATTGACACATGTACGACTTTATTTGTAGTAGTACACGGAAAAAGTATCGGCACGTCAGATGTACAGGTTGTGTCAAATTTTCTTCTACATTTATTTTGCACGCCATCTGTGCCAGTTTGGCGTATCTGACGTGCATTACGTACGTCTGATATCTCGAAATGGCACCTCAGACGTGCAAAATGAAATGTACTGCTGTTAACACTGTCCTTGGCGCATCTAATGTCCCGGAATTTTTTCCGTGTATGTACAGGTTGAGCTAAAAGTATCAGAACGTGACCAGACCAGAAAGTCTACTTAATTCAAACACTGAATTAACTAAACTTAGGAAATTATTTAATTGAGATAAAAAAGAGCCGACGGATTCAAAAACTCGATTAACGTGCAGACACACGCTCTAATATTGGTCAAGTACCAGTGAGTGTCTCTGGATCTGTCTGTGCTACTGGAATGACATTAGAAGGTATGTTCGCGCGCTAATCGAGTTTTTTTATCCGAGAGCTTAAATGATGTATAATTAAAAAAGTTAAAACTATATTCATAAATAATAAAGAAACTAAACTTACTGTTAAATTTTTGAAAACTCATAGGTTTTTTTTTCCAACAAACTCCTACTAAATAAGCGGGAATACCTGTTAACGTAATAACTAATCCCATGCCAACCTCAAAAGGTCGTTCATAACATGGAACAATCACTAGAAATGCACAAACCACAACAAACACAATTGGAATCCAGAGAGAAATCTAAAAATTTTAATTTTATAAAATACATTTTACAATTTAAACAGAAATTAAAATAAATTAAATTAAATTAAAATAAAATAATAAATCTTATGATTTTTGTCGAAATTTACCTTGATAGGTCGTGGCATTTTGGGTCGCTTATGTCTCAACCAAAGAACTCCAGCCACAGAGAGCATTATAAAGAACGATTCAACAATTGTACAATAAGTGATAAGAACATCCAATTTATTAGTTGAAAGCATTATCAGAGACAAGAGGCACTGAAATTTTTTTTAATAGATTAAGAAAATATTTAATAAAGTTCTGTAGTAAATTGGTCTTGTAACATAAAAAAAATTTTTATTCTTACCATAAATACTAAGGCCGGTGTTGGTGTAAATTTATTGACATTTATATGACTCAACATTGATGGAAAATGTCCATTTCGAGCACCTACGAAACACATTCTCGATGATGTCATTATATGAACACTCAAACCTCCAAAAGCCGATACAGCTACCATTACCGGCAGTATCCAAGACATCACACCCAGGATTTTATCTCCAAAAGTCTAACAAAAACAATTTATACAAATGATTGCTTTCAGAATAACAAAATAAATTCATAATTTTGTATTTACATTTAATAATTTAATTTAGAAATTTTTTAGTAAAAGAAAAGAGGTTATTTTCACCCAATCTCCTTTTCTACGTAATGCAGTTGAAGTTCTGTTTACCTATACATTTACACCAAGATTACAAATTCTCGAAGTAAATGTAAACAGTTTATTATTTATTAAGTAAATTGACAAAATTGAAAAATCAAAGTCAATTTTTGTTATAGCATTAATTAGGAATAATTATAAATTTTTTTTAATTTTTAGTTTATTTTTATGCAAATACAAGTCAATATACTAAAACAGTGAAACTTTGATTTTCAATCTTTTATGAATTAAATGATTACTTCACGGAAAAAGTATCGGCACGTCAGATGTACAGGTTGTGTCAAATTTTCTTCTATTTATTTTGCACGCCATCTGTGCCAGTTTGGCGTATCTGACGTGCATTACGTACGTCTGATATCTCGAAATGGCACCTCAGACGTGAAAAATGAAATGTACTGCTGTTGACACTGTCCTTGGCGCATCTGATGTCCCGGAATTTTTTCCGTGTTGGAGTACTGCATTGTCAATTGTCAAAATAAAATATTGGCAATACTTAGCACCTCTTACAGGAGAGCTAAAGTTCGTCGTAGTTAATTTCAAATCTTTAAATTAATTTTTGACATCAGAAACTCAAAAACATTGTTTTGTTGTATTATTAACCATCAAAAGAATAAAAATATTCTACATTTAAGTGGAATAGTTTTGTTTTGAGAGAAAATTAGAAGAGAATTTTTCCTCTAAACTGGAGATTACTTTTTTCTGAGTATACAAGACATTCAAAATAATTTCAAATAATTAAAATAAAAATGCATCAAAACTTAATTCACTGAAAATAAGCTGCAGTGATTTTTCATAAAAAGTAATCATCACTTTTTGAAGAATTTTAATTTTAAACGAATCGGGTCAAAGGTAAAAAAAATTCCTCAAAATAATATTAGTTTTAATTGACCATTAATACTTACAACAGCAATTGCATTTGACTGTGACATTGCATACGGTGATAAAACAGCCAGATATGCTACGTTTGTCAATACGTAGATTAATGTAACCAAAGGCAATGAAATGTAAATAGCACGTGGCAAGTTCCTACAAAAGTGCAAACAATTTATTTAAAAAAAGTCATCGTCTACGATTTATTCAATTCGCAGATACAGTACGTCCTTGTTATTTTGATGATTCACAAGATTAATCAGTATAAAAAGCATTTTATAATATATATATATATATATATATATATATATATATATATATTATTTATTTTTAATAAAAATATATTAAAAATGTAATAATAAAATATGTATATTATATATTTTTATTTTAATACGATAATTAATAAAATTATTAATTTAAAATAAAATAAACAAATATTTATTTGAAAACATTTATTTTTTTTTACATTTAGCAAAGTATAATTTGTCAATAAATTCAGCAAGGAACTGTTTTTTAAAGTGAAAAAAAATTATACTTACACGTAAGGATTCTGTAATTCTTCAGTCATAAAGTTTAAGTAATTCCAGCCAGAGTAGGAGAATATTCCTAAATAAAATCCAACTGCTACTTTCCCCGGATCAGAATTTGTATTTTTAAATGGTTCTTGAAAGCTTGAGTAATTTCCTATCGAAAAAAGATTGATTTTTAAAAATATATGGTGTATATTTACATATAATAAAATTAAAAATAGTAAGTAGAAAAAGACTTCATGCATACGTACCCATAAAAAGCCAAATGAAACCGGAAATAATGATAAGAGCAAGGGCAGCTATTTTTGCAAACATGAAAAAATTTTGCATTTTAGATGTCTCTTTAACCCCATAGCAATTAATGAAAGTTAAAAAACCTAAAACAAAATGGTTAAAAGTAAAAATTTCAACTAAAAAAAAAATTTTCCAAAAATGTAGAAACATTTCTTACATATTACAACAGCTGCGATTAATTTTTCTGCATCCGCAGGAACGATGCAATTGTGAAAAAATGGTTCCAAAACGTATTTAGCAACAGTCAAGGCCATAATGGCATTTGTTGTTGGACTGAAACAATGAAATTGCGTAATTATTTTAGTCAGTAAAACAGCTAATTCTTTTGAAAAATAATTTGTAAGTTGCTGTACATGCAATTTATTTTGTCTTTGATGAACTTTTTTTTAGAAATTACAGTTTTACCTACACAAATATTATATTGGCTGCCCATAAATATAAAAATGCAGGTAAATCACCAAAGGCTTCGTAAATATAGGCATAATCGCCGCCACTTCTTGGGATTGTGGTTCCTAATTCTGTGTAACACAAGGCACCAATCATCGATAATAAACCACAAAGTATCCAAATCATTAGGGAAAGACCAACACTTCCCACTTCTTCTATTACTTCCTTTGGTGATATAAATATTCCTGTAAAATTTGAAATTCATACCAAGAATTCTAAACAATATTTTAAAAACTATTATAACTGAAACCCAATGATAATTTAAATTCAGACTTTAATTTTTTTCGGAAAGCTTGGTGATTGATAAAGATGTTCCCTTATAACAAATTTTTGATTCCAAAAAGGTTGCCATAGTTTTTTGTTTTTAAATTCCCTGACTTTTTCCCGGTTTTCCAGGTAAAAAAATTATGTTTTCTCTGACTTGCGTTAATTTAAATTGCAGACGAAATATCGCACATTTGTAGAAAACAATCGCAAAGAGACCGATTTTCTAATAAATTTTATTATAAAAATGTTATTATTTATAATATATTATACACTGATTCGAAAGAGAATTTCATAAACTTTCTATTGCTTTTTAATTTTTTAAAAATTTTTCTCAATTACGTAGAGAAATTTCTGTTTGAAATGTTAAACTCTTAATATCTCAAAACACCTCCCAGTCGATTTTTATGAAAATTATATAAAAATAAAGCTGAACTTTTCTAGTTTCCATTCCCGTATAAACCTGTCTCTTTGCTATTGTTTTTTGTCGGTGAAAAGGTTTGCATTTTACATTATTATTAATTAATTTTATTTATTACAGATAACAAAATTTTTGAAAATAAATTCTTACCTGATCCAAGAATAATACCCAAAATAATAGCAACTCCTTCAAGTAATCCAAGTTGTTTTTTCATTTGTACTTTATTTATGGCATCATCTTTATCAGATTGAATTATATTGCCACTTAAATTTATTGGTTGTAACTCTCGCAAATTGTCTCCTTCTTTTATGGACATTTTGCCTGAAATTAAAAATTAGTTAAAATTGAAACTCACAACTAACAATAAATAGACAATATCAAACACTAAATAATAATATATATTATATATTAAAAAAATATGAACTTAAGCCCAAAGAATTTATAAACTCGAAAATCGTATAAAATAATTTATTTCTAGTTTTAACAGAATTATAATTTATTCAATTTCGCATACTTTGAACTCAACAATTATTTTTCATACATTGACAAAAAGCCTTTACAAATTGATGAAAAAGAAATAAATATTTATAAAAACAAAAACTATTCAACTTATTTTATATATATATAAAGTAACCGCATGTTATCGTTTATCACTATTAACAATAAACATCAAGTAATTCATAGTTTATAAAATTATCATGCAACTACTTTTTTCCAACTGAAGGTCAACAAACTTAACTTTTTCTATATTTGGAAAATACAGAATTAAAAATAAATACAAAGATTTTGTTAGGTTTTTTAATTTGGTTGTTAGTTCATCACAATTATTTTAAATGTATTATTAATAAGTATTACATTAAACTTCGTGTAAGTAAATACTGAAAACTGATTTATTCAAAATAGAGTATAATTAATGATTTTGTAATGTAAAACTAAATAAATAAATTATTTTTAAGCAAAAAGTAACATGCCTAAGTAAACACGTGTTGTTTAAGCGGCTGATTTATACATACTCGATGTCTGCGGATGCTCGATTTACTCCACAGCATTCACGATAGTCCTCAGGAGGTATGGTGGGTATGGTAGATTGTATAGTGTTATTGTAGTTCAAGAAATGTCCAACAGAGAGACATTTTTCTTTAGTGATTTTTCTGGGGAAAAATGAATTCAAACAATTTTCAAATATTATTGAAATTATAAAATAATCTGAAAATAATATCAATACTTACTTCTTGCTTTTAATTCGAAAAAACTATTTATAAAATTTATGTAAGTTTTGAAATGAATTTGACAATTTTCCAAGATTCTGTGTATTGTAGGAAATGAGGTTTTAAATTTTACTAAATTGTGCCCCTACATGTTCACGTGATCAACTGCAGATCTGATTCTGTGTAGAAGCAACCTAACCTCAAAAACTATAAACATTGCTGTATATTCATTGCTCATAACGTATAATTTAATTCAGTTCTATTTTTCATAATTTTCTTCATATTCACAAAATTCAAAATATTTGAGGTTTTGTATTCTATTCCAGTGGTAATACTGTCGTCGATAAATTTAAATTGGACTTTAAAGACAAGATTAAATAATAAATCAATATTACAAAAATGGCATCAGCTATGGATATTGACGATGAAGAAGTAGATTTACCTTCATCTAGCAGTGGAAAAGGAGAAAAGAAACGCTTTGAAGTTAAAAAGGTATAAAATATATTTTTGTTTAATAAAGATAGCTACCATAAAAAAATTTTCAGTCTAAACATATATAACCTCAATTACGCTATGTCATGCATTTTTACTTTTGAAAATGTTATGGAAAGTATTTGCCTTATTCTCAAAAAAATAATATATATAGTTTTAGTGAAATTTTATTTTCTTTTAGTGGAATGCAGTCGCACTCTGGGCTTGGGGTGAGTGTAATTGAAATTATTTTAAATTTATTTCTCATAATTTTACGCTCTACAAAATTCTATCCCATTAAGGTTTTCTAAATCGTAAATATATATATATATATATATATATATATATATATTATTATCATTCAATAACAGAATCTTTCTATTTGAAATTTTGTTTACAAACAATTTTGGCAGATAAGTTTTGAAAATAATAATGCAATCATTTTAAAATTTAAATACTGTCAGTTAATTTTTCTAAAGAATTTTTGAATAATTATTTTTAAAATAAAGTTAAAAGTATTGTTTTTATTAATACTTTTTTTTCTTTAGAATTAGTTTTTTGAAAAATAATTTTAGATTATTGAAGTGAGCATAAATTTTATTTTATTTCTTTTAACTTTTTCAAGACTTTTATGATTTTCTTATTAATGACATTTTAATGAAATTGAAACTTAAAAATTTAACAAAAATTGACATTTCATTTATCAGAGTTTCTCCAATTTGTAAACTTTAAATTTTTAGTTTATTTAATGTAATATTACATTATTATTCAGAGTTACACAGGTCAGGGAAATGTCAGGAAATTTTTTCACAATTAATGGAAAAATATCAAATTTCTAGAATTACTATAAAACTCTGGTTTTTGGTTCTTGCTGTCCAAAAACATTTTTAACAAACTTAGAAATCTTGAATTCTCTTTGAAAAAAAAAGGTGAAAAAGTATTATTAATAAACAATATTAATTTTTTATTATTATTGCTTGCATTTATTATAATAGGGAAATGTCAGGAAATCAAAATTTTTGTCAGTAACGTCAAGGAAGTGACAGAAAAAAATTTTTTTGTCAGGGAAATTAAGAAAATTGAGACATTTTTCGATTTATTTTAAAAAATTGCGGATTTTCGACTTTTCTTCCAAATATTGCAACAAAATACCACATCTTTTAGTATAAAATGCAAATTATTTTCATTTTTATAGTGCGAAAAATAACTATAACAAATCTTTCAAAAATTATTCTTGAATCATTTAGATTTTTTAAACTTCGGAGAAATCATGGTCATATTTATATATAAAATTCAAAAACTTTCATATGTTCCTGCAAAAATAATTTTGTCAGGGAATATAATTTTAATGTCAGTAAATTGTCAGGGAAATTGATAATCTGAAACTTGTGACCACCCTGACAATATATTGTATCTTTTGGCCTATTGAAAAGCTATAATTTAAATAATTTTAACGATTTAGGAAGAAATTATAAGAAAACTTCGTGAGACACAAAGAAGTGTGTGCAGAATAAAAACAAATTACTTTTTCTTCCTTCAAATGTGTATCAAGAACTTTGTCTATACTTACAACAAAAATAACAAAAAGCCTATATATTTATTATTTTTATAATATTAATTATAATATAAATTTTAACAAAAATTTCTTAATAAGTTTAGTTCATGTCACACTTAAAGCTGAACCAATTTATTCGTTTTGGAATTTTTTTAAAAATTTATACAAGATTGGTTAAAATGTTAAATAAACAAACAAACATCCAACAGATACCTATTTATACCTGATGGGCGCTTTATTAATACAATAGCCAAATAGTAAAACCGTCTTATTTTGCCAGTGCACTGGCAGAATTATTTAATCATCTTATTCTGACAGTTTTTCTCTTATTTCTAGTCACTGCACTGAAAAAAAAAAAGTATTGAACCAAGAAAATTTTTCTTGGTTGAAGAAAATCGTGGGATTGAATACGGCCAAGACTATTAAAGTATTGATTCAAGAAAACGATTTTCTTGACATAGGATATTTGGGAGAAGAACATATATTCTTGATCCAAGAAAATATGGAATTCGACCAAGAAGTTAATCTTCTTATACGAAATATAAAATGTATTAAATGAATAAAATATTTTCTTGTTCTAAGAATATATATAGATGATTGAATTATTTTATTCGATTCATTCAATGTTTTGTAACGTTCGTTCAAGTAATTCAAGATTAAATGAAGAAAACATTTATTTTGTGAGAAGAACAGATATTCTTGATCCAAGAAAATATGGAATTCTACCAAGAAATTAAGTAGCATGTAAGAAATGCAGAATATATTAATTCAAAATCATTTATGTATCAAATCAAGAAAGTATGTTCTCTGTCCGAGAAAATATTTTCTTGATTTGAGAAAATTTATAGTTTTCAATCAAAAAAATACTTTCTCAATACAAGTAAATTATTTACTTAAATTACCCCCCCCCCCCTTACCTCCATCCCATCTTTTCTAATACTTAGGTCAAACATTTTTATTATTTAATTAATTAACATTTATATTTTTTATTTAAATAATTAAATAATTATTATTTTACATATATATTTACATTTAATTAATACTTAACACAAATACAACAAATATACCTTGAAAGAAAATTTTCCACGGTCGGAGGAATTGAACTCGGGTTGCACGCACCAGAAGCCGTCACGCTACCACTATGCCATCCTAGCCTCAATGGACAGTTTTCAAAAACTGATATTTAAGTTGCATATACATTTGAAGAAAAATATTTTCTTGGATCAAGAACACCGGCATTGTGTTAAGTAAAAAAAAGTTTCAAAGCAAATAAATAAAATGATTCGATTCAAGAAACATGAATTCTCCAGACAATACTTTATTATTTCGCTTAAGAACATATATTCTAGATTCAATACTTTTTGGTACTTCGGAAAAGTAAAATATTTGGTTGAAATAATTACATATTTAGTTCCGCCAAATACTACATTCTTAATTCAAGAATTCTGTTCAATGCTAATAATTACTTGACACAAGAAAATGAATTTCTTTCTTCAAATAAATATGGGATTAATTGAATATAATTTTTAATCGACTTGAAACAAATATTTACTTATATTAAGATCTTACACTTAATTGAATTGAATAAATAAAATATTTCATTCCAGAAAATATAACATTCTCGCAACAAATTAATGATTTTGAAACATGAGAATATAGAAATGCTTCAAGTAAAAGAAATGCTTAGATTAATTAATATTTCTTTGAAACAAAATAATTTTTAATTGAGTTGAAACAATTATTAACTTGTATTAATCTTCCCATTTTCTTGGCTCAAGACTATGGGTGTTGGATGAAATAAATAGTTGCTTTAAAGGAAATAAAAAAATTATTTGACTCAAGATACCAAATGACTCAAGGTAAATTACTTGACGTGAGAACATGATATTCTTGATTCAATACTTTTTCGAGACTTGGCGCATGTAAAACAGTTCGTTTGAAACAGTAAGATATTTACTTATGTCAAACCCATATTTTCTTATTTCAATAACTTTGATCAATGCTCAAAATTACTTGACACAAGAAAATAAATTTCTTCCAATAAGAAAATATGGGTTTGTTTCAAATAAATCAGGTCAAGAAAATGCATTTACTTGATTCAATGAACTTTTTTTTTCAGTGTGGCCAAATAATTAAACCACCTTATTCTGACAGTTAACTGGCCGTATAGATATGGTTTAAATTTTATTATAACTTTACCTCAATTTTTTTTAAAGCTTAGTATTTTTTATAACAAAATTTTACTTTGTTGCAATATTTCCCCAAATTGTAAAATACTTTTACAAAATTTAATATATACATATATCCTATATAATTGCGACAATATCATTTATTACTACTCATAGGCATGGTTGGCTGTGACTGATTTAATTGTTATATTGAAGATAGAATAATTTTTTTTTCTCTCACCATGTTTATGTTTAATATGCAATTTTAAAGTTGTAAAATTAAATATAGTTTTACATATAATCAAATACTTATGTATCTTATTCCTCAGTGGGCTCATTAGCCTTAGGAACTTATTATTGAATAAATAAAAAATAAAAATAAATATCCGCTCACCGTGTACATTTTTTACGGGACGCAGTAAGGTGGTCTGCATTTGAATTGTTAGAATCTTGTCAGCAAGATTTTTTGCAAAGTTAACGGTTATGGATGTTATTTTATTGAGTTTATTTGAAGCAAAAAGAGAGAGAGTAGACATAAAAAATTATTTTGAGGGTCTTTATTATGAATAATTTAAGAAAATATCGAAATTTTCATTTCTAAAAAAACGAAATTAAAAATTGTATTGTGAATTTCTCTGGTTCTTCTGGGAAGTTATTCAGATGAGAGTTGTTTTAAGTCTAGTACACCCTTAAGATAACAATCAAAAGGTTTTGAATTTTTCCACCCCCTCCATTTTGAAACAGAAACAACTTTTGCAACGGACCGACAAAGTGGCCCCTTTTCATTTTTTATCTAACAACGAAATAAAATACTTAAAGTATAAATAAATAAATGAAAAATGTATGAATCGACGTAGGAGACTCTGTAGATTAAGAAAAACGAATAAAAAAAAAATTCGATAGTTTTTTTAAAAATTAGTAAATTGCGATTATCTCGGAATCTAGAACCGACTAAGTGGTCCCTTTTCATGCGGTCGTCCACATATGGAAAGAAATTTTTCTAATAATTAAAATTTATTGTCAATAATGAATTTACTAAATAAAAAATGTTGAACACTATAATTCAGCTTAGTAGGTATTCCATTAAACGAAAATTAGATTAACTGCAAATTACGTTAAACATATATTTGATTAAATTAAAATATATGTCTAAGTATAAATTTGACGGTATAATCATTCTGTTATGAATTATTTTCTTGAAATGTAAATTCCATTAAACATATATATGGGCAATTCCACGTGAGATTTTAGTCGACCTCTTAAAATCGGCCAAAAATATTTTTTTTTCTATTCTGTATTGAAAAAAAACTAAACAGATACGTATTTTTTTATTTTTGTTTAATTGTCCAAATTTTCGAGTTATGAATTTTCGAAATTTTGGACTTTTAATTGTAGACCTATATTCAGTAGCTTATATAAGTCCGAAAATATTGAGTTTAGGAAAAAGTTGTCAAAGAATGAAAGTTTTAGTTTTCTTTCGACTTTTAAGAAATAAAAACGAAAATTTTTTTTTTATAAACAAATTAATTTTTTTTAACTTTGGGCCGGATTTATTTTTATTTTTTTTAAATTTATTTATACCTTATAATATAGAGAAGATTTTCCAAAAAGTGCCGAAATGGGCCTGATGTGTTAAATGAGTTTTAAAACATTTTCAAAAATCACTTGCAAGCATCACAGTGGGATTTTTTTACAATTAACTTTTTAAAACTGTCTACAGCGTATAATTTTTAATCTATTTGAGTGTTCTTTGTTTTAATTTAAAGGGTCTACGCTGTAGACAGTTTTAAAAAGTTAATTGTAGAAAAATCCCACTGTGATGCTTGCAAGTGATTTTTGAAAATGTTTTAAAACTCATTTAACACATCAGGCCCATTTCGGGACTATTTGGAAAATCTTCTCTATATTATAAGGTATAAATAAATTTAAAAAAAATAAAAAAAAACCGGCCCAAAGTTAAAAAAAATTAATTTGTTTATAAAAAAAAATTTTTTTTGATTACATTTCTTAAAAGTCGAAAGAAAACTAAAACTTTCATTCTTTGACAACTTTTTCCTAAACTCAATATTTTCGGACTTATATAAGCTACTGAATATAGGTCTACAATTAAAAGTCCAAAATTTCGAAAATTCATAACTCGAAAATTTTGACAATTAAACAAAAATAAAAAAATAAGTATCTATTTTTTTCAATATAGAATAGAAAAAAAATATTTTTGGCCGATTTTAAGAGGTCGACTAAAATCTCACGTAGAATTGCCCATATATATAGGGTCATTTGGGGTAAATGTAAACGGAATATCTATTTTTCACCAAAAACATTGGTTTTTTTGTTAAAAGGTAAAACGGACGGATTTCTTTTTCATGAACTTGTTACTATAGAGTTCCCTAGAAAAATTTGATGAGGTACAAAAAAATATTGATGCACCTGAATCGCCTAAAACTGACTGTTTACATTTACCCCGAGATTTTGAAATTTTCCTAAAATTCGGGGTAAATGTAAACACCACTGTAGTTAAGCGAGGTTTAAGAAACAAGTTATTTTAAGTATACTACTGTTTAATACTGTTAAACAATACAATACTGTTTAATTAATAAGGAAGAATTACATATTTTTGTTTAATTTTTAAATTTATTTTTATGCAAATGCGAGGCAAAATACTGAAACAGTAAAACTTTGATTTTCAATCTTTTTTGCATTAAAAAATAACTTACACTATGGCATTGCCAATTGTCAAAATAAAATATTGGCAATACTCAGAACATCTTGTAGGTGAGCTGAGGTAAAAATATTGACGTCGTACTTATTTTTAAATTTGTAAATTTAGCTACCTCTACATCTACTGTTTACATTTACCCCTTGTTTACATTTACCCCAAATGACCCTAATAGTTTTAAAAATTTCAATTAAATAAAGATGTTGCTTTACAAAATTTAAAACAATAAGCAGAAAATCTTATACGAGACTATTCTTTTTAACAATAATTCATTTACCTCAAATTTATTTTAAACAAAATTACTCACTTCCTAAAGTTTCAACTATTCCAATTTTGTTCAACTTCATGTTATATATTTTTACTATTCTTTTACTTCTATTCAATAATAATTTACTCAAATTGAAATTAAAATTATGGCAGTTATATTAAATAACGTTTATAGAAATTAAAATTCGATGCTGACAAGATTCTAACAATTCAAATGCAGACCACCTTACTGCGTCCCTTTTTTACTCGACTTGAGACCACCAAGAACTGGCCTTTCAATAACAGTGAAATCTTTAAACTTTTTTTTAACATTTTGGAATAATCAATCTTGCATTTAAAACATTTTAAGTCAATTTTTTAAAGTTACTTCAAGTTTTTAAGAAAAATTAATTAAAGAATTAAAAATTAATTGATATTTTAGAAAATTGAATTGAAAATAATACAATTTGTTAAAGAACTTATTAAAAATTTTAAAAAATTGATTTTTGAAAAATTTCAAAGTTGGTAATTGAGGCTCCGGATCTTAAAAGACCACTTTTAGCATTGATTTTAAATGGTAAAAGTGCCCTTTTAAGATCCGGAGCCTCAATTATTGGTAAATAATTGAAATTTACAAAGAGTCAGAATCGAATGTATTTATGTTTCTCAGTATAAAAAGCAGCATCAAAGTGTCCAAATTGCATCTAAATTAGGTTTTTAAAATAGTTAACGAAATGACTTCAAAGATAGCTTACCTATTTTACGCAAAATTTAATCAGCTTTCTAACCGTATGTAAGATTTTTTGTATCTCCTTTTATTTACGAGATATGATTGAAAAAGCAGGGCTCGAACTAGGTCCGTAAATCCCGTAAAAGTCCGTAACTTTGCTTGAAGTCCGTAAAAGTCCGTTTTTTTGAAAAAAGGTCCGTAAAGTCCGTAATTCGATTGAAAAAGGTCCGTAAAGTACGTAAATTATACGATATAATTTGGATAATTTTAGAGAAATTACAAATGATTGAAGGAATTCAATTATTTTCAAAAGTAATAAAATTCTTCGCAAAAATTCAATTATGTTCAAAAATTTTTAAAAATTCTCGTCAAAATTTCAATTATCTTTAGAAATAATTAAATTCTTCTCCGAAATATCAATTATTTTCAAAAATTTTAATAAAATTCTTAGAAAAATTTCAATTATTTTCAAAAATTTTAATAAAATTCTTAGAAAAATTTCAATTATTTTCAAAATTTTTCCTCAATTCAATGATTTTTAATAGGTATCTATACTATAGATATACTTTTAACTATAGATATACTATATACTTTTACTATAGATATACTTTTTAATACTATTCTAATAAAATTTTCCAAAAGAATTCAATTATTTAAAAAAAATCTACTAAAATTCTAAACAAACCTTTAATTATTTTCAAAAAATAATAAAAATTTTACAGGAATTTCATTATTTACAAATTTTTTTTATAAATTTCTTCGCAATATTCAATTATTTTCATAAATAATAACATTTTTACAGGTATTTAATTTTTTTGGCAAATAATAAAATTCTTATTAGGAATTCAATTATTTTAATAAATAATAAAGCTAATTGCAGAATTTCAATTATTTTTAATACAATTTTAATCGAATTCCTCGATAAATGTAATTATTCTTAAAAATTTTATTAAAATTTATCAAAGAAATTTAATTATTTTAATAACCTTTGCTACAATTTATTTATTACAATTTAAATATTATTTTTAATAAATTTTTAATTAAATTTCTTTAAAGAATAATATTATTGCATTCAGAATTTTTAATGCAATTCTTTGCGTAAATTATTAATTATCTTTATAAATAATAAAATTCTTCTCTAAAATTGAATTATTTTCAAAACATTTAATAAATTTCTTGGCAAAATTTTCATTATTTTCAAAAATTTTCCCTAATTTAATTATTTTTAATATCTACTATTTTAATAAAATTTTGCAAAAGAATTCAAATTATTTGAAAATTGATTGATACAATTCTTTAAAAGAATTCAATTTTAAGAAACATATGTAATTATTCAATAAATTGTTTTTTTTTTTGTATTTAAATAATGAAATTCTCGTAGAATTTTCTGATAAAAATTGATTTAAAAATAATTAAATTTTGAAAAGGTTTCAGATTCAAATCTTTGAAAATTTGAATTTTTCATATTTTTAACTAACAATTCTGTGGAATTAATTTTTTTGAGAAATTTTAATTGCGGATTTTTTTTTATATTATTTGAAGTTTTTATTTTTTAATACATATTTAATTGAAGAATTTAAAAATAATTGAAATTTCGTAAAATTGAATATTGTAAAGAAATGGATTTGAAAATTGTCAAAGAACTTTTTCGAAAATTATTAAAAATAATCGATTTTAAGAAGAATTTTAGTTAAAAATTCTTGAAAATAATAATTGAATTGATAATGATTTTATCATTCTATCTTTAATTATTATAAAACATGAAGTAATCGATCGCTCCGAGTCGAAGACTCGGAGTTATCGATATCTTCATGTTTTTTAGTTATGAAAAAATCTAATTTATAGTTTTAAGTAAAATGTTCTCTTATATATTTTTGTCAGTACACTGGAGCTTCACTTATTTTCAGTCTCACTTATTTTCAGTCTCACTTATTTTCACCATTTCCAGTCTCACTTATTTTCAGTTAAAAGGTTCTCCGTGCGTTCTCATTGGTTGTTGTTAAATAATCCACCAATCAAATCAACTCGAATGTTACGTTTCAGAGTGAAAATAAGTGCGACTTTGCCTTTCAGTTTGTTTCGACTTAGTGAAAATAAGTGAAGCTCCAGTGTAATTGGTCCGTAAATGGTCCGTAATTTTTCATTTTTGGTCCGTAAAGTCCGTATTTTTAAATACTTTCACTGGTTCGAGCTCTGAAAAAGTGATAACATGTTTTTTCATAGAGTCGCTTGTAACCGTCCTGATACTCGTAGACGGTAGTGTATGGTATTTATTTTCTGTTAAATATTTAAACGACATTTTTTAATAGTTATGAAAATTTTTTAAGGTTAAATTTTAATTTGTTACTTTTTTCAAACATTAAATAATTTTAAAAATGATAAAGATAATTATTAATCAATAAATACAAAAATTAAGATTAAATTTTAAAATATTTAATGCGATAATTTGTAGCTGCATCAAAAATTAGACTTGAATTTCTAAAATTTACATTTACGTGCGATTATAAATACCTAAGCATAGTAAATGGGATCACAATTTGCTTTGCATAAATTTGAACATAATTTGTTTACAAACTATCATGGAAGTGGATTTATATAAGTTACACGTCAATATTGTCTTCTCCTTAGATAGTGAGGGACAATTTCAAAATTATTTTCAAGTTTGAACAAATATTATAATTTTTTATATTAATATGAGTTTTATTCTTGTAGATATCGTTGTCGATAACTGCGCAATTTGTCGAAATCACATAATGGATCTTTGCATTGAATGCCAAGCAAATCAAGCTTCTGCTACCAGCGAAGAGTGTACAGTTGCTTGGGGAGTTTGCAATGTAAGTTAATATAAAGAATTATTTTATTTTCAATTTAAATTCAATTTATATATTAATAAGTTAGAATTAATTACAGCAGAAACGCCATTATCCAGACCCCCATTATCCGGATTTTCGATTATCCGGACAAATTTTAAATATTTTTTTGTTTTTAATTTTAAAGTTTATAAGCATTTAATACCATAAATGTTGAATTTTCACACTAAACGTTACGTTTTAATTTATTTTAATGATTATAAGAAAATGTTTATATAAATTATTTGAAATATTTCTAACTAAACATTTATTAATGTTGACTTTATGAGTTTTATTTTGTTCCTGCCTTATTTAAATACATATAGGCAATTCTATACGTAAGATTTACCTATGACCGTTAAAATTCGGTTAAACCTATTTTTTTCTTAATCTTTATAGAAAAATATGAAATACGTATTTGTTTATTTTTGTTAAATCGCCCAAATTTTCGAGTTATGAATTTTCGAAATTTTGGATTTGTACACTACCGGCGGAAATTGTGCGACCCCTAACACCTCGAGCTATTAAAAAACACACCCGCACAGAAAGAGTGATAACTCGGTTAAAAATGAAGCTTGATGCTTTTTTTAAATTGCATTGGAAATCTCATTAAATTTCCAATGAAATGCCACTATTTTAAGTTGTATTGCATAAATAGGAAGCAAGGTATTATGTTATGAAGACAAAATAATAATTCTTTTTTTTCGGAATTTCTTACCCTGACTTTGATTCCTGGCAAAATTTAGAAAAGTTGATGAAAAAATTGTTACTTTCACAGACTATTCCTTGTAACCTAAGCTTTAAATAGAGACCAAGAACAGCAAAAAATATTTACGGGTTCCCGAGATATTACAAAAAGAGTCGGACCGTGCCAAGCAATATTTTCAATCATCGATTTCTCTAATTCGCCGTTGAGTCAATTGCGTGGCTGTGAAAAAAGTGCCGAAAATTAATTTTACCAAGTACATTCTTACTGGGATCCATTATTTAATTTAACTTATTATTTAATGATATTTAAAAAGTTAACCTGTTACAGATAAATAACCAATTATTCGGTTATAACCGGTTTTAACCGAATAACCGATTATTATGTGGGTCAAACCATTTTATTTCGCCTAATGTATTTTTGACATTTATAAAAAATTTCAATACTTCGGGAAAATATTCTTACATGTTTTGGGATTACGAAATGCACAATGATTTGTAAAAAATAATTTTATTTCATATAAAAAAAGATATTATAAATTGAGAGTACATGAAAAAAGGTTACATTGACAGGCATTACAAAATATTTAAAAAAGGAGTAATCTCTTTAAGAAATATGAAAAGAGCTATTAATATCACAGCCACACAAAAAAAAAAAGTTCTGATCTGGGGGTCTCACTATGTAGACTTTATGTTTTTTGGGTCGCTGAATCCGAATCCGAGGTCCATTTAACCCCATCAGATCAGGATTTTGACATAACCTCAAAAAACCAATATGGCGGACACATTTTTGAAAAGTTCATCGGATTCGCTTGAAATTCGTTACTCGGGGGTTTTTGGGGTCGCTGATTACGAATTTGAAGTCTGATTTCAAAAATTCAAAATGGCGGATCCAATATGGCGGACAAGTTTTTGAAAAATTCATCGGATTCGCTTGAAATTCGTTACTCTGGGGTTTTTGGGGTCGCTGATTACGAAATTGATGTCGGTTTTTCAAAATTCAAATTTTTTTTTTTTCAAAATTTTTTCAAATTCAAAATTTTGAAAAACCGACATCAATTTCGTAATCAGCGACCCCAAAAACCCCAGAGTAACGAATTTCAAGCGAATCCGATGAATTTTTCAAAAACTTGTCCGCCATATTGGATCCGCCATTTTGAATTTTTGAAATCAGACTTCAAATTCGTAATCAGCGACCCCAAAAACCCCCGAGTAACGAATTTCAAGCGAATCCGATGAACTTTTCAAAAATGTGTCCGCCATATTGGTTTTTTGAGGTTATGTCAAAATCCTGATCTGATGGGGTTAAATGGACCTCGGATTCGGATTCAGCGACCCAAAAAACATAAAGTCTACATAGTGAGACCCCCAGATCAGAACTTTTTTTTTTTGTGTGGCTGTGTATTTATTTTTAAAGACTGAATTTGTGATTTGAACTTGATAAAAGTATCAAATAATTTATAATAAACTGTAAAATATGTTATTTAAGTTTCTGTATGAAATGTCAAAAATCGATCATATTTAACAATTTTTTTGACAAAGTAATTTAATTTTAGTAAATCAGAATTATTTAAATAATAAGTATTTTAAATACACTTTAATATTATTGAAATACTTTTTTGATTATCAACTGAGAAATATATAAAAATTTACCTTAAATATTAACCATTCTTCATTTTATCGGGATTTTGAATGTTTGTAACTTCGTTGGAGAAAAACCGATTCATGCCAAATTTTTGGAGCATGTTGATTGAAGCAATATCTTCCTGCTGGTAAAATTTCGCGATGGGTTTTGCACTAGTTTTAAGAAAAAGTGTTTATTTTGAAGGTTATTGACAAGTATTATAGCTGACTTGAAGTTGGCTTGTTTTAAACTGACTTTAGAAAAATCGTTTTATTTTGAATTTGACTTTTATTGCAAGTAGGAAACCAACTTCAAGTTAGTTATAATACTTGTCTGTAACCTTCAAAATAAACAATTTTTTAAAATCAATTTCTTTTGAAAACTAGTGCAAAACCCATCGCGAAATTTTAGCAGCAGGAAAATATTGCTTCAATCTACATGCTCCAAAAATTTGGCATGAATCGGTTTTTCTCCAACGAAGTTACAAACATTCAAAATCACGATAAAATGAAGAATGGTTCATTTTTAAGGTAAATTTTTTTATATTTCTCAGTTGATAATCAAAAAAGTATTTCAATAATATTAAATTGTATTTAAAATACTTATTATTTAAATAATTCTGATTTACTAAAATTAAATTACTTTGTCAAAAAAAATTGTTAAATATGATCGATTTTTGACATTTCATACAGAAACTTAAATAACATATTTTACAGTTTATTATAAATTATTTGATACTTTTATCAAGTTCAAATCACAAATTCAGTCTTTAAAAATAATTATTAATCGCTCTTTTCATATTTCTTAAAGAGATTACTCCTTTTTTAAATATTTTGTAATGCCTGTCAATGTAACCTTTTTTCATGTACTCTCAATTTATAATATCTTTTTTTATATGAAATAAAATTATTTTTTACAAATCATTGTGCATTTCGTAATCCCAAAACATGTAAGAATATTTTCCCGAAGTATTGAAATTTTTTATAAATGTCAAAAATACATTAGGCGAAATAAAATGGTTTGACCCTATGTAATAACCAATTAACCGGTTATTATAAAATAACCGGTTAACCGTTTTTTCGGTTATTTTGAAATAACTAGGTAAAAGGTTTTCCGATTCTTTTGAAATTATATATACCGTCGGGAATTATCGGTACAGCTGCACGCGCACGGCCCAAAAACATGCCAATCTTTAAATCACGATTTTTTTGTAAATAAAAATGTCAGAAAATGAACAAATATACCATTCGAAAGATTATTAAATTCTACGAATAATGATACATAACTGAAAACTTTAATAATTTATACAAAGATTGAAGCAATCAACAAATTTGACAAAAAAATTAAAAAAATTTTCAACTTCTGCATATTTTTTAAAAATTGTAGAAAAAATTTTAAACTTACATAGGTGCAATCATTTAAGTCTCATCTTTAATTTAAGACCAAAAGAGTTCAAAAATCTTAATGAGCAATTCCATGTCAAATGATCGACGATTTTTCGACATTGTTAGCAATTTTTTTGAAACTTTTTTCCTTGTAGCTATGAGGATAAGATATGATATAGTGAAGACGATTTTGAAAATTTCTAAAAAAATTTGAAAATATTTAAATTTGAAAATATATGTACTAATTTTTTAAAATTAAGATAACTCCGGTTGTTTTTAATATTTTATCAAAATATTTATTTAAACTTCTCAGTATAGCTAGTACTTTTTAAATAAATTTTTTAGAATAAAAAATTTTTATTAATTATTAAAAAATTTTCAAAAAAATTTTTTTTTATTTTTTGAGAAAAACACCCCCCCTCCGATTTTTTTAAAATTTTTTTCATAGTGATAGCCAAAAGTAATAAGAAATTTTTTGTAATGGTTTCATACATTTCATAGTTGGATCGCGATAACTTTTCGAGAAATCAACGAAAAAGTCTATGGCGCCCCGTTGAGACTGACGCGCTCACGAACGTATGTCCAAGAAGCTGTTGTCAACGCCATTTCATTTTTTCTCAAGAAAATTTTGATTAAACTAAAAAACAAAAATTGTGCTACACCTAGCAAACAACAACAAATATTGTGCTGAAAAAAAAATTTTAATATTTTTCAAAACTTAAAAAAAAATTTCTTTTATACCTACTTCAATTTTTTGAACATTTTTCACAAATCAAAATTTAAAAAAAATAAAATTTGTGCTGAATTGTGCTCAGCGAGCACAATAAAAAAAGTCTATAACAATTTTTCAAAAAGTTAATAATTATTCAAGAAAATCACACTTTTTTTACTCTAAAATTTTTTGAACATTTTTCAAAAATCAAAATAAAAAAGTCTAAAAAAACAATTTTACATCAGTTTTACAACAGCTCTATCTCATACATTGCAATGAATAGAATTGTTTTAATTAAATTACTATTATAGCTATGAGTGATTTTAATATTATGTTGCTGCATACTTCTAAAAAAATAGTGGCCCACAATTTCCCGAATGCTTCATTTTACAAAAAGCTTTGTATTATTTTTTCATTTGAATTTCATGCAATTTTTTTTTGCAGTTGAAGTAAAAAAAAAAGAAAAAATATATTAACCCATTAATGCCCATGGGCACAGGAACGCAGATATAAAAAAAAAAATTGGGATTCTGGCAAGGGGTCTAATAATAATTTTTGACGTTAAAAATTTTGTTTAAAAAAATTTGTTTAAACAATTTGTTATAAACAAATTAAGGAAAATTGATTTTTATAAAAAACTGATAGCGCCATTCAATTCTAAGCGAAAAACTACTACGAGAACATATGTTACATAATTTTTTAAAAAAGACCTATTGTTATAAAAATGTTATAAACAATTAGCCTGCATAAATACTCGTTCCAGTCCATGGGCACAGAAACGCAGATATCAAAAAAGTAACAATTGGGATCCTGGCATGGGGTCTAGTAATAATTTTTGACGTTAAAAATTGTTTAAAAAAAAATTTTTTTAAACAATTTGTTATAAACAAATAAAGAAAAACTGATTTTTATAAAATTATGTAATTTATGTTCTCGTGGTAGTTTTTCGCGTAGAATTGAATGGCGCTATCAGTTTTTTTATAAAAAGCAATTTTTCTTAATTTGTTTATAACAAATTGTTTAAACAAATTTTTTTAAACAATATTTTTAACGTCAAAAATTATTATTAGACCCAATGCCAGGATCCCAATTGTTATTTTTTTGATATCTGCGTTCCTGTGCCCATGGGCATTAATGGGTTAAACATTTTTTTTAACTAGGCAATTCTTGAAAATCTTTGGAAAAACAATAAAAACATGAAGCCCAAAATAAATATTTGAATGCAATTTTCAGTTACGACTTGTAGGTAATTGTAAAGCGCTGTAAAGTCATGAAATGCTTATGAAAAATTTACTTTTGACGAACAAAAGAAAATAAAAAAATTGGATGATCAAACTTTAAAATATTGTTAAATAATGGAGGTAACCCACAATTCCCCAATTTCCCCTAAGATTATTTTTAAATAATTATTTAACTTTTTGAAACAATGTTTTTTAGACTTTTTTATTGTGCTCGCCATAAAAATTTTATTTTTTCGAAATTTTGATTTTTGAAAAATATTTTAAAAATTTTAGAGTAAAAAAATATGATTTTCTTGAATAATTATTAATTTTTAAAAAATTGCTATAGACTTTTTTTATTGTGCTCGCTGAGCACAATATATAATTTGAACCTCAAAGAACACCACTTTGGCATAAGTGGGAAAAATTTCTATATTTATCAGTGGTTCTAATGGAAGAAAAAAATCGAAAATCAATTACTTCGCTTTTGAAAAAAGTCACATTTTAGACGAAATTTAAATTTATTTAATGTTTTCGCTTTATTAAAGTTATTTTTTATTACATATTTGAAATATTCAAGAAAAAACAAGTCATTTTCATATATTACATTATTTTTTATCTTTTGGTATAACGGAGTTAAAAGTGTTTCAAAAATCCTTTGCTTCCGAAGATGTTAAATTTAAAAAAATCATAACTATTATAATTTTGATCAAATAAAAAAATAAAAAAACACGTATTTACTTATTTTTCATATAGAATTCGAAAAAAATTGTTTTAATACAAAAAAATTTTTGAGTGAAACTTTTACTGAAAATGCCCCATATTATTCTAAAATAACCGGTTATTTTGAAATTACCTGAAAACGGTTAACCGTTTGCTAAAAATTTTTATAACCGGTTAACCGGTTATGACAATAACCGGTTTTATAACCAGTTAACCGCACTCTAAAACCGGAGTTTTAGAGCCCAGGCGGAAAGTCGGACGAATACCGGATCGTCCAACCGTCTAGCGCCCGCGCCGGTTGAATTGGAGAGTCAATGCCAGTGCAGGCAGTCTGTACCGATTCGGATGAGAATGTCTGCTGGCGCGGTACAAAGTCGGATCCGACGTTCGTTACAGTCTTTCTACTGTCGGCAGTACAGGCGAGGTACAAGATTTGATCCGACCGCCGGATCAAAATTTATACCAACTAGCAACCGGCGTTGTACTGGCATTCGTCCGTCTAACGACCCGAGCGGTACAGGCATTCTACCGACTGAGAACTATATAATTTATCTTATTATTAATATATTAATTAATTTATTAATAAGAATATGCTTAGAATATAGTAATTGTTACTAGTTTTCAAATTAGTTTTATTTTTATATATAGGATAAATTTTTTTATAAATTCGCTTTTAAAAATCTTACAACAAATATCTTTTAAAATCTGACAAGTTTTGCTATTTTTATTTTTTATAATAAAAATTAATAATAATAATAAATTTAATCCATCATGCTTTAAACATTTTTTGTATTATTAACTTTTAAAGAGCCGAAAGTACATCCCCACTGTCATTCTATTGCAAAATGCGTCCGGCTCGGTGCAGGTTTCAACCCGCCAAGCACCCGGCGTTGTACTGGCATTCGTCCGTCTGGCAACCAGCGCGGGCCAAATTATATTCTTTATTAAAAATTAAAATAAAAGAAATGTTTAATTAACTATGCAAGGTGAGTGTTAATTAATATTCAATATTTCTTTCAAATTAATTACATTCATCTTTTTCTCTTTTTTAAAAACATTTATAAAGTATAAATGAAACGCAGTAAGTTACAAATGTTTATTTTAGTTAATTTTGTATTGATTTCGAATAGTTATAAAGTGAAGTGTTCAACTAATTATTCCTAAATAATAAAATAAAGATAAATATTAAAAACATTGAAGATTTAATAAAAATATAATAAAACTTTAAATTTATTTGCATAATATAAATAAAATGCTAAAATATTGAAAAATATTTGAGTAAAAATTATTATTCACTTTATATATAAGTTTTTGTTTAGCGGTACCCGTGTAGAAATCACCATGCTATGCCTAAAATGATTATTGGCCCTAGCTTGGACCTAGCTTGGCAACCCCTTTTTATATATCCTGGGCTGGTCCTAACTTGGTACTAGCTAGGAGATCCAGTTATGACTTAGAAAAATTTTTAGGAAAATAAAGTGTCAAAATTGATACATGAAAAACATGTAAAAATTGATAAATATTCTCAATTAATATTTATAAAATTAATTGATAATCATATTTGTTTAAACAATTTATTGTATGACATAAATCAGAAAATTATACAAATACTATAAAATAAAGTTAATTTATTAATTTATTAATTCAGCAATTGTTTAAACAAATAATTGTTATTTACTAACTTTTTACACAATCAACCTAAAAACTAGCAGTTTTTTCTAATTTTGCAATAAGTAAATACTCAGATTAGTTAATTGCAAAATTTTAAAAGACTACAAGTGTCTAGACGCTTTATTGTCTTAAAAATTAATAAATAACAACAATTTTTTGTTTAAACAAATGCTGAATTGTTAAAATTATAAATTATCTTCATATTTCACTACTCAAGTGTAATAATCGCGAAGTTAGATAAAAAAACTGCAAATTTTTAAGTAATTTGTTACAAAAGTTAATAAAACAGCAAAATTTATTTATTTATTTAAACAGATACAGACTGCAATATAATTATCATTAGGAAAATATATTTCTAATTTCGTTCGCTGATTTTAAGTTTCGTTTAAGTTGGTGCTAAACACTAAGAGATATTGTAATTCGAATGTGGGCTGACCCACCCAGGTCCAACCCAAGGACCTACCTGGGCTTCCTAGTGTCATTAGCAAAAATTTCTAAGTCCAAGTCTAAAAAATTTTTTGCAACAAAAAATTAATGCTTAAAATGATTTAGAATAATGAAAAACGTGTTTTTAACATAAATTTTTTTGACATTTTTTTAAAAAGTGGATCACCCGCTTAATTAATTAGGAAAAATTTCCAAGTCCAAAAGACGAATATTTTTTTTAGACCAAGAAATTAATGTTAAAAATGATTGAGAACAATGAAAAACCTGTTTTTAACGAAAATGTATAGATATTTTTTTTCTTGATATATATTATATATATATATTATATATATATATATATATATATATATATATATTATATTTGGATATTATTTTATTATTATTGTTGTTGTTAAACTATTTTTTTTTATTTATTATCGTGTATTAGTGTCAATAATTATTATATTGAATTATCAAAAGCAAGTCCACAAAACTCACTGACAATAAAAATTTTGATCTCAACTAGTTTCATTAGCATAGTGGTTAGGGCGTTAGTCTCGTAGTCCGTAGGTCGTAGGTTCGATTCCCGCGTGCGTTAGATTTTATTTACTTTTTAGGTTTGCGTTTATTCCAATTTTTCTGCATTGTATTCGTATAAGTATGCAATTTAATGATTATATATACTGTAAAATAATTTAATTAACAAATTTCTAATTTTTTTCTAATTTTCAATGTATATATTAGAGGAATATATATTAATCTCTACATATACTAACATTATTTATGAATTCGCTTTTGGTCATCATTTAATTGAAAAAAATAATAATTAATTAAAACTAATACTTATTATTAATAATTTAGGTTATTTATTTAGCAAATATTATAAACTAATTAAAATTATAATAAAATATATAAATAAACTGGTCCTAACTAGGCTCCCAAGTTAGGACCAGGCTAGAATCGCATCACCAGCCATTGTTGGTCCAACCTACACTGCCAACCTAGGACCAAGCTATTAACAGGGCAAAATAGGTAGGACCTGGCTAGGACCAATTTTCATTTTCCACAATATTGTATATTGGCGTTGTTTTGCTCACATCCGCAAGCGAGCGAATAGCGTAGTGGTTAGCGTATTAGACTTCGGTGCGTAGATTAGGATAGGCTTGGGCTTCGTATCCCACTGCGAGCGTTTAGAATTTTAATGTGTAAAAAAATGTTAAATGTGTAAAAAATGCTTCAAATGATCTATAAATAAATGTTAATTAACGAATGCCAGTAGAACGCCAGTAGAAATAGTCATCTTACGGAACAAAATTTGGCCCGTCCTGGTTGCCAGACGGACGAATGCCGGTACAACGCCGGTTGTTCGGCGGCATCAAATCTGTACCGAGCCAGGCGCGCAGCCACTACAACACATTGTCAGGTTCCAGTACAATGTCTGCACCGCTCCGGTCGTCAGGCGGACCCATGCCAGTACAGTCTTACCGACGTCTGTACAGGCGCGGTACCCTGCCAGTGGGAAATTTCCGCCTGGGTACCTTGCACGTGATTTTTGAAAATTTTGTAAAATTCATTAAACGCATCGGCACACTCCGGGACTTTTTGGAAAATCTTCTGTATATTATAAGGTATAAATAAATTTAAAAAAAAAATAAAAAAAATCGGGTCCAAAGTTAAAAAAAAATTAATTTGTTTATTAAAAAAATTTTTTCATCCCACATTCAAAAAAATGGCGCTTTTAGACAGCCGACGACAGGACGTAAAGTCATTCATTTGTTCGACTGTATGAAAATGGCGTTCAATTTTTTCCTAGGACAAAAAAAACAACTGTTCCCATGTGTTACTGTTGTCCTAGGAAAAAAATCAACGCCATTTTCATACAAGTCGAACAATTGAATGACTTTTACTCCTTAACACGGAAAAAAATTTCCTGTGAAAATTACAAGATTTCCTGTGCCATCTATGAACGGCGGTTGTAGTATCCACAAACGGCTGAGTTTGGGAAATACACAAACCAGAATGAGTCTTGTCACAAACTTCAGTTTATGATTCAACAGCTTAAACAGTCACGCAGCAGACGACAAGCAGACGTTCACTTGAATTTTCTTGCGCATGCGTGGATTTCTTGGTGTTATAACAGATTGGTTTGTGGTACACACAACAAGCTTGTTGGAAACACAAAACTCGCCTGCATAAAGCACAACTTAACCTATTTGTATATTTTACGAAAAAGTTTGTGTTTTCTATAAGAAATTTTTTTCCGTATTGTCATCTGCTATCTGAAATCGCCACTTTTATGCATTTGGAATAAAAAGTATCGTAAGTAACTCGGGAACAAAGGCAGCCTAATTTCTTTACGATGATTTTTGTGACACATGACTATTATAATCATTTGACATAAAACCATTTACCATAAATTTCATTTGACAAAAAATCTACACTACAGGTCAAAATTGAGAGACCACCCATTTTAGGCGAATGAAAAACGTTTTAAAACATAAGATTTATTGAAACTAAAATTTGTTTCTGTTCATTTTTTGATAGATGATAAAATTTTGAAAAGAACAAGATATTTCAGAAGTCGTTTGGCCATTAATTCATTTAGATATTTTTTAAAAATTTGAATAACTTCTAAAATAATGAACGCTTTTTAATGATCTTAGGCTTATTTTAAAGGTCATTTGTTACACTATAAGAATTACTTATAGGCATTAACGTGTCATTTTTTTCTTAGAAAATGCAGGCTATCAAACTTGGACCAAAAAAATTCAAAAAATTTGGAACATTCTTATTAACAGAAAAATAATTTTTAAAATTCAAACGTATTTTTTTAATTAAATTTTCTTGAAAAATATTCACGTATATATTTAATTATTTCCACTAAACATAACGTTTTATGTCAAACTTATTAAATTTTAGCAATTTTTAATGAGTGTCTCACAACTGGAGACATTTTTTTTTTTGACAAAAGCGATGTGCTCGGAAAATGTATCGTAACATTTTTTGAGTTCATCGAAACACTACACTTTCTTTTAATAAAAGTTGCGTATTTCTGTTACCTTTCGAACGGTGTATTTTATTTACAATTTCGTTTACCCGTTTACAATTTTCGGGTCAAAAATAAAACCCGTCTCACAACTGGAGACTCTCCCCTATTTTTAAAATTCTTTTACGTATGGAAATGGAAAAAAATTCATTCCTTTAACCCTTTAACGCCCAAATGTGCTGATTTTTAACTTCGGTTTCAAGCTTATAATATTAAAAGAAAAAAATTATTAAAAATTCTACAAGGACATGTCCATATGTTTTTGGGGTCGCTCTTTCGAATGACATGGTCAAAATTTCCAAAAAGTGACGTTTAACCCTTATTATTTTCAAAAATACTCAAAAAATATAAAATTTTGGGAAGTATTTTTTTTAATCCAATTTTAGTTGTGATACCGATACAATTTTCCAAAGTTCTTGAAATCGCTTGAAATCTGTTACTTGAGGATTTTCGAGGTCGCTGATTACGAACCTGAAATTAGATTTAAAAAATTTGAAATGGCGGATCCAATATGGCAGACTAAAAAATTAAAAATGCATCGCCTTCGTTTAAAATTTGTAACTTGGGGGTTTTCGGGATCGCTGATTACGAATCTGAAGTCAGATTTAAAAAATTTAAAATGTCGGATCCAATATGGCGGACGACAATATTAAAACTTCATGTATTGGCTTCAAATTTGTTACTCGGAGGTAAAATATGTAAATAGCCAATAGGGGCCGTACACATAATACGTCACGCGGCTAGGGGGAGGGAGGGGGTCTGAGAATTGTGACTAAGTGTGACATGGGGGAGGGGGGGGTGAACTCATGTGTTACGTCACGATCTTTTAAATTCAAAGATAATAAGAAATTATATGTGACAATGTCACTTTTTCTAAATAAAACAAGTTAAAAATGGTTTGAACTATTTAATATCTATTATGTATCTGTTTAAGGGGTAACATCACCCAGAGCCTATACAAAATATGGTCTATTTCAATTAATTATTTTAAGAAAACGGTCAAGTACAATGTTGCTGGGTTTTCTCCAACGTTAAACACATGGGTTAAACTTAATTTAAAAATAAAACAAAAAAAAAATTTTCAAAATGGCGCCTTTACACATCCAACAGTGAAAAAATTGTAAAAAAAACTGGCCGGAAGGATTTCTCCAACATTTTTTGACGGATTCAATTAAAATTTAGACTGTAGCTTTAAAACAACATTCTTTATCGAAGCACATAGGATTTTTTAGATCGGTTAATGCGTTTCCGTTTTATAACCATTTTTACCTTGATTTTTTAACAAAAAATAACATTTTTGTCATCGAAGTCATACCATTTTGCGAAAAATTGATATTTTTAAAATATCCTATGTACTTTTCTAGTAAATGTCATCCTCTTTCATAATTCGTTTGAATTTTTTGCCTAGGTGCTTATGGAACGTAGAAAAGCTTCCGGCTGCAGAGGTTGTTTTAAAAAACGTGATCTACGTTGAACTGTTGTGAAGGCGCCATTTTGAAAACAAAAAATCTTTTTTTATTTTTAAATTAAGTTTAATTCATGTGTTTAACGTTGCAGAAAACCTAGCAACATTGTACTGAACCGTTTTCTTAAAATAATTAATTGAAATAGACCGTATTTTGTATAGGCTCTGGGTGATGTTACCCCTTAACATCTATTGGCATATTATTTATAATATGATAAATAATATCCCGTGTAGAAATATCCCTATTATGGCCATATTAGGGAATGAAACACACGGCCCGACCTGGGCCAGATCGGGGCGACGATCAAATGTGGATTTCCTGATCAGGGCCATATCAGGCCGTGTGTTTCATTCCCTAATATGGAAGGCCCGATGAGTCCCTGATCCGGACCATAGCGAAATTTCTACACGGGATATTCTCTTAATTTGAATCAGTTAAAAATCATGGTTTTAACTGTCAATCAGCAGTGACTGACTTTTTGCTTCTGAATCAGTTAAAAATAACTGAAAAATTATCCACAAAACACCGAAATTTTTCTAAATATTGTATATTAAAGATTTGCTTGCATAAGTTAAAAAATTTACTTGCAAAGTTTATTTTAAAATTGTGTAAAGATTTAAATTTCTCACTCCAATAAATGTCTATCGTCAAATTTTCTTAAAAATATAGCTTGAAACTTTCCTGAACATTTGAATTGCATTTTCGACTATACTTTCGTGAAAATCTTCCTAAAAATATAACTTAAATTTTCGGAAAAGTTTCCCGCTAAACATTTATTGAAGTGGGATATTTAAATCTTTACACAATTTTAACTAAACTTTGCATTTAAATATTTCGAAGCTTGCGAGTAAATCTTTAGTAAATTTTTAGGAAAGTTTCGGTGCTATGTAGGTAGTTAAACGTGACTAATTAAATCAATCAAAAACAATTGTATTGAAACATCAGTTATTTTCAACTAATTGTCAGAAAAAAATATTACTATTTGAATTAGTGACTGATTTTTTGCTTCTAAATCCGATATTCTTAACTGATTCAATAATTTAGAGTGTAAGATATAATATACATATATATTGTCCAATGTATAAAATTTACAGTGAAATTTACGTGTGTGACGTGACGTAGGGGGGAGGGGGGGTTCAAGATTTGTGACGAAGTGTGACATAGGGGGAGGGAGGGGTTAAAAGTGGTCAAAAATCGCGTGACGTATTATGTGTACGGCCCCATAGGAAAAAGTTTTAATTTTATCATCCAGCTATATTGAATCCGTCATTATGAATGTTTAAAATCTGATTTCAGATTCGTAATCAGCGACCCCGAAAACCCCCAAGTAACAAATTTGAAGCGAATACTATGCGAATACTATGCACAGTAGTATTCTATCAATGTCACACATGCAAAGTAGTATTCTATCAGTGTCACGCATGCGCAGTAGTGTTCTATCAGTGTCACGCATGCGCAGTAGTGTTCTATGAATATCAAGCATGCGCAGTAGTGTTCTATCAATGTTACGCATGCGCAGTAGTTTTCTATCAATGTCACGCATGCGCAGTAGTGTGCTATCAATGTTACGCATGCGCAGTAGTATTCTATCAATGTCACACATGCACAGTAGTATTCTATCAATGTCACACATGCAAAGTAGTATTCTATCAGTGTCACGCATGCGCAGTAGTATTCTAACAGTGTTACGCATGCGCAGTAGGGTTCTATCAATATTACGCATGCGCAGTAATGTTCTATCAATGTTACACATGCACAGTAGTGTTATATCAATGTCACGCATGCGCAGTAGTGTTCTATGAATATCAGGCATGCGCAGTAGTTTTCTATCAATGTCACGCATGCGCAGTAGTATTCTATCAATGTCACACATGCACAGTAGTATTCTATCAATGTCACACATGCAAAGTAGTATTCTATCAGTGTCACGCATGCGCAGTAGTGTTTTATCAGTGTTACGCATGCGCAGTAGGGTTCTATCAATATTACGCATGCGCAGTAATGTTCTATCAATGTTACACATGCACAGTAGTGTTATATCAATGTTACACATGCGCAGTAGTTTTCTATCAATGTAACGCATGCGCAGTAGTGTTCTATGAATATCAGGCATGCGCAGTAGTGTTCTATGAATATCAAGCATGCGAAGTAGTGTTCTATCAATGTTACGCATGCGCAGTAGTGTTCTATGAATATCAGGCATGCGCAGTAGTTTTCTATCAATGTCACGCATGCGCAGTAGTGTTCTATCAATGTTACGCATGCGCAGTAGTTTTCTATCAATGTCACGCATGCGCAGTAGTGTTCTATGAATATCAGGCATGCGCAGTAGTGTTCTATGAATATCAGGCATGCGAAGTAGTGTTCTATCAATGTTACGCATGCGCAGTAGTGTTCTATCAATGTCAGACATGCGCAGTAGTTTTCTATCAATGTCACGCATGCGCAATAGTGTTCTATCAATGTCAGGCATGCGCAGTAGTGTTCTATGAATATCAGGCATGCGCAGTAGTATTCTATCAATGTCAGGAATGCGCAGCAGTGTTCTATGAATATCAAGCATGCGCGCAAAACACCCACACATGTATACTCAACATATACACTAATCACATGTACATGTATACTCACACATGTACATAAATTATATACACATGTATACTGACTAATGTGCAGATATAGACTGCTACATATATACAAATCACATATATATAGATTTAATAAACGATTGATAATATAAATTGTTGAATTTTTTAAGGTTCGTTGATGAACGTAGTGTCTGTTGAAATTTTTTTAAATATACGTAAGTAGCTCACTCGCTAATGCTGCGCTGTCTGTGTTGTAAGGGAAATTATTTATTTACTTGTGTATTTACTTATTCCCAAGTGCGAAATTAAAAACGGCCTAAAACTGGCCCAGTGACGGCATAGTCAGTGTCTACTCTTGGCAGACAATAGTGGCCCGACTGTCGGGAGGTTAACTGCGGTAGGCCGTCGGCAGCCAATCATCGGCCGATTCTCGGTAAACATTAATGGCCCATTATTGGCTGCCATTACTCCCCAGTGTTGAAAAAATTTAAAAAAATATATTTTTTATTTAATTAACTAATTAATTCATAATATTTATACAGTTTATTTCCCTGAATTAATCGCAAACTTACAAATATTTGAAAAATTCTTACCGCTCGCGGGGATCGATACCTGAACCTGACGCACCACAGCCTAACACTGTGACCACTCTGCTACTCTGACGTGAATTCGAGTAAGCTAAAGGGTTCTTATAAGCTACACTACACTGGCCGATACTGTGCCATTCTTGGGCCGAGCTACGTCCCAATATTGGCAATTATAATTTACCATCATAGATACAAAATGATAGACATTAATATGGCATTCCTGAGCCAAGGTACGTCCCAACTCTGGCAATTATAATTTGCCACAAAATGTTTTCCATTAAAGTGCCACTAATGTGCCATTAATAGGCCGATCTTCGTCACATCACTGGCAATTGAATATTGCCATTAAAGATTGATCAACTTTGCCATGAATGTGCCATTATTGGGCCAAGCTACGCCCCAATACTGGTAATCATAATTTGCCTTCAAAGATACAAAATTTTTGCCATTAAAGTGCCACTAATGTGCCTTTAATGGGCCGATCTTTGTCACATCACTGGCAATTGAATTTTTCCTTTAAAGATTTATCTACTTTGCCAATAATGTGCCGTTATTGGGCCAAGCTACGCCCCAATTCTGTCAATTATAATTTGCCATCAAAGATACAAAATTTTTGCCATTAAAGTGCCATTAATGGGCCGATGGTCGGCACATCACTGGCAATTGCTTTTTGCCATTAAAGATTGATCAACTTTCCCATGAATGTGCCACTATTGGGCCGAGAGCTGGCCCAGTCTTAAAAAATTTGAAAATCTGACCATCGGCGCCATCATTGGCCCATCAATGGGACGTTTTGAACACCAGTAATGGCCCAGTAACTACTGCCAATTCTCGGCAGACATTACTAGACCAATTATGGGCCGTTTTTGCAGTCTTGGCATTTCGCACTTGGGTTTATTTGTTTGACAGAAATCAACAATAATTTTTTAAATGGATAATCAGTGAAAAATGACTTATATTTCTGTAAGTGTAATTTTCAACTGACTTTTAGTAAAATTATTTGTTTGACAGAAATTTACAATAATAAATAAATCACAATAAAATAACAATCAGTGAAGAAGAATGACTGATATTTTAGTACTTTTCAACTGATTTTCAGTAAAATTCCACTGATTATGAATCCAAAGTCACTTTTTAAAAATACAAAATGGCGAATCCAGGATAGCGGACGAAAATGAAAGATTTATAAGAGAATACGTAAAAATAACATTTCGTATAATGTACAAGGACAATTTTTTAAAATGTCACTTCATAATTTTTGTCTTATTACACAATGATTTTAAATAAAATAATTTATATTTTTATAAATATTAATAATTTTTTACATTTTCTAACCACTATAAGGTTTTAATTTTGTAAATGTTCAAGCTCTAGTTTAGAAAGAAAAATTTATATTATTATTTAACAATATTGTCTAGACTTGCAAAAACCCAAAGTCTAGACAAATTTGTCGTAACAATATTGTTACAATATATATTGTAACAATATTGGTGACGGTGACGTGCGTAAGAATAGTGCAGTAAAAATTTAAAAAAAACATTTCTCAAAAAAATTAATAAAATAGCATTTTTATATAGTTTACGAGATAAAAATTCCTGAAAAAAAAGTATTGAAATTATTTGATTGAAGAGCGTTCACAAATGATGTCACGCAATTTTTCGGGATTTTATAACCCCCCCCCCTCCCCCTGTCAAACAAATTTCATGCAATTTCACATGTAAAAATACATTGTGTCACGTTTAGTAGAGACCCTCCACCCTCCCCCAAAAAACGTGACATCATTTATGAACGCACCCTTGCAAATATCTTGCAAAATATTAAAAATTTTGTAAAACTTTTTGGCACACTTATTTAGGACCCTAAACACTATCAAATTACAAAGAACCCAAGTATCACGGAATATAACCTTAAATATAAGGGAATATTGCATTTCATATTCGGAATATTCCAGTGGAACGTTCCAGAGATCTTAAACCCCAGTAGCACGTAATATTGGGAACATTCCAGCAATATGCCACGACATTGAGGCAATATTGGTAATGTTAAGGCAATGTTCTCAATATCGCTGTAATATTACGTGCTACTGGGGAAGTAATATTAAAATGTCCGCTGCACAGGAATATTCCAAGATAACATTTAGGGAATGTTCCACGATTATATCGAAGTAATATTCCAGGATGATGTTAAAGGAATGTTCCACCGTAATATTAATGGAATATTCCAGGGTGATGTTGAGGGAATGTTCCTAGATAATATTAAATATGTTAAAAATACCATTGAAAATCGTTTTTACTAAAGAAAGAAGAATATTTTCAGGGAATATTCTGGGAATATTCCCTTGATATTCATTCAACATTACCTTGGAATATTCCATTAATATTACGGTGGAATATTGCCTCAACATCATCCTGGAATATTACTTCGAAATTACATTATATGAAATGTAATATTCCCTTCATTTCGATGGGTTAGTCGAAAAAAAGGACACCTCGAATTTTGGTTGAAAAAGAGGACACCTCGCATTTTAGTTGAAGAAAAGGACACGTCGAAAATATTCATTTTACATCAACTTTCGTTTGGCGATACTAGTTGTGATGCATTACGAGCGAATATCGAGAATCTCGCGAAAAATACAATGAAAACAATTGAATGTTACAGTTTCATCTCTTTCCTTTTATGAAAGGACAAAGTCTCGTTATGCATCACTAGGCGATACTATGTGTAATGTAATTGTTTTTTGTAATAGAAGATTTAAGAACATATTATCTTCATAGTTTTTGAGCACAAAATATCATAAGTCAATTACTTTACACATATCGTTCACTCCAAGTGGAATGTACGTATGTTTAAAGAACATTTTAGAAGTTACGTATCTTCCACGTTCAGTGAAGAAACCACGTATCTTTCTGTTCCGTGCAAAAACTACGTATCTCTGTCAGTCACTTTAGAAGATCTACATTTTATTATTATTATTATTATTATTTTGAAGTGAATATTTTGTTATGAAGTAATAATTTTTTCAAAAGTTGATGCAATAAAATATATATTTTTTAAAATAATTTAATTTTTTTTCTTAAAAATATTAGAATATTATTAGAAGTTTTTAAAGCGACTGACAGAGATACGTAGTTTTTGCACGGAACAGAAAGATACGTGGTTTCTTCACTGAACGTGGAAGATACGTAACTTCTAAAATGTTCTTTAAACATACGTACATTCCACTTGGAGAAAACGATATTATCGTCAAACAAAAATGCATTTAAAATTAATATTTTCGAGGTGTCCTTTTCTTCAACTAAAAAGCGAGGTGTCCTCTTTTTGAACCAAAATTCGAGGTGTCCTTTTTGTCCACTAACCCAGCGATAAAATTATTCCATTTAATTGACTTAAGTAATTTGTATTTGGTTCAAATAATTATTTATTTGATACCATAAATTAAAATATTTGTGTCCAGTAAATATTTACTTAGTTCAAATAAATAAAAATAAATAAGTAAAAACAAATAAGTTTTAATACAACCGAACGAGCGTTAGCGAGTGAGGTATATGTCGCTAGTTTCAAATTACAATAATGAATGTTTCAACAAGACTTAAAAAATATTTGTAATGAGTTCTGCCATAAATTAATATACTTTTGAAGACTAAAAAGACATATGAACATTGAGGGACACCACTGACATTTTTGAAAGATTTCACTGATAATTTTTTTTGAATAGTGAGAATAAAATCAGCCTATAAATTACAATCCAGTATCATATCTTCATTAACTGAATATAAGGAGTAAATTTAACACAAATTTATTAAAAATAAAATAATAAGCTGCAAGAAACAGAATTTTGAGGGGACACCACTGACAAGGGACACCACTGACATTTTGCTTCATTTCTCATTTTCGAAAAAGAAAGACTTTATTTTTAAGTTAAAGTCGTTGCGGTTTTTAAAGTACGTGTAATAACTGAAAATGAGATACAATAATATTTAAAAAATATTAATATTATGAACAATTTTTTGATGGGGACACCACTGACATGGTGTGCTCGACAAAGTGATACTTGCTTTCTGCCACTAACCGTACAAGTTATAGATGTGATAGAATGTTGTAATGTTTTTTCTTTAAGAAGCTGTACATATCACCAATACTATTAACGCTTAATAAGGCAATTATCTGCACTAGGTTATTTAAATATCAGACATGATATTCAAAATTTGCGATAATTACTTAAAAATATGAAACTTACGGACAGGCGATTTTGATTTTTTTTCTAGCACTGGATCAAAATTATTCTGCTAGCACAATTACTATATAAAAATATAGACTCTTAGCTGTACAAAATAATTTTTCTGGTACTAAAAATGTGAGAATCAACAATTTTTATTATTAGGTAAAGTTCTGATTTCTTAAGTGCGGACAGGGGACACCACTGACATTTTGCTTCTAATTCTTCTGCCAAATTTTTTCAGAGAATTTCTAGCGACTAAGAATTATTAATTTAAGTAGAAGGAGTGATTAAGAAAATTAATTGACTTCAAAAACTTTTATATATGAACTAGTATTCCAGATTTTTGGGCAGGACATGAAAATGACATTTTAAATTTAATCACCCATATACGCGTATACACAACTTCTTTTTTTTATTTTCTTTGCTACGGAATTGTTCCGGAACTATTCTGTAGCCCTTATAAGAGCTTCTTCATATATGAAGCGACCCTCTGAATTTTTCTCGAACTCATCGGAAGTTCTACCGTCCAGACTATCTGAAATACTCAGCCGCTACATTTCGTAAAAACTATTACATAAATACCGAGTTCTTACCATATAATTCCTAAATATCTATTTTGAAAGTTCGACATTTCGGGACGCATGATTATTCCCCAAATGTCATTTTTCCGAAATGTCATTTTACCGAACTGCACTTTTGCGAATAGTCATTTTTGCGAAAAGCCAATTTTGCGAAATGTCACTTTTGCGAATTGTCATTTTTGCGAAAAGCTATTTTTGCGAATTGTCATTTTTGCGAATGGCCATTTTTACGAATTGTCAATTTTCCGAAAAGTCATTTTTGCGAATCGCCATTTTTACGATTTGTCAATTTTTCGAAAACTCATTTTTGCGAATTGTCATTTTTACGAAAAGACATTTTTGTGAAATGTCATTTTTGCGAAAAGCCATTTTTGCGAAAAGTCATTTTTACGAATTGCCATTTTTGCGAATTGTCATTTTTAGGAAATGTTATTTTTGCGAATTGTCACTTTTGCGAATTGCCATTTTTGCGAATTGTCATTTTTAAGAAATGTTATTTTTGCGAATTGGCACTTTTGCGAATCGCCATTTTTACGAATTGTCATTTTTGCGAAAAGTTATTTTTACGAATTGTCATTTTTGCGAATTGTCATTTTTGCGAATCGCCATTTTTACGAATTGTCAATTTTCCGAAAAGTCATTTTTGCGAATCGCCATTTTTACGAATTGTCAAATTTCCGAAAAGTCATTTTTGCGAATTGTCATTTTTGCGAAAAATACAATAGAAAACTTGTAGGTCTATAAATTCACTATTGTATTTTTCGCAAAAATGACAATTCGCTAAAATGACTTTTCGAAAAATTGACAATTCGTAAAAATGGCGATTCGCAAAAATGACTTTTTGGAAAATTGACAATTCGTAAAAATGTCGATTCGCAAAAATGACAGTTCGCAAAAATAGCTTTTCGCAAAAATGACAATTCGCAAAAATGACAATTCGTAAAAATAACTTTTCGCAAAAATGACTATTCGCAAAAATGACAATTCGTAAAAATGGCGATTCGTAAAAATAGCGATTCGCAAAAGTGACAATTCGCAAAAATGACATTTCTTAAAAATGACAATTCGCAAAAATGACTTTTCGGAAATTTGACAATTCGTCAAAATGGCGATTCGCAAAAATGACATTTCACAAAAATGTCTTTTCGTAAAAATGACAATTCGCAAAAATGACTTTTCGGAAAATTGACAATTCGTAAAAATGTCGATTCGCAAAAATGACTTTTCGGAAAATTGACAATTCGTAAAAATGGCGATTCGCAAAAATGACAATTCGCAAAAATAGCTTTTCGCAAAAATGACAATTCGCAAAAGTGACATTTCGCAAAATTGGCTTTTCGCAAAAATGAGTATTCGCAAAAGTGCAGTTCGGTAAAATGACATTTCGGAAAAATGACATTTGGGGAATAATCATGCGCCCCGACATTTCTTCCAAATAACAGCTCTATAATAATTACCAACTTTGATACTTATATATCAATTCAGTTTTTTATTTAGACGTTTTTGTAATATAGCTCATTATAATGGTGCCGTCACAATTTTTATAAGTAGAGAAAGGTAGATTATGCATTTTGTGTCCCTCTAATTATGCGCTTAAATTGTGCACAATTATGCGTAATTATGCGCTTAAATTGTATGTACAATTATGCGGAATTATGCAACTAAAAAGATGAATTCTGCGTTAATTATGCGATAAAATGAGCATGATTATGCAGAATTATGCAATTAAAAAGAATTCTGCTTCAATTATGCGCTAAGAAATGTTCATTTTACAAAATTATGCTGCATTTAAAAAAAATTTTTGATTTGGAACAGTTACTGGTTATTTTTCGAAACCAATTTCCCGAAAGGCCCTATCCCGAATGTCTAAAATCCCAAATACCTTTTTCCCGAATCTAATTTCCCAAAGATTTATGAACCCAAAATTTTTTTTGGTTTTTTATTAAAAATAGATATATGTGCGACTCCAAGTAAGAATTTAGTTTTTTTGGAGTAAGTAAACCAATTGCAATAAAATTCAGGAATTTTAATCTACACATAAAAAGAAATGTTTCCACCACACTTAATTCAGAAAAAAAAATGAAAAAAATTGTTTATATTATGTTTATACAAATTTTTATAAACAAAACAGGTATTAAATAATAATTAAATAACTCTTGAACGACCAAACGAAATTGAATGAGGCAAACACTAAACAAATCTTTGCTGTGGTTTCTTTAAGATTCCGAAAAAAATTTTAACAACGGAAACATCTTTATACTAATTAGACATTCAGACACGGCCTTTCGGGAAAATGACCGGAAACGATGTTACTCATCATATATAGTACTTACTGCTTTTTAAAATTTAAGATTTATTTAATTTTTCAATAACATTTAACAAGTTAGTTAATAGTTTAAAAACTTATTTATTTTATTATTTAATTTAAAAAAATATTTTAAAAATAAAGAAACTAAAAAAAATTTTCCATGGTTTTTAGTTAAAAAAGCACTATTTTGAAAATTTTGAGTCTATTCTGCGATCATTATGCAAAAAGAGTACAATTATGCAGTAAGTAAAAAATTATGCAATATTATGCGCTCTAGAAACATGTTGTAAAAGGTTTAAAACATGAATTAACATAATATTATAATGTTTCTACTTGATTTTAAAAAATTATGCAATTATGCAATCGCATAATCTACCTTTCTCTAGGGATGGAAAAACTGAAAAAAAATTCTTCGTAGATGTATAGTAAATCAACCAGTTGACTGATAATGTATCATATAAAATAAACAATCAACCATTACAAAATTAGTTATGTAAAAACTTGAATAACTTGAACAAATTTTAATAGATTTTCATTCAACTTGGTAAAAAGAAGTTTTTTTTTATTTTGCTGAATAAGAATCTAAAATCAAATTTTTAAATTTCAAAATGGTGGATCCAATATGGCGGATGAACCTAAAAATAATATTTTTAAAAATTGATTAAATTTGCTTGAATCTGGATACTAGGGGGTTTTTGAGGTCGCTGTATACGAATTTGACGTCAAATTTTAAATTTTCAAAATGGCGGATCCAATATCGCGGATGAACCTACAAATATTTTTAAAAATTAATCAAATTTAAAAAAAAAATTTTTTTTTTTTGATCAAATTTTTTTTTTTGTAAAGAAGACCTAATTTCCTTTTTTATGTAATTTTACATTGCCAAAGTAATAAAATTGTGAAATAAAAGCAAATTTATTCAATTATTTTCTTTTAAAATGTAGTTCAATTTCTGTTTACATTACCCCGAGTTTTCGAATTCTCGGGGTAAATGTAAACACTTAATTATTTATTAACTAAATTGACGGAAATAAAAAATCGAAGTCAATTTTTGTTAGGGCATTAATAGGGAAGAATTACATATTTTTGTTTGATTTTTTAATTTATTTTTATGCAAATGCGAGACAAAATACTGAAACAGTAAAACTTTGATTTTCAATCTTTTTTGCATTAAAAAATAACTTACATTATGGCATTGCCAATTGTCAAAATAAAATATTGGCAATACTCAGAACATCTTGTAGGTGAGCTGAGGTAAAAATATTGACGTCGTACTTATTTTTAAATTTGTAAATTTAGCTACATCTACATCTACTGTTTACATTTACCCCAAATGACCCTAAATCACTAAAATTTATTAGAATTCATGTAGCAATTTTATGGGATCGTTCTAGTGAATTTCTATTTCTTTATACTAATTAGACATTCAGACACGGCCTTTCGGGAAAATGACCGGAAACGATGTTACTCATCATATATAGTACTTACTGCTTTTTAAAATTTAAGATTTATTTAATTTTTCAATAACATTTAACAAGTTAGTTAATAGTTTAAAAACTTATTTATTTTATTATTTAATTTAAAAAAATATTTTAAAAATAAAGAAACTAAAAAAAAATTTTCCATGGTTTTTAGTTAAAAAAGCACTATTTTGAAAATTTTGAGTCTATTCTGCAATCATTATGCAAAAAGAGTACAATTATGCAGTGAGTAAAAAATTATGCAATATTATGCGCTCTAGAAACATGTTGTAAAAGGTTTAAAACATGAATTAACATAATATTATAATGTTTCTACTGGATTTTAAAAAATTATGCAATTATGCAATCGCATAATCTACCTTTCTCTATTTATAAGTTTGGATCTTCTTACGGACATTTCAATTTAGAATATTAAATAATTCAAAAATTTGTTAGTCAGGGAAAATCAAAAATTGGTCAGGGAAAAGTCAGGGAATTTTAAAAATAAAATTTTGCGTCCACCCTGCATTTATCTATAGGTTGTGAAGGGTAGAAAAAGGTAAATTATAAATTAATGAATTAAATTAAATTAATTATGTGCCAATTATAATACTTGTTGAGCGATCATTATTTAACATTCGCCCATATATTATTTATATTTTTAGGTATTCAGTAAAAGAATTATGGGTGGTAGAACATTGTGCCACTTAAAACTTCTACGAAATCGTTCTGCGAAAACGCGCAACGAGTGCGCAACTCGTCAAAAAATGGTTTCTTGACGAGCACAAGAAATCACATTTAAAAATATGTATTCACCTTCGTGTAATATCTTGGTTTAGTGTTAATAAATATGTGTGCAAAATGCTCACCCCTAAAAATAATATTTGGGGTTGATATTGAATAACTTTTGTACGAGATAATGTTACTTAGTCAATTATAGTGCCATTTTAGGAAATAATATATTTGAACTATATCGCGTGTAGATTTTTGATAAATGTAAGTTCAGGTAGATAAAAGAAAATGTTTTTTTAAGGATTGTAAAATATTATAAATTCTTGAAGATAAATACGTTTTACCTGCACTCTTAACCATAAATATGAAAAAATAGTTTAAATAAAGTAGCAATTAATAAATATAAATAGGGGGTTTTCATCAAAAAAATTTTTTATTTAAATTGATAGATTAGGTCTACTTTATATAACAAATTTTTTTTCTAATAATTTTTTAACGAAAAATAAGTGTATAAATAAATAAAAACAGTTTGCATAATTTGAAAATATCGAAAACGGTCCGGAAATACCCGAGTTCTACCGAAGGGACTGTGACGTCAGAGGTGCTTATAGTTGTCAAGGGCTGTTTTCGGCGTTCACTTGGTGTTAACACCAAGCTAATTTCCATTGGATAGTTCCAACAGAATGTTAATAAATATTATTGCTGATTGGACTTTCGTTACCTCGGTGTTAACACTGGGTGAATGCCGAAAACAGCCCATGTTGACATGAATTCTTCATGTAAAACGTAGTGCAACATAAATTTTTTCTCAATATTATTATACTACCCAATGGGAAGTAAATGATTGGTTCAATAATGGGCCATGCTTAGCGAACTCCGTTCCATTATTGGAACATTAATGGCAACCATCATTGGACCACCATTGGTTTTAACTTGGAATGATCACGCTACTGCCAATGATCGGTAGCCAAGCATCGGGCCAATATTAATTGCCAAGGAATTGCCAAGAAAACAAAATCGATTTTCAAAAGCTTGATTTTTTATTGGCAGCCAACAAAAAACCAAGGATTTGAAAATTGATTTTTTTAATTATTAATTAAAATTTATTTTTAAAAAATATATTTTTCAAAAATATATTTTTTTTAATTAATTTAATTTTTCACCTTTGGTAAAACAAAGGTGAAAAACTTATAAAAATTCCCTCACCGTATCTCACAGTGGAGGGATGACTGTGAATGTCTTTGCGAAAGAGGAGCAGGTACTTATAGAGCCAGTGAAACAGGTCACAAGCGAGAAAAAATCACTGGCATGCACTCTGGCGGCGCTTGTCGGAACTGTTTTCTGGCGCGCTTGCATATCCTGACATTATCGACACAGCGCTTGGCAACCAACGTTGTTCCACTTCCGACAAGCGCCGCCAGAGTGCATGCTAGTGATTTCTTCTCGCTTGTGACCTGTTACACTGACTCTATAAGTACCTGCTCCTCTCCCGCAAAGACATTCACAGGCATCCCTCCACTGTGAGATATACGGTGAGGGAATTTTTATCAGTCTTTCACCTTTGTCTTACCAGAGGTGAAAAATTAAATTAATATGTTCTATTAATTTTAAAAAAATATATTTTTGAAAAATATATTTTTTAAAAATAAATTTTAATTAATAATTAAAAAAATCAATTTTCAAATCCTTGGTTTTTTGTTGGCTGCCAATAAAAAATCAAGCTTTTGAAAATCGATTTTGTTTCCTTGGCAATTCCTTGGCAACTAATATTGGCCCGATGCTTGGCTACCGATCATTGGCAGTAGCGTGATCATCCCAAGCTAAAACCAATAGTGGTCCAATGATGGTTGCCAATTGTTTTACCAAGAAAAAACTATTGGGCACCAAGCATGGCCCACTATTGAACCAATCGTTACCATTGGCAACTTCCCGTTGGGTATGGAGAAAAACAAAATATATAAGACGTGTTTTATGCCAAAATGTACCAGCTAACAATCAAGACACCAGAAAAATTGTTTTTTACTGTACCACAAAAAAAATATCAGGAGACAATGACAATTTGCTGTCGTTGAAAACCAAATTTTTCTGCTGTCAAGATCATTTTAATTTATATATTTACATTGCAAGAATTTTAAATTATACTAGTTATAAATTATATTTTGAGATGTGCAAGAGTAAATAAAAATTTCTAATATTATTGTATAATGTAAAATTAAGTAGTCAACATAACCTAAAAATAAAATAATAAATCGATATTTTAGGCAAATTCGATGGATCTGCTTTTTCAAATCCTGGGTCTAATGTACAAGGCATTTTTTGATAAAAATAAATCACTTATTTTCACTTTAAATAAAGTAAAATAATTTAAAAACCGTAAATCGTAAACAAAGATCATGCATGGATATTTTCAAAAATTCTACAATTTTAATTTAATTTTTTAATGTATGTAAACTTAAAAAAAATTAAAAACTTTCAACGCTAATATATTTTAAAATATCTATATTTACTATTTCTTTAAAAAAAACATAAAATTTTTTTGATGCAAACTCCCTATTACGATGGTTAAAATATACTTCTATTTGGTCGAAGAATAATAATTTATAGTAAAAACATGTGCCACACAGTGGTATTAAACTCGAATCTAGGTGGACAAAACTTTTTTCTCAAAATTTCTTCCCGTGTGGAAAATGAAAATTGGTCCTAGCCAGGTCCTACCTATTATGCCCTGTTAATAGCTTGGTCCTAGGTTGGCAGTGTAAGTTGAACCAACAATGGCTAGTGATGCGATTCTAGCCTGGTCCTAACTTGGGAGCCTAGTTCGGACCAGTTTATGGGTCCATTTAAGGACCTAGAAAGGACCATCTGAGACAGTATTTTCTATTTCATTATAATTTTAATTAGTTTATAATATTTGTTAAAGAAATAACCTAAATTAATAATAATAAGTATTAGTTTTAATTAATTATTATTTTTTTCAATTAAATGATGACCAAAAGCGAATTCATAAATAATGTTAGTACACTAGAAACTCCGAAGAGCGGTATTCCGAAGAGCGAAATAAATAGGGGAGAGGCACGGTAAACAGACGGAGGGAGAAAAATGGGCGGGTTCAGAAACTGAAAGCTACAAGCAAGAGCGTGTAGTTAAAGTGGTGCGTGATGTTCGTGCTCCGTGTACGTCACGCTTTGGAAAAAACTGAAAGGCACAAAAATACGCGTACGGCCCTGCGTGTTGATAGAATCTAACCTCTCCCGGCCGTTCAAGGACTAACTCCCAAGAGCGGGATAAGACTCTAGCCGTTCGCTCTTCGGAGTTTCCAGTGTATATGCAGAGATTAATATATATTCCTCTAATATATAGGGTGATGTGGGGTGATGTGAAACATGGGGGGATGTGCAACACCGCCGATTTCTGATCTACAGTTCGATATTGAACAGAGCCAAGTATTGCCATTTGTTTGTGTCCTCAGTAGCTTGTTTTTGATATAAAACTCAGGAGACAGCTTCTGTACGTAAGTTGACTTAAATTTCTCTAGAAGGAAATATTTCTCGCGCTTTACATTTCTAGTCGTTTCGTGAAGGGTTTTAATTTATTTTATAGATAAGAATGTGCTTATTGTTGCTTTTTTAAGTGTTTTTAAATATCTTTTTATATTTTGTGTTTCCATTGCATTGTATTGCGTACAAATCATTTTTTGCAAAATATCATATTTGGGGTGATGTGCAACACTTTTTTTGGGGTGGACGTAACTACTTTTTACGTGCCATAACTGCGATTCGCATGATGAATAAAAAATTCTTAGTTATTTTCCTTTAATTATATTCCTCATTCAGTTATTAATAAATAAAAAGTATATGGAGTGTATAACTCCTTTTTCATTTTAAGCCAAGTATAATAAAGTAAAGATTTCCTTCTTTCTTGTGGCGTAATGGCTTAAGCCATTAGGCCACAAGAAAGAAGGAAATCTTTACTTTATTAATAAATAAAAAATTAAACAAAACAAATTTTATTTTTCTTTGGTGAAATCTCCACTTTTCAGAGGTCAACTACACGGAGAGACCCACATTTGTAAAAATTACTAAAAATGGTTGCAATCACCGGAAATAAGGGGACTTTTAGCATAATATACTACAGAATTAGATAAATTTACAAAAGAAATAGATAAATTTGCTACATCGAAATAGCAAATTTTAATATTTTGTGTAAGAGTTGTAAATGTAGCGAAAATTGATTATAGTTTTCTCTAATTTAATTAGACAAAATCTGACAAATGAAAACATTTTCCACTAAAACCTACTATCCACTGTAGTAATTTTTGGTGAGCAAGTGTGGCTAGCGAGTGCAGTCATATGGCGCCTGCATTTCTATTGCTTGCTAACTTCGTCAATCTTCGTAAATGAGCCGATGCCATCCGATCATTGACAGTGACTATGTTTCGCGTATGTAAAATGAATTTGGATATTATCTACAATAATTATAAATATAAAGTGAAATGTAGGTCGTTCGTTATCTCAGAAATTGACCATTATAAATTAATAAATTTTGCATTTATTCCTGTCCCAAGAACTATGTCTTATAATAGGTTGTTAAAAGTAAACTGCTTTCTCGTAAGTGCTATAAATTTTCATCATTCAATATATAAGGAAACAAAGATGTATGCTTTCAGTGAAATTCGTTGTCGTGCGTGCAGTTGTGTATTATAGTGTATTAATTAACCGCGTCTATACATATAAGTGAAATAAACATGTGTGTGTCTTCAAATATTTATCCAACAAATATATAAGTGTGTGTGTGTCTGTGTATGTAAAAATCCTTCCAGTTTACCTCCATTAGTCAAGAATTGACGGGAAACCGGCGATAAAAATCCGTATTTTTTCTTTCACTCTTTCTTTCTGCATTTCCAAACGACTATAGTAATTTTATGTACACAATACTTCTGAGTTTACTACAGTTGTTTGGAACTATTGGACGAAATAGTAAGAAACTTTGCTAATTTGGTAAACATTTGTCGGATTAGTGACTTAGTGTAGAAAATAGTAAAAAATACAAAAAGTCCCCTTATTTCCGGTGGTTGCAATGTGAAAATAGTAAATTCTAGTGTGATTTTATACAAAAATTAGTAATCTCGGTCTCTCCGTGTATACCTTAGTAAATTTTTTTTGGCATATTTCGATTAGTTTGCATTGAAAAAGCCTAAAATTAATAATTAAAGAGATTTTCATCAATATTTATACATTACATACCTGAATTTTACTGGTGTTGCACATCACCCCAACTTTTTTAGAAAATGCAAAAACAGACGTTTTTGAAAAAGCGATAAATTTGTAGGAAAAATTTAAAATTCTGAAAATCTAATAATGCAGAAATATTCTATTATAATGCCTCTAAGTCATTCAATTTTGAAATATTTAAAAATTTAATTATTTGAAATGTTTTTTGTCCAACGAAAAAAAACGTTGCACATCACCCCACATCACCCTACATTAAAAATTATAAAAAAATTAGAAATTGGTTAATTAAATTATTTTACAGTATATATAATCTTTAAATTGCATACTTATACGAATACAATGCAGAAAAATCTGAATAAACGCAAACCTAAGAAGCAAATAAAATCTAACCCACGCGGGAATCAAACCTATGACCTACGGACTACGAGACTAACACCCAAACCACTATGCTACGGAGCCTAACTGAACATCGACGTCTTATTGTCAGTAACTTGTTGACTTGCTTTTGATGATTCAATATAGTATTTATTGACACTAATACACCATAATAAATAAAAAATAATTTAACAACAACAATAATAATAAAATAATATTCAAATATAAAAATTCAAAAATTAATATTTTTATATTATATTAAGAAAAAAATATCTATGGGCAATTCCACGCAAGATTTACCTATGACCTTGAGAATTCGGTTAAACATATTTTTTTCTCAATCTATATGGAAAAAAAGAAATACGTGATTTTTTATTTTTGTTTAATCGCCCAAATTTTCGAGTTATGAATTTTCGAAATTTTGGATTTGTAACTGTAGACATATTTTCAGTAGCTTGTAAGTCTGAAAATATTGAGTTTAGAGAAAACTTGTCAAGCAATGAAAGTTTTAGTTTTCTTTCAACTTTTAAAAAATGTAAAAAAAAAATTTTTTTTAAAATTTTTTATTAAAAAAAAATTTTTTTTTTATAAACAAACTAATTTTTTTTAACTTTGGACCTTTTTTTTTTTTTTTAAATTTATTTATACCTTATAATATACAGAAGATTTTCCAAAAAGTTTTGGAGTGGGCCGACGCGTTTAATGAGTTGTACAAAATTTTCAAAAATCACGTGCAAGGTGCTCGCGTTCTACGAAACGCCTCACAATGGAATTTTTTTACAATTTACTTCTCAAAAAATGTCTACAGACTAAAATTTTTAATCGATTTGAGTGTTTTTTGTTTTAAATAAAAGGAGAACAATTTCTGAAGATATCTCTCCATGCAAACCTAAGAATCTTCAATTGTTTATAATTTTTTTTAAAAACAAAAAGTTAACAAATTAATTGTGTAGTTTCCTTTAAAAATGAAAGATTATTTTCTTATTTTGCTACTACACATGTCCTAAATCAGATTCAATTAATATAATATACGACCACCGAATAAATAGTAAAACATAAAATAATTTATCTAAACTGTTATAAACAATATTAGTTAACAAATAGTTAACTTTGGTTCCTCTCCATAAAAAAACTTTGTTCTTTCATATTCATATTGTACTTTAGGTTCATTTAATGAATACATCTCCCTTTCGTTAAAAAACAATTTATTTTGAATTGTTATAAACAATAATAGTTAACAAATAATGAACTTTGGTTCCTCTGCACCAAAAAGAATTTTTTTCATAGTTTTCATTGAAGTTTATTACAAAGAATATATGTTAAAAAATAGTGAACGTATGAAATAGTTTGCTCAATAACTATAAACAATTAAATTTATATAAATTTGTATTAAATGTTTTTTTACTTTCCTTGTGTTTTTGAAAATTAAAATAAAAAAATTAATTAAAATAATATAAATGCAATTAATATATATTTTACATTAAAATGTTTATTGTTTTATTTTGACACAAACATTCTTTGTAATAAACTTCAATGAAAACTATGAAAAAAATTCTTTTTGGTGTAGAGGAACCAAAGTTCATTATTTGTTAACTATTATTGTTTATAACAATTAAAAATAAATTGTCTTTTAACGAAAGGGAGATGTATTCATTAAATGAACCTAAAGTAAAATATGAATATGAAAGAACAAAGTTTTTTTTATGGAGAGGAACCAAAGTTAACTATTTGTTAACTAATATTGTTTATAACAGTTTAGATAAATTATTTTATGTTTTACTATTTATTCGGTGGTCGTATATTATATTAATTGAATCTGATTTAGGACATGTGTAGTAGCAAAATAAGAAAATAATCTTTCATTTTTAAAGGAAACTACACAATTAATTTGTTAACTTTTTGTTTTTAAAAAAAATTATAAACAATTGAAGATTCTTAGGTTTGCATGGAGAGATATCTTCAGAAATTGTTCTCCTTTTATTTAAAACAAAAAACACTCAAATCGATTAAAAATTTTAGTCTGTAGACATTTTTTGAGAAGTAAATTGTAAAAAAATTCCATTGTGAGGCGTTTCGTAGAACGCGAGCACCTTGCACGTGATTTTTGAAAATTTTGTACAACTCATTAAACGCGTCGGCCCACTCCAAAACTTTTTGGAAAATCTTCTGTATATTATAAGGTATAAATAAATTTAAAAAAAAAAAAAAAAGGGTCCAAAGTTAAAAAAAATTAATTTGTTTATAAAAAAAAAAATTTTTTTAATAAAAAATTAAAAAAAATTTTTTTTTACATTTCTTAAAAGTTGAAAGAAAACTAAAACTTTCATTCCTTGACAAGTTTTTTCTAAACTCAATATTTTCAGACTTATAAGCTACTGAAAATATGTCTACAGTTACAAATCCAAAATTTCGAAAATTCATAACTCGACAATTTGGGCGAATAAACAAAAATAAAAAAACACGTATTTCTTTTTTTTCTATACAGATTGAGAAAAAAATATGTTTAACCGAATTCTCAAGGTCATAGGTAAATCTTCCGTGGAATTGCCCCTATACATTTTCGTTAAAAACAGGTTTTTCATTGTTCTCAATCATTTTTAACATTAATTTGTTGGTCTAAAAAAATATTCGTCTTTTGGACTAAGAAATTTTTGCTAATTAATTAAGAGGGTGATCCACTTTTTAAAAAAATGTCAAAAAATTTATGTTAAAAACACATTTTTCATTGTTCTAAATCATTTCAAACATTAATTTTTTGTTGCAAAAAATTTTTTAAATTTGGACTTAGAAATTTTTGCTAATGAAACTAGGAAGCCCAGGTAGGGCCTGGGTTGGAGCTGGGTGGGTCAGCCCACATTAAAATTGCAATATCTGCTAGTGTTTAGCACCAACTTAAACGAAGCTTAAAATCAGCGAACGAAATTAAAGAATATATTTTACTAATGATAATTATATTGCAGTCTGTATCTGTTTAAATAAATAAATAAATGTTACTGTTTTATTAACTTTTGTGACAAATTACTTAGAAATTTGCAGTTTTTTTTTCTAATTTTGCGATTATTACACTTGAGTAGTAAAATATGAAGATAATTTTAACAGTTCAGTTATTTGTTTTCTGATTTATGTCAAACAATAAATTGTTTAAACAAATATGATTATCAATAATTTTATAAATATTAATTGAGAATATTTATCAATTTTTACATGTTTTTCATGTATCAATTTTGACACTTTATTTTCCTAAAAATTTTTCTAAGTCATAACTGGATCTCCTAGTTAGTACAAAGTTAGGACCAGCCTAGGATATATAAAAAGGGGTTGCCAAGTTAGGTCTAAGCTAGGGCCAATAATCATTTTAGGCATAGCATGGTGATTTCTACACGGGTTGGATGAATTTACTTAAAATTAGTTACTCGGAGGTTTTTTAGGTTGCTGATTACGAATTTGAGGTCAGTTTTTAAAAATTCAAAATGGCGGATCCAATATGGCGGACATGGATGTTAAAAATGTAGTGGATTCTATTAAAACATTGTATATAGGGTTTTTCAGGGTCGCTGATTACAAATATAAAGTCAGTTTTTAATCATTCAAAATGGTGGATCCAATATGGATGCTGTGTCGCGCCTCTCCGTTCTCTAATACAAATACTGTAAATACTTACCTTCATTGGTGCTTTTTTAATACCAGAATTAAAAATAGAGGGATATGTATTACAATACCTAACAGCCAGTAAAACCAACTGCAAAATTCATTTGAACATTGTTTAAATAATAACATTTATAAGGTAACTTGCCGCAAATAACTCAAGGTGTGAGTTTTACGTCAAAATCAACTATACGCGAAACTGACAAGGTTAAACCTCCGATACAGCAATAAAAACAATTTTTAATGGATGAAATATTCTTAATCAAACAAAATAGATATCATAAATCATAAAATCACAACAACAACTAATATTTGAATACTTCGATTTTCTGACATTTGACCAGCTAGAATCGGCTCTCAGACCACTGTGTGCCACTAATTTGAAAAATAAATTTTTTTACAACAAAAAGTTTCCATTTCGTGAGATTTCCCCAAATTAAAAATCGAAAATTCGTTTATTTTGTACTTTTTTCGATTATCCGGATAGGTGCCTGCATCCATTAGTCCGGATAATGGGGTCTCTACTGTACCAATATTGAATTTCTAATTGACGGACTGGATGCTGTAAGGGGATACGCACCATTTACTTAACATGGCGCGCATCCCGTTATAACATCCAGTTTCTTAATTGCAAAAGTTAACTTCTGATTTAATTATTATTTAATTTTGAGAATGTATTTCTAATTGAATTGATGTTTTAGCATGCATTCCACTTTCATTGTATTTCCCGTTGGCTGAAGACTCGTCAAGTTTGTCCACTTGATAATCGTGAGTGGGAATTCCAAAAGTAAGAATTTGCATTTCGTAATTTTTATTTTCTGTGCGATTCCATGGGAGATTTTAGTTTTTTCGGAGTAAGTAAACCAATTGCAACGAAACTTAGGAATTTTAATCTACACATAAAAAGAAATATTTCCACCAAATATTACGTCAAAATATTCAGTAGTTTTTGAGATGTCAAAATTTTGGAAAAATTTTGAAATCGTTATATCTTTTTTCCATCTTAACCAAATCACTTAATTCTTTTTGGAAAAAATTCAGCATAAAAAAACGAACAAATTTTATCTATTATGTTTATACAAAATTTTTATAAACAAAAAAGTTATTAAATAATATATGAATAACTTTTGAATAGCTTGACGGAATTGAATGAAACAAACACTAAAATAATCTTACCATTATTTTCTTTAAAATTCCGAAAAAAAACCTGGCAACGAGAATGTCTTCATAATTATAATATTTTAAATATTTTTGTTCACTTTTGATCGTAAACATTAGAAGTTTCTGCAACTTTACGTGCAAATTTAGGTGCGCGCGCAGACCTCTTTTTCTAATCATCTGCGAATTTCCGGTTTCATAGAGAGAGGTCTGCGCGCGCACCTAAATTTGCACGTAAAGTAGCAGATACTTCCAATGTTTTCGCTTAAAAGTGAACAAAAATATTAAAAATATTATATAAAGACATTCTCGTTGCCAGGTTTTTTTTCGGAATTTTAAAGAAATCAAAGGTAAGATTATTTTAGTGTTTGTTTCATTCAATTCCGTCAAGCTATTCAAAAGTTATTCAATTATTATTTAATAACTTTTTTGTTTATAAAAATTTTGTATAAACATAATACAAAAAATTTGTTCGTTTTTTTATGCTGAATTTTTTCCAAAAAGAATGGGGATCACTATACGTAAAGCTAATCTTAGATGGCAGCACCATAGCAAGATTTGTCTAGCGCTTAATTTTTGATTTCGCGAAAAGTCACATTTGTTTTACAAACAAATGGACGAAGTAAATAAATACTTTTTGTGGAATTGTGAAAAGTTAAAAATTAAATTACTTGAGCGAGGAATTTGTGTCACAGGAAAAAAGACGGTTTTGCAAGTCACAGGCAGTATCGAAAAAGTATAGATAAAAAAAATTGAGGTTATGTTGCCTGCCATTAAAAATATTGTAAACACATTTTAATTTTGAATCTCCCAACATCTTTAAATAGTTTTCCGTACTTTATTATAACCAATATTTCTGATCTAATAATTTTATTCGTCATTTACATAAACAAAAACCATTTATATTGTTTAATTAATATTATGCAACAAATCACATTTAAAATTTTGCGCCATAAAATCTTATAGTGGTGCTGCACTCTACTGGTCAAGTTTGGCTGTGTGGAACCCCATTAAGTGATTTGGTTAAGATGGAAAGAAGATATAACGATTTCAAAATTTTGGCATCTTAGAAACTACTGAATATTTTGACGTAATATTTAGTGGAAATATTTCTTTTTATGTGTAGATTAAAATTCCTAAGTTTCATTGCAATTGGTTTACTTACTCCGAAAAAACTAAAATCTCCCATGGAATCGCACTTCTTTTCAACTTTTTTATAATTGGTAATTTATATGAGGAGTAAGTTTTCAAAACCTCATAAATCCAAATTTTGTCATTTCGAGAAATTTAAACAAATGACAATTCTCACATAACCATTAAAATGAACTTTAATGCAGAAAAATTGTAATAAATAATTCATTTTTAAGTATTTTTCATATTTAAAACGCTCTGTTTGTAATTAAAGTCTATTGTAATAAGGGAATTTAAAGGTTTTTGTAATTTTGTCTAATAAAAAAATTAAAATTAAAAATCATCAAGGTTAGGCCAAAATATTTTTTAAATTGAAAATTCTTTGGTAATAAATTTTTTTTATATTGAACAGTGATAAATCGATTTCTAAGGATTTTAGTATTTTAAATATGTGTTTATCTCAATTTTATTGAAAAATGAATTTATCAACTTCTGAAAAATTGCTCCTCATATAAACACTTTTCTTTAATATTATAAAATACTACAACTGTAAAATTAATGTTTTTAGATATGGACACTAGTCAAAGGAACTTCAAACTTCTTGGACAACTGGGATGAGAAGAACTTAAAATGTTTGCTCATCTTAATGTGTAATGAAAAGTTTAATTTCTCTTTTTTTAAACTGAATTCTAAAATACATTTGTAAAGACTTTTGCTCTTTGAAAATTTAATATTTTTGCTTCAAATAATTCTCTTTGTTGACTCATTTGTTTTTAGAAAAAAGTAACTCATATGAGAAAATAATTGTGGACGATAATTTATGTTTGTTTACGTGTATGTATTATGTAAGGAAAATAATTTATCGAATAGAAAGAAAATTGAGTCTAAAGAGAAAATAAAATGCAATACTTGCAACGTTATGGAAATTTTTGAGTTCTTTTGTAAAAAGAATGAAAAATATTTCATTCAAAAAATAACTTTCATTGAATAATTAAATTTTTTAACAAATTATTACACTCTTGTGTTTTGTCTATCTAACTAAAAAAGGAAAACATTTTTGTCTCAGAAAATCTTGAAAGGAAATGAAGAGAAAGCTGAAATTTATTAAGATCCTAAATAGCATAATAGCATGCTGTTAGGTGATTAGAGAGATCCACGGTAGAAGTTAAGAAGTAATTTCGTAGAAGGACGATTAACAAAACTATTTGAAAATGGATTCAAGCACAACTCCGCGAACATGCACGTCTTTTCCTTTCTAAGCTTTTTTCATTGGAACCCAGATGATCAGATTATCCCGTCTTACAGGGGCTTCTCGTTGGAAAATTTTTGTCCTTCCTTAGTACTGTTGGGCGATTCAGAACTTAAGCTTCTTCTCTGATTCGTCATCGTGTTTTTTCTATCAAGACTTATTCTATTTTTATTTTCAATTTTTTTTATAGAAAAAAATGGGAAGCAAACATTTTTTCTTATAATATTTCAAAATTCATAAGAATTTTCAAACAAAAAATTATTGCTCAATGTACAATAAATTAATTGAATTTTAGAGAGAAATTCAAAGTCGAGATAGACAATACTTATCATGTCGGGAAACATAGAATGCGACGACCTGGCTTCTAATCCGGGTATGTAGCGAAAATTACATCCTCACAGACCAAATGACATTTACTAGGAGCTTAGGAGCCACCGCGCATTACCGAGTCTCTCTTCGTCGCTTGGTTTTAACGAGAGATAGTTAAATTAAAATTTTTTAAACACTTATCCTCATCACCTGAGCACCTGAGAGAGATTATTATAGTGTATCGTTTAAATTCTTGTTCATTTAACTATTTTCTTTCACAACATAATTTTTTAATAATTGAAAAAATTATTCAGGGGTGGCAACCTAAACGTATTTAAAATCTTTTATTTTAAAACCTAAATTTAGTTGTTTTGGTTTTTAATATAAAAGTAAAACTGAGGGTGAGGGTGAAGTCCCATGGCAGCGTTTTGCGTTGCGTTTTGTAACTAGCCCATGAGTGCAAATATAGCAAACATAAATCTCCATCTCTCTCACACTCATTGCCTAGTTACAAAACGCAACGCAAAACGGTGCCATGGGACTCCATCCTGAGTGGAACTAAAAATTGGACAACTGCGGGGTTGCACTCGCATTGAAATGACGGGTTCCGTACATCAATATTACAATCATTTGGTACAAAAAATAAATGAAAAAGAAGTATATATTGAAGTATGGTATGTCTAATATTGTAAGCAATAAGTAGAGGAACCAAAATTGCTGATCAAAAATAATTAATTTTAAAAAAAAATTTTAAATTGGTTTTCAAAAATTTTCTTAAATGGTAATGAATGTTTGAAAGAAATTCGGGAACTGTATTAGAAAAAGCTATAAATAGTCCATTAGTCTCTTTTTCATTACTTTCTCATGTAAAGTTCATGGCACTGGCCGCAACTGTTTCTGAAATTTTCGGGAACTCGTCAAGGAATCTTGGTGCGCAGAAACTGTGCGCACCAGTCTCAACAAGTCTCACCGTCAGTAAGACTTGCGTGCCTTATATATTTATTTTATGCTGAGGTATTTAACTCGCCTGTTTAGCTCAGCTGGATAAGACGCCGGACTTCTATTCTCGGGTACGCGAGTTCTGTTCCAGCCGCCGTCGATTTTTCTCTAATATGGTTTTTTCTATTTCAGAAACTTAATAAAAAATAAAAATTGTATGTGACCTTCAAGGATAAATGTGTGTGTGTGCGGACGTGTCAAGAAGGGGAAGTGGGAGGGGGGAAGCAGAATCCATTTTTTCTTGCATTCGCCTAACTTTTCGATTTTCTTGAACAGTTTCCGACTTTTTCAAGAACAGTTTGCCGAGAAGTGGTGAAATAGTTATAATTTGTAGAGAAATAGTAAATGACATATTTAAACGAGGCAACCTTTAGTTATCTGTGCACTACCCGCCGTATCCAAGAGTTAAGAACGAAGTTCCCGAATAATCCTCGAACTTTTTTTTTCCGTGTAGCATACCAATTTTTAGCTAATTAGGTCAAATAATGTAAAAGATAGGGGAAAAAAAGGTTTTTCAAAAAAATTTTAGTTTTTCCTTGACAACGCTATGGACACTATTACATATCAAGTTCTCTTAATAAATTATGAGTAATTAATACATATATTTCGTTCTAAATAATAAAAATGCACACAAATATGTCTTGGGAAAACAACCGAAAAACTGAAACCTACACAGAAAATTTAATCTATACACGGAAAAAATTAGTTTAGTACATTTTACGAAACTAATTTCGCACTAGCAGATATTTAAGATTCCTTGACGAAGTTTGCTATAAACTCAGAAACTTTCACTACTTTAAGCAGAACAATTTTGGAGAAACTGTAACCAGTTTTGTAATTTCTAAAATAAGTTTGAATGTAGAAAAGTTTCGTATTTTCTTAGGAATATTTTATGAGAAAATGGTGAAAAATGTTTCGTACAATCTAAATAACACGTGGTTTGAGTCTTCACTTCGCTGTCTGCTGTGAATTCTAGAACAGAGTTTTGTAAAATTCTATACAGGGTGTACCAAAAGTCGCGTTATAGATAGATATCTTAAAGCTTGTCTCATCGCGTTGGTATTAACTTGTCTGCTTAGTATACGGATGATCAATATGTGGAAGGAAAAAGAGAACTGCTTTACCTGCCGGTAACGTTTGGATCATATTGTTTTCTTTTAACTATTTTACCTTACGTTGTTAAGTTGTTTCAAGTATAACCTTTTTTATGTTCTGTAATCGAAAGTTTTAATTATTAATTTCTTTTACTTTACATTCCAGTAAATTTTAGTCTATCAAGTTTGAATTAAATTTTGAAATTTTTTTATCAATATTATTTATAATTAAAAATTAAGAATAATTTTTAAAAATATAAGAATTTTATAGAGATTTTATAACTAATTATAATTCAAAAATTTTATTTTTAAAAATTATAAAATATTTTGTATAACTTTTAAAAAAATGATTTTTTTTAAAATTAATATTAAGTATATTGATATTTCTCACAAGAGCAGTTTAATCTGCTCAATTAGTATATAAAAAATTCAATTCTTTCATCTACAGTGCGAGTTATATTGTATATGCGTTGCGTCAGAGTTCGTTTATATGTATGCGTATTTCCGTTAAGTTAGTGTTAGAATAAAATAAGCCATTCAAAGCGAACCATTGCGTTGTAGAGTACACTCTACAAATAGTATTAAATAGTACAAATAGTAGTCAAATGTGTAAATTAAGAGCATCATAGACCTTTTCATCTCGAATAGGAAATGAAGAATGCGCAATCTCAGTCCGCCATGATAGTCGGTCATATTCAAGAATTCACCATGTATTAACATGAGGAACTTGAATATGACCGACCGGAAATTATTGAGAAAAAATTATTCGACATGAAAAGGTCTATTGGTGCTTTAAGAAATTCTTTTTTCTGTTTCATTCGTTTTTTTCTCCTTGAATATTTTTCTCCGTGTGCGCATGCGCTTCAGACTACACATTTTACAAAACTCTTGAATCAAAACATCCAACCGACCACTGCAGAACTTATGCCTGGTTCCACCAACTCGTAGTTAAAGGTTTGATTAACTAACGGTCCGCTAAACTTAAAGGCGCTGTTAAGTTGGCTTTAACCGCCTGTGCGTTCCACCAACATGTTATAAGCCATGGTTAACTAAACGTATACTATGTTCGTAATAACATTACTTTCTCTATTATGATTGGTCAATTCTAACAAAAAGTGTGCGTTTTCTAGATAGAATTTTGACTATTTCCCTTATCCCTTTTTAAAAAATTGAAACAGTTCAAAATAAAATTTGTTACTGGACCAAACTTCTGCGTCTATTATTTTTAAAAATTACTATAAAATTCTTTATAAATTCTATAAATTTTAATAGAATTTATAAAATTATTTAACAAACTTTCAATTACTTCTTTATCAAATTTCAATCATCTTCAATTCAATTAATAATAACAAAAACAAAATTGAAATATTTTAAAAACTTAAATTTTTAGAATTTTAAGTAAAATTTTCCTAGACTTTTATTAAATAAATTACTAAATTTAAATTATTTTAAAATTTACTAATTAATAAAAATTGTAATTGTAACTCTTTGTACAAGTCAATTCAATTATTTATAAATTATTAAATAAAAATTCTTTGACACTTTGGTTTTTTTTAATTTTTAATGAAGTTCTTTAACAAATTGTAATACACACTAAAAAAAAAGTATTGTGTGATACAGGGGTGATAGGGTGAGTGTTGTTAGGGGTGTAGGGTGCTTTGAAGGAGGGTATTTTAAGAAAGTGAGTGGTTAGATTTGACTGGGGTAGTGAGTAGGTAAAGTAGGAATGGCGTTCTTAGAAAGATCGCCGCCAATGGATAAAAGAGGGCAGGCAGGAATAAGAAAAGTAAGCGAGGGAACGCTGGTAGATGTGAGCGGGGCTGAAGGAGGGAAGGAGGCAGGAGAGACGGAAGGAGGGAGTAAGGTAGTGAGTGAGTTGAAGCCGGTAGACGAGAGCGGGCAGGAAAGGGGGAGGACGAGTGGAGAGAAGCAAGGCACGGGTAGTAAGGAGAAAGACAAGTTACTTGAGTTCGCTGTACAAGTGTCGGACAGCGTAGAGAAATTTGATAAGAAAATACTGAAACGCAGGGGCAGGAAAAATGGCGTGGATAGACTAGCACAGGAAAACCCAGGTGAATCGCCAGTGTTCATGCAGTCCTGGCTTTTATCAGGGACGAGTAAAAAAGTAATTAGTGAGGGCATGAGCAGAGAGGAGGAGGAGGTGGAAGTGGAGGATAGGGGGGAAAGGTGGATGGAGAAAATATTAAAAATGAGCGAACAAACGAATAAAAATATAATGGAATTGAGTAGAAGGGTGGACAGGGGGTTGGAAAAAGTAGAAGGGGAACTGGGGGGGATGAAAAAAGTGTGGAGGGAATGGGAGAAGAAGTGGGAAAGGGATAAAGAAATGATCTGGGGTAAGATGGAAGAAATGGATAAATATCAGGAGGAAATGAACATGGAAGTAAAGAAGGAATTAGAAGACTGGAAATTGAGGGTGGTAAACTTGGAAAAGGAGGTGGAGAAGGAAAAGGAGGAAGAGAAAAAAGTGGGTGGTGTGGGAAGGGTAATGGAAAGTAAGATTGAGCAGCTGACGTGGAAGTTGGGGCAACTGGAGAGTGAAAAGAGGAGGAATAATATTTTGATTAGAGGGCTAAAAGTGATGAAAGAGGAGGGGAAAGAGAAAGTAGGAGAGCTGTTGCGGGGATTGGGGGTAGAGGTGGGGGTTAAAGAGGTGAGGGGGGTAGGTGGGGTGGAAGAAGGAAGAGGGAATCTGTGGGTGGTGGAATTGGAGAAAGAGGAACAGAAGAAGGTGTTAAGGGTTAAAGGTAAATTAAAGGGAAAAGAAGTGTGGATAGAGGAGGACAGAACATGGGAGGAAAGAAGAATAAATTGGAAAATTAACAGGAAAGTGTGGGAAGAGAGGAATAAGGGTAGCATCGTAAGAAGGGGGAGGGATTGCGTTTGGGTTAATGGAGAGAGATGAGGAGTGAATTGGGAGACTGGTGACCTAAGAAAGGAGGAAAGAAAAACGGGGTTTGGGGACAGAAGAGGGGAGAATTTGTAAATAGTAACGGAGGGGAGGGAATAAAAGTGGTTTTTTGGAACGTGTCGGGATTGAGGAATAAAGAGGAGAGTTTTTGGAAGGAGTTAAGGAAATGGGACGTGATAATGTTGAGTGAAACGTGGGTGGAATCAAAAGATTGGGAAGGAGTAAAAAGTAGATTACCCAAAGGGTATATTTGGGAATGCCAAGGGGCTAAAAAAGAAAAAATTAAGGGTAGGAGTGCCGGAGGAATGGTTTCGGGGGTTAAAGTGGGGATAAATATAAAAGACGTGGGTATGCAGGGCAAAAAAGAAGAAGGCTGTATGGTAAGATAGGTAAATTTAGGAAATGAAAAGTTAACAGTGGTGGGGATCTATAGAAGAAGAGGGGAAAGACGGGGATGGAGACAAATGGAAGAGTGGATTGAGTGGGGGAAAGGGAAAAAGATGATAATAGGGGGGGATTTTAATGCATGGACGGGAGAATTGGGGGGAGGTGAGTGGTGTGAGGAGGAGGAGAAATATAAAAGGACATCAAAACACAAAGAGGTCGATAAAGAAGGGAGGAAATTTTTGAGTATTTTGGAGGAAACGGGGTGGGGAATTTGCAATGGAAATATAAAGGGGGATGAAGATGGGGAATTTACATTTATAGGGAGGGGGGAAACAGTCATTGATTACATTATTTCGGATGAGTGGACGAGGAAAGCGATAAACTAGATGAGGGTGGGCGACGAGAGTGATTCAGGGCACTTTCCGTTGATAGTTGAGGTAAAAGGAAAAAGGGGAAGGGGTATAGGAAGAATGACAGGTAAGGGGGAAGAAAAAAAGGGTAAAATTAAAATGGGAGAATGGAGAAGGGAAAGCTTGATAGAATTTGCGAAAAAGGTGCAGGAGAAGGCAGAAAACTTTGAGAAGGAAGGAGGAATAAACGAGAGGGTGGAAAGGCTAAGGAAAGTACTAGAAGAGGCGAGAGAGGAAATAGAGAAGGTAGAGAGAGAGAGAGAGTGGGAAGGAGAGAAAGGGGTGGTGGGACGAAGAGTGTGTTAGAAGTAGGGAAGGGTTAAGGAGATATATAAAGGAATGGAGAAGGGGTCGAATAGGGAGGGAAGTTTACAATAAGGCACATAGGGAGCATGGAAAATTGGTGAGAAGGAAAAGAGAAGAAGGTAATGTGAGATACATGGAGGAAGTGGAAAAGGCAATAGGGGAGGGTAGGGAATGGGAAGTTGTAAATAGGGAAAGACGGAAATGGAAAGGGGTGAGTAGGGAAATTGAATTGAGAGATTGGACGGGGTATTTTATGGGCTTAAGTGGGGGGGTAGGGACTAGAATTAGGGGGGAGGGCAGGAGGAAAGATATAGGAAAAGAGGAAGGACAAATCACCAGGGAAGAGTTGGATGAGGCAATGAATAGAATGAAGAGAAACAAAGCGGCTGGGGGGGATGGGATGGAGGGGGAATGTCTGAAGTTTGGGGGGGAAGTGGTAAGGGAAGAGATGTTAAAGATCGTGAACATGGTATGGGATGGGGAGGGTTGGCCGGAGGAGTGGAAAACGGGGTTGATTGTGCCAGTGTTAAAGAAAGGTGAGGGGGAAAGGGTAGAAGATTATAGGGGGGTAACGCTCATGCCGGTAGGATACAAGGTGTATGCGGAAGTATTAAGGAAAAGACTGGAGGAGGAGGTAGAAAGAGAGAGAATGATACCACATAATCAGACGGGTTTCAGGGTAGGGATGGGTACGATGGACAACATTTTTGTTTTAAATTATTTGGTAAATAGTAGTTTGAAGAGGGAAAAAGGGAAGATGGTTGGGGTATTTGTGGATTTCAAAGCGGCGTTTCCATCGGTTAATAGGGGTATTTTGTGGAAGGTGATGAGTAAGATGGGTATAAGACAGGGATTAATTGAGAGAGTTAAGGAGTTGTACGAGGATACAAAGGAAAAGGTGAAAATAGGGGGGGAATTTGGGGAGGAGTTTTGGTTAGCTAGAGGGCTGAAGCAGGGATGCCCCCTTAGTCCAATCTTGTTTAATGTGCTGATGGCGGATATGGAAGAGAGAATGAGAAAGAAAGGAAAAGGGGGTGTGATTTTGGGTAAAAGTAGAGTGTATACGTTAGCTTATGCGGATGATGTGGTGCTGCTGGCAGAGGATGAATGCGGAATGAAACTGTTATTGGGAGAATTTGAAAAATATGTAAGAGAAAAAGATTTGAGTGTGAATGTGGAAAAGACAAAAGTAGTAAGATTTGGAAGGAGAGGGGCAATGGAAGAAGTAGTATGGAAGTTGAATGAAAAGAGAGTGGAGGAAGTGAGTGAATTTTGTTATTAGGGTTATTGGTTTAATTGGGATGGAAAGCAAGATTTGAATATTACGAGACGAATGGAAAGAGGAGGAAGGATGATGGGGCAGGTGTGGGGAATCGGAGAGAGAAGGTTTAAGAATGATTGGAAGAAGCGTGTGTGGTTGTTTGATGTGTTAGTATGGGCGGTGGTAAGTTATGGGGTGGAGGTATGGGGTTGGAGGGAGATTGGGAAAATGGAAAGTATGCATGAGAGGTTCTTAAGATGGACTATGGGGGTAGACAGGAATTGCCCAGGGTATATGCTAAGGGAGGAATTAGGTAGAGAGAAGATAGTGTTGAGGCAGAGAAAGAGGGCAATGGGGTTGGAAGCAAAGCTGGAACAGGGAAGAGGAAGTGATTTAGCGAAAGAGTGTTTGAGATTGGTGAAGAAAGGGGATGATATGAGTAGAAGGAAGTTATCGAAATGGGAAAGGGAGAGAAGAGATGCGTTGGAAGAAGGGGGGAAATGGGGAGGGAATGGTAGAGAGGTAATGGAGGGATGCAAGAAGAAGGAGGAACAGGAAAGATGGAATAGAATAAGTGAGTCAAGGTATAATTGTTGGTATAAGATGGTAAGAGGGGAAGGTATGCCTGAGTATTTAGTGAGAATGAGAAAGTTTGATAAGTTTAACAGGGTGTGTAGGTTTAGAATGGGTGAGGGAGTGAGTGGGTGCAAGTATTGGTTGGATGAGCAAGAGAAGCTGTGTAGAATATGTGGATATGAGGTTGAGGATTGGGAGCATGTGTTAGAGAGGTGTATGGGTCAAATGGATGTGGGAGGGGTGCAAGGAGGTATGGGTGACAGAATGAAGTGGATACTAAATGAGAACGGCAAGAGTGAAAAATGGATTAGTGAATTGGAGAAAATGAGGGAAGAGAGAATGAGTTTAGGAAATTAAGGGGGGGGGGCTTAAGGGATAAGAAATTTTTGAATTGTTTTTGTTTTTTTGTAGAAAGAGGATCTAATCTAATTTATATGTAAATTTAAATAATTCTTTTGATGAAGCCAAAAAGGGCTTATGGAACTGGAAACGGAAACCCGAGGCACTTGGCGGATAACTAGTTGTTAAGTATTCTAATAATTAGTTTAAGTATTGGATAAGATAGAGTAAGAGTTGCGTTATAGTTTTAAGGAATTTTGTAATAAATAGGATAAGTAGATGTATATGTATTAGGGAGTCTCGAACCCTGTGGATGCAGGGAGAGTACATAAATAAATAATGTTTTAAAAATTCAATTATCTTTAAACAATTTAATTAAAATTTACAATTTTTTCAGAATTTTATATAAAATTATTTAATACTTGAATAAGTTTTAAAAGAAGTATTGAATCATCAAATTTGGGAGCTATCAATTTTGCTGTATACAGGAAAAGTACACATGAAAAAACTGCACACATGAAAATTTAAAAAATAAATTCATTAAATTAAATAACTGACAAATTTAAACTGACCACGAGAAAACCGCACACCATTAGAAATTACAAATTTTAATGAAGAATTAAAATTATTTTCAACTGTATACAAGGGTATCCGGACAAGAAGTCCAAAACAAAAAGTCCAAGCTAAAAAATCCAAAAAAATAAAAATAAAAAAGTTTCACTTTGAACATATTGGTTTTTTGTCCTGATCAAAAAGTCCAAAGCAATTAAAAATCCAATAAAAAATTTGAGATATAAAAATTTAAATGGTTGTCTTGAATGAAATTGTCCTTTTTTGAGTTGCTCATTTTGATGACTGTGAACCGAAAGTAGATAATTTAATGATTTTATTTTTTAAATACAGTTTACTCGTATGCATTTTAACTTATGCAGTTTTCCTATATACATCCCAGTAAAAAAAATTCGATACACGGACCGCGGAGTTCGTATACGAGCTCGGTAGCTCGTATGAGAAATATGAGAAAACTCTCATACGAGCCTTTTCCGTAATGAGAAGTGTATAGATGCTTGTATACGAGGTGACTTTTAAAGCATTTTTCTTAATATAACACTATTTTAAAGTAAATGTAGATAATAGAAATGAATTTTCAAAGTAAAACAAAGCTAAATTTATAAGAGAAATTAAGTTTTAAGAAAAAATGATAATTTTATTCAAAAAATTTATTCACACTGAAAACAGGTTAGAATTTGATAATTCCTTGTTACTCTAACTAACCGACATTAGATATTTCTCGTATACGGTAAGCAGATTTTGTATTAAATTTAATTATTTTATATAAGAACATTTATATAATAAATAAATAATAATATATTATTAATTAGTAATGAAAAAAACTTATTTATTCTACCGCCAATACAAAATCGTGCTTACCGCATCCGAGAAATATCTAATGTCGGTAAGTTAGAGTAACAAGGAATTATCAAATTCTAACCTTTTTTCAGTGTGAATAAATTTTTTGTACAAAATTATCCTTTTTTCTTGAAACTTAATTTCCTTTATAAATTTAGCTTTGTTTTACTTTGAAAATTCATTTCTATTATCTACATTTACTTTAAATTAGTCTTATATTAAGAAAAATGCTTTAAAAGTCACCTCGTATACAAGCATCTATACACTTCTCATTACGGAAAAGGCTCGTATGAGAGTTTTCTCATATTTGTCATACTAGCTACCGAGCTCGTATACGAACTCCGCGGTCCGTGTATCGAATTTTTTTTACTGGGATTTGAATTGTGGGAATTTAATACTGCCTCAACAAATTGTTGTGACGGTTTCGTCAAATAATAAACAAATAATATATTTTCGTGAAAATAACTTTATTTGGAGACGAGGTCTTTGCCGTAACAAATGTTTTACAACGACTGATTTTTATTTTCTACATTGCCTGTTTATATACCTTTAAAAAAAGGTCATTTTGATTTGAAAGGGAATATTAGAAAGTGGGTTTAGGAAAGAGTTTGGAAATTAGAGAAAGGGACCTGAAAGGGACTCTCTATATTAGAAAGTTAAAAAGGAAAAAGTAGAACATATTATTTTACATATTACACCCCCAACGCTAGATAGTTCTTACACCTGGAAGAACCTAATTTTTTCTGCGAAATTTAATTAAACGCTGTTCTACTAGTCTTTCGCTAAGTGTATCATTATCTTGCAGAGGTGCATTCGGCGTAGTAGGTACATAAGTTACAACATGTGGAGTAATATTATTGGTTATATCATTTTGAGGGCAACATATTCTTATACAAAATTTCGGCATACATTTGCTTATTAAATCTAATATTCCGCATTTATAAATAGTAAACAAAGCAATTAATATAATAGATGTGTGTCCAATATAAGTTAAAACATTACTTGCTTTCTCAGACCAAGTTTTGGCGCGCTTTTCATTTCTAATTTTATTTAAATAATTATCTATATCGTCGAGTGTTTTACTTGAATCAGACAAAGTTTCGAAGTTGATTTGTTTTCTTAAAGTTAATAAACTATTTTGTAAAAGGTCGAGGTCATCTGACGTATGTGGCATAGTTATATTTTTTCTGTAAAAAGTATGTTTTATTAATTTTTGAACCTTTTTTAGTTTAATTAGAATTGAATCTGAATTAAGTATGCAATCTTCGTTTGAATGAATTAAAGTAGTTTTGTTGATTATTACATCTTTGTTAAAGTTAGGACAATTTATATTTAACAGAAGTTCTTTTTCTGGTATGAGAATATATCCTTGATCATTTTCTAGTGTTATATATGTTAATAATTCTATTTTAAATATTAAAACTTGACATAATTGCACTTCTAATGTTTTTATACTAGATCTGATTAATTGATTTTCGCATGTATGTGATTCAGAAATTATGTACGTAGGTTGTTTTCGCTGACAAATTCTTGTTTGATCATACTTTTTACAATTATCTAGAAGGTTTTTATCTGTTAGTACATAAATAGTTTTTTGGTCATTAACCACTTCACTGGCAGGGCGTTCTAAATGGCGTTCCACGCGCCGAGGCCCAGACTGGCAAAAACACCGAAATGGCGTTCCTAATAAAACTTTATTTTTTCCCTGGCGGGTTTGGTGAACCGAACTCTGACCAAGTTTGGTCGGAGTTTGGTCGGAGTTTGGTTTGAGGCAAAATAATGCAAATATTTAGTGAAATATGATGTAAAAATAATAAATAATGTCAAAATAGGCATTATTTAATTGATTCGGGTGAAAATTATGTTTAATGAAACAGTAATTATGGAATAATTAAGATTTAAAATATTTTGTGTTAATCTGTCAGTTGAAATAGTGTGCAAAATTCACAAATTGTCGATGAAAATTAGTTTAAAACGTCAAGAAAAAGAGCGAATATATATTCTTTAATATTTAAAGTAATTGATTTATTATATAGTTTTGTTAATTACTGCATATTAACAAAAAAACGTAAATTAAAGTAATAATTTTGTATTCTATTATAAAGTGAAAGTGTATAGTGTCGATAACAGAGGTGTGCAGAAAAATAGCCGCGCTCAAAACACGGTAGGTGGCACTAGTAACAATTTCTCAATACTTAGAGTAGTTGTAATTTAATTATTAAATTTCATTAAAATAGAATATACTGTGAAATAAACTAAAGTTTCAACTATTGAATATATTTATTTAATATACGTGATTAACATTTATCTGCAATTTATTATAAAACAAATTAAAACAATCAAAATTCTCTGTATATGCACTGACATCAATGCTTTTCAAATAGTCAATATACAGTGGCAATAGCATAATTGATTTCCGAAAAATAAATTCATCCTATTTTTGTTTGTCATTTTTCTTGAATAATTAAATAAATAATAATAATAATAATAACAATTATTATTATTATTATTATTATTATTATTATTATTATTATTATTATTATTATTATTATTATTATTATTATTATTATTATTATTATTATTATTATTATTATTATTATTATTATTATTATTATTATTATTATTCTGTACTGGTGGAGCGACGAATTAGCCCGCTTAAAAAGAGAATGCAACGCAGCGAGGAGGAAATACACCCATTCAAAGGGAGACCTTCTGCTGCAAGAAGAGTGGCACAAAGCCAGGCATATTTTTAAGCGGGCTATAAAGAGTAGCAAAAAATCGTGTTGGAAGGACCTGATCGGAGAAGCGGAGAAGGACCCATGGGGTTTGGCCTACAAAGTCGTCACTAAGAAATTAGTTTCGAGGCAAAGAACCCCCGGTCTTGACAATCCGATCTGGGTCCGAAAGATTATTAAGGCGCTGTTTCCCCATGTGGAATCTGGCCCTAGGGAGGACTTTTCCTCTTGTGTAGTGCAAAGAGAGGAGCTCTTCACGCTGGAGGAGCTTAAAAAGGTGGCAAAGACGTTGAGGAACGGCAAAGCGCCAGGCAGCGACGGAATACCCAACGAGATCCTCAAAGAGGTAATCGCTGTGTATCCAGAGTTACTCCACGACGTCTTTAATACATGTCTCGAGAGTGGAGAGTTTTTCAGTGACTGGAAAACACAGAGGTTGGTCCTCCTGAGAAAAGGGGATAAACCTCTAGATAAAGTCTCATCGTTTAGACCAATTTGTTTATTGGACACGATGGGTAAACTTCTAGAGGGAATGATTCTAGAGCGACTTCAGGGAATCCTGGTAGGCGAAAATAGCTTATCAGAGAATCAATTCGGTTTTAGGAAAGGCCGGTCGACAGTAGACGCGATCTTAGCAGTTCTCGAAAAGGCGAAAAAGGTCAAAGAGGGACGGAAGAAGGGTTTTTGCGCGCTCGTTTCAATTGATATCCGTAACGCGTTCAATTCCGCGAAATGGGATATTTGTATGAAAGCAATGAGATGTAAAGGGGTACCAACGTATCTGTTGCGAATGATAGACAACTATCTTAGCGACAGATGGGTTGTCTACGAGAGCGATGCATGTCATATCAAAGAGAAAATGACATGCGGAGCTCCCCAAGGATCAAAGGTGGGGCCAACCATCTGGAACGTTATGTATGACGGTTTTCTGAGGATGGACTTACCCGAAGATACGTCTATATCCGGGTTCGCGGACGACGTGCTTTTGATATGTTACGACGAGAATTTGAGACTGCTAAAAATAAAACTTGAAGATAGTCTGCGGCGAGCTGAATTTTGGTTATATCGGCATGGTCTGAAAATGGCTCTCGAGAAGACCGAAGCTCTACTCGTCACAGACAGGAGAGTTTATGAAGCCCCGAAGATTGAAATGGGAGGAACTGAAGTCGCATGGGGAAATAAGCTTAAGTACCTGGGAGTGTGGTTGGACAAACGTTTAAGTTTTGGCCAACATATTAACATCTCAACACTCAAAGCCACCGAATGCATGGGAAACCTCTCGAGGATGATGCCCAATATCGGTGGCCCCAGGGAAAATAAACGAAGACTGGTGGCGACTGTGGTTCAATCAAAGCAGCTTTATGCTGCCCCTGTATGGGCTTCAGCCCTTAAGATCCACAGCATCTCTGACAGACTTCTCTCGGCCCAGAGAGAGCCAGCAAGGAGAATAACGTCAGCCTTCAGAACGGTGTCTGATTGCGCTCTTCGGGTGCTTGCTAGATTACCGCCAATGGATTTGTTGGCGATGGAAAGGCAGGAGAATTTCCAGCTCTCCAAAGATCTAGTAGGCAACCCGGAGCGTAGAGAAAGACTCAAAGCTCTAATCCGCTTAGAGTCAAGAAAAAGACTCGTTCTGAGTTGGCAGGAGAGATGGAATGGGGAATTGAAAGGTAGATGGACTCATCGCCTAATTCCCCACCTCGCCACATGGTTGGAAAGACAACACGGTGAAGTAGGCTACTACCTTACACAAGCGATGTCGGGTCATGGTTGTTTCGGTCAGTACTTCTATCGGTTTAAAATAGAAGCAGACGCGAAATGTGTGTACTGTAAAGGTTCGGGTGACGACGAAGCAGAGCACACTGACGACGCGGAGCACACGCTTTTTTCCTGCGGGCACTGGCGTGAGCTTAGGGAAGCCATGTTTTCGGCCGTGGGCACTGAAGTCACGGTCGAGAATATGGTTTCAATTATGTTGCAGAGCGCGGACTCATGGCGAGAAGTCGAGACTTTTGTCATCGAAGTCATGAGGAGGAAGGAGAACGACAGAAGGGCGAGATTACCCTGGAGAATTCCTGCTGCTCGGCGGGGCGCTCGCGGAGGACGAAGGAGACCTTAATTGGAACTCCTCCCTCTTCAGCTGGCGCCTTGTTAAGGACTTGGATCTGGAAGTAGGTAAGGAGACCTCCACTGGCGATGTAAGCTTGACAGCAGTTCCGCCAGGGGAGATATGTCTCAAAAGGGAGTGGTTTTTAGTGGGTCGGTCAGAACAAGAGCGGTCATCCCCACATAACCTAGGAGTACGGGCTCCAGGTATCTGACTTGGAAGTAGGCCTCCAAGGTTATAGCAGATTTTCCACTTCCCACGCAAAAAAAAAAATATGATTATTATTATTATTATTATTTTTTTTTTTTGCTTAGGGACTTCTGGGAAATCTGCCTACAGATACCTTGGATTCCGCACTCCAAGGTTATGTGGGGTTGGTATGATAAAAAAAACAAAAGGAAATATAAAAAAAAGAAAAATAAATAAATGTTATAATAAATTTAACAAACTGGCGACCTACTACCAGCCCGACCCACTAAAACCCATAACCCCTCTTCTAGAGCCCTTTACCCTCCCTCGGAACTGTCGTAAGACTTCAGCCTTCGAGGGTGGCGCTCCAACTCTGTCGCCAATGCGACCTTCTGCCTTTCTCCGCGGTCATCCCGCGTTAATAGTTAAAAATTTAAAACTATTTCAATATAAAAGCGGAATTAACAGCACAACAATAATAAAAAAAAATGTTTAACCCATTAACGCCTGAAACCTTTGAAATTTTGTGTTTAATTTAAGATATAATTTTATATATTAAACATGCTCCCTAAAAATAACTGAAGCGTTTCTTTATGTTTTCGGGGTCGCTCTACAAGATTCCATGCTCAGATTTTAAATTTATCGCATAGAAAATTAAATATGGCGAATTTTGTGCACCAAATTGCGAAAAAAATGAAATTTTTTTTTAAAAATAATTATTTCTTACTTCCACAAGGTCTTAAATTAAAGCTTGTAATGTGCACTAAAAGACCAATATCCATAAAATAAAAAAAAATTAAATTTTTTTTCAAAAAATGGGATTGAAGACACCAAAAATTTGTGTTTTTGGATTGCTTTAATAGACTTTTTGCAATTGCTTGGATTCGCATAAAAATGGTTACTTGGGGTTTTTGGGGTCGCTGATTACGAATCCGATATTAGTTTGCAAAAATTAAAAATGGCGGATTCGTAATCAGCGACCCCAAAAACCCTGAAATAACAATTTTCAAGCGAATCCAAGCAATTCTTAATTCTTACATCTGCCATCTTGGTTTCGCCGTTTTAAATTTTTGCAAACAAATATTGGATTCGTAATCAGCGACCCAAATAACCCCAAGTACCCATTTTCAAGCGAATCCAAGCGATTGCAAGAAGTCTATTAAAGCAATCCAAAAACACAAATTTTTTGTGTCTTCAACCCCATTTTTTGAAAAAAAATTTAATTTTTTTTTATTTTATGGATATTGGTCTTGTAGTGCACATTACAAGCTTTAATTTAAGACCTTGTGGAAGTCTCTAGCACGTCAGGTTAAAGAGAAAAGAAATGTTGAAAATCCTCAAAAAAGCGTTTTTGGGGTCTTTACCCCCACTTTTCTCAAAATCCTGACGTGATGGGCAAATTTGGAAGTCGGGATCGTGTTCAGCGTCCAAAAATACATAGGAAACCATTCCGCTATCTCATAAAAAAAAGTAAGTCTTTTTTTGTTGACCTGTGATTATTTCTTACTGAAAACATTTTTTTCAAATGAATACAAGTGTCACAAATTGGCACAAACTTATTAAACTTTCAAAATATGCAATAGCGGAAACAAAAAAAACAAAATGGCGGCTTCAAAATGGCGCTAATTTGAGAAAAAATTAATTAATTTTTTTTATAGTGCACCGATTCAGGCAATAGCTATGAAATGTAATAGAACTTAGTGTTTATATGTTTTTGAGGTCTCTCATCACGAATATGTACTCGGATTTTCAAAATTCAAAATGGCGGATCCAATATGGCCGACGAAAATTTTAAAAATTTACTCGATTCGCTTGAATTTTGTTACTCAGGGGTTTTTGAGGTCGCTGATTGTGAATCTGCAATCGGATTTTCAAAATTCAAAATGGCGGATCCAATATGGCCGACGAACATTGTAAAAATTCACTCTATTCGCTTGAACTTTGTTACTCAGGGGTTTTTGGGGTCGCTGATTATGAATCTGCTATTGGATTTTCATAATACAAAATGGCAGATCCAATATGGCCGACAAAAATTATTTAAATTTACTAGATTTGCTTGAAACTTGTTACTCAGGGGTTTTTGGGGTCGCTGATTATGAATCTGCTATTGGATTTTCAAAATACAAAATGGCGGATCCAATATGGCCGATAAAAATTGTTTAAATCAATTCTAGTCGCTTGGAATTTGTAAAATGATGACCATCTATTTGCCGTCAGAATAAGACGTTTACCAACTCTCTAAATTATTCTAATGATATTAAAGCTAAAATTCGATAATATTGGTCAACTACTCCTTATCTGTCATCTCAAATTGTTTCATTAACAATGTCAGGTTATAAGTTTTGCAATATTAAGTCTTATGCTAAGATAGTGTTGAAACAATTTATCTAAGCCAATTAGATTTAGACCTACAATTTTTTCGTTGTGTACTTCTGAGGGATTTGATTTGTATTTTGCCTTATTCTGACGGCAAATAGATGGTCATCATTTTACAAATTCCAAGCGACTAGAATTGATTTAAACAATTTTTATCGGCCATATTGGATCCGCCATTTTGTATTTTGAAAATCCAATAGCAGATTCATAATCAGCGACCCCAAAAACCCCTGAGTAACAAGTTTCAAGCGAATCTAGTAAATTTAAATCATTTTTGTCGGCCATATTGGATCTGCCATTTTGTATTATGAAAATCCAATAGCAGATTCATAATCAGCGACCCCAAAAACCCCTGAGTAACAAAGTTCAAGCAAATAGAGTGAATTTTTACAATGTTCGTCGGCCATATTGGATCCGCCATTTTGAATTTTGAAAATCCGATTGCAGATTCACAATCAGCGACCTCAAAAACCCCTGAGTAACAAAATTCAAGCGAATCGAGTAAATTTTTAAAATTTTCGTCGGCCATATTGGATCCGCCATTTTGAATTTTGAAAATCCGAGTACATATTCGTGATGAGAGACCTCAAAAACATATAAACACTAAGTTCTATTACATTTCATAGCTATTGCCTGAATCGGTGCACTATAAAAAAAATTAATTAATTTTTTCTCAAATTAGCGCCATTTTGAAGCCGCCATTTTGTTTTTTTTGTTTCCGCTATTGCATATTTTGAAAGTTTAATAAGTTTGTGCCAATTTGTGACACTTGTATTCATTTGAAAAAAAATGTTTTCAGTAAGAAATAATTATTTTTAAAAAAAAATTTCATTTTTTTCGCAATTTGGTGCACAAAATTCGCCATATTTAATTTTCTATGCGATAAATTTAAAATCTGAGCATGGAATCTTGTAGAGCGACCCCGAAAACATAAAGAAACGCTTCAGTTATTTTTAGGGAGCATGTTTAATATATAAAATTATATCTTAAATTAAACACAAAATTTCAAAGGTTTCAGGCGTTAATGGGTTAATTAAGTATAAACAGTTAAAAGATAAAATTGCAAACGGATATATAAAAAAAAGAAAAAAAAATAAACGCGTATATAATATTAAAAACATAAAACGGAATAAATTAAAATTGTATAAGGACAAATAAATCACAAAATAAATTAATAAAAAACAAACAAAACAAATTAAAAGCTGTTTAAATTACGCTTTTTTGGCGGCCGTCGAGATCTTTCCTCGACATAACCGAGATTATGAAGTTCTCGACTTGCCGCCAATTCTCTTCTGACTGGGTCATCAGCGATACCATGTTCTCCGGTGTAACTTGACTGTTTACACCTTCAAACATGGCCCGCCTCTCCAAGTCCCATTTCTTGCATGAGAAGAGGGTGTGCTCCGCGTTGTCCTCAGGGAACTGAAAATATGCACACACCTCGTCCTCGCGTAATTTAAAGCGACACAGGTACGAGTTAAAACACCCGTGACCTGTGAGCGCCTGAGTCATATAATAGGAAACCTGACCGTGTTTCCTATTTATCCAGGTGGCGAGTGCCGGGATAAGGCGATAAGTCCATCGACCTTTTTCCTCACCATCCCATCTTTCTTGCCATCTTTCTATGAGCCTGTGCCTCGCTTCTTTGCGGATCAGGCTCTTGCTTGGTCTTATTTCCTCATCCAAGGAACTACTTTCTTTAGAAAAGAGAAGCATTTCTTCCCTTTCCCTCGCCAAAAGATCTGCTGGCGGGACACTTGCAAGGACCTGCACAGCACTCGTAGATACCGTCTTATATGCAGAGATGATACGCGTTGTTATCGATCTCTGCGCCGACAGTATCTTTTCACAGATGGTCACACATCTTTTATTCCTCAGGGATGGGGCCCACGCTGGTGCTGCATAGAGCATTTTAGCATGGGCGACACTCGCCACCAGTCTCCGTTTTTGTTCACGGGGTCCGCCTACATTTGGCATTAACCGTGAAAGATTAGCCGCACACTCGATCGCCTTATTTGACGCAGTAGCCATGTGGTGGTGGAAGTTTAACCTTCCATCCAACTCCACACCAAGGTATTTAATTTGCTTACTCCACTTGACCTCGAATCCGTCTATCACGATTCGTGGGAGCTCATAACCACGTCTGTATGTTACCAGCAGTGCCTCGGTCTTTTCCAGGGCCATTTCAAGACCTCTGGTATCCAGCTAGCTTTTTGCTAGTCGCAGACATTCGTTTACCAATGTCCCAAGATCCTCCTCACTTTCGGCAGTGCACACGAACAACGCGTCGTCCGCAAAGCCGATGATCACCGCACCTTCGGGTAGATCCATTCGCAGAAAATCATCGTAAGATACATTCCATACAAATGGACCCACCCTCGAGCCTTGAGGAGCCCCACGCTGCATCTCTTCCTTGAGAGTGCAGGTGTCTCCCTCATATATAACCCACCTGTCGCTAAGATAATTATCCATTATCCGCAACAAGTAGGGCGGCATGTTTTTCTTTTCCATCGACTCGATGAGATCTTTCCATCTTGCGGAATTAAACGCGTTGCGTATGTCAATTGCTACCAACGCGCAGAAGCTCTTCTTTTTTCCAGGTCCCAACTTGTTTTTTCCTGCTTTGGCTATGTCCACAATTGCCTGGATGGCATCAACTGTGGACTTGCCTTTACGGAAACCAAATTGGTGATCGGATAGACTATTCTCTCCGGTCAAGTGGCTTTGCATTCTCTGCAGAACCATATCCTCTAGAAGTTTACCCATCGTATCCAATAGGCATATAGGCCTGTACGATGAAAGCTTATCTAAAGTTTTTTCACCTTTCCTTAGGAGGACTAACCTCTGTCGCTTCCAGTCGCGGAAGAACTCTCCTCTCTCAAGGCAAAGATTGAAGCATCGAAGCAGAATCTGGGGTGAAGTGTCGATTACCAACTTTAGGATCTCGTTACTTATCCCATCGATTCCAGGCGCCTTGCCTGTTTTCAATCTTTTGCCTGCTTTTTGCAGTTCACTAAGTGTGAAGAGTTCTTCCTCTTCGACTTTGCAAAAGCTCCAGTCCCTTCTAAGGTATGGTTCCGCAGGAGGAAACAAAGAATTTATTATCTTTCTGACCCAATCGGGATTGTCCAGGCCGGGGGTCTTTTGCCTCGTCGATAATTTCTTAGTAACGATTCCTTCCAGCTACGGCGTCGCGACTTGCGGATCTCTTTCTTGAGGTTCTTTTTCGCCTCCTTGAAAGCCTCTTTCAGCAAGGGATCTCCCTTAGATCGGGTATATGTCCTTCTTGCTTTGAGGCACTCCTTCCTCAAGGAGGCTAGCTCCTCTGACCACCAGTGCGAGGATTTTCTTACGGGAATGGCGCCTTTGCGTGGCATTTACGCATTGCAAGCGGTGACTATCATGTTTCTCACCGCCCGCACCTTCCCATCCAGACTGCTTGGCTTCTTCACCCAGCCTAAGTCCTCAATCAAAAGGGCTTCTCTTAGGGACCGGCCGAACTTTTCCTTGTCGAGTCTCTTTATATTCCACGAGGAGGTTTTGCGACTAGGAACATCCTGTCTTTTTTCTCCTCGTGTGTCTCCCATCAAGACTGAGAACTCAATGTACTGGTGGTCACTTGCGGTATATTCCTCTGAGACCCGCCAGTCCCTTATGCGGCTAAATAGTTTAGACGATGCGATCGTTAGATCTATAATTGATCCGATCGCACCTCGTCTAAAAGTCCATGTATTGCCTCGGTTCACAGCTAATAAGTCGTTTCTGGAGATCATTTCTCCAATACGAATTCCTCTCTTGTCGTGTCTCGTCTCACCCCTCTCTGGCGACTTTGCGTTAAAATCGCCAGTGATGATGACATCCAGCCTGGATTCTGTGAGGCTTGCTTCTAGGTCTTCGATATTGGCTTCGAAGTTTGTCAGTGGGTCGTTGGGTGAAAAGTAGCAGCTATACATACGTATATTAGCCACCTCTATCCACACGAACCCACTGCTCGTCTCCAGAAACTTGTCAACCCGCAATTTTGGGTTGCACAGCTTTATGGCGGCTCTCTTCGCCTTATCCTGATACCAAGGGGCGAGGTCGCTTCCTTGATACTGCTCAGTGCAGAACAGGATATCGACCTCATTTTCCCTTGCTGTTTGCATTAGGAGCAACTGTGCATCCTTACTTGTATGCAGGTTGACCTGCAAAAATTTTAAGGATTTGCCCTTTTAATCTTTTGCAGTTCTTTCCAGTAAACCGGGCAGGCTCTCTTTCCGGACTCATGATTTGTTTCTGGCTTTCCTAGGTCCAAGCATGTAAGGCACTTCGGCTTAACGTTACAGCTCTTCGCGAGGTGTCCCTCTCCGCCGCATCTCCGACAGTTTTTACTTCTGTCGGGGCCTTTGCAGAATAGGGTTCTGTGTCCATAACCTAGCCACCTTAGTACTTCTAAAGCGCGTCAAAAGGTGGCACTCTATCTTCAGATCAGGTTTGGCCAGCTTATCTCTCAGAACTGAAATCACCTCATCCTCCGTCGTGGTTTCATCCAGCTCCTTGATCTCAAGAGACCTTTTATTTACGAGAGCAGTGACCTCGCATGGCAAGGCGCCATGCAGATTATTATTATTATTATTATTATTATTATATTATATATTATATTATTATTATTATTATTATTATTATTATTTTTCACGGGGGGGGGGGAGAAGAGGAAATGCATTTACGCATCCCCAGGAAGATCCCACTTACCTGGGGTATGTCGGACTCGTACAAAATGCAAGGAAAAAAAAGAAACCTCACATACCTGCTTTTAACGGCAGTCACCCTACCGCTCTTGTTCTGGCCTTATTTTCTCCTTGTCCTTGACAAAGTCTTCTTTGCTTCCTCGAGGGCAGTTCTGAAGACCTTGCAACTCCCTGATCCGGCTACATGTTGGATGTTCTCCTTTTCGCCGAACTTCGCCTTGCATAAGAAGCAGCATGGGCTCTTCTTACAGTCTGCTGCCTTATGGCCGGCTTCTCCGCACTTAAAGCACGCAGCCGACCTATCTACTGCATTGCAGTCTCGACCTATATGACCATAGTCAAGACACCTATGAGTAAGAATTTTTGAAACGTGCCACCTAAAATTCAAAAAATTTATTTTTGGCCAAAATGTTGTTTTTTCTATAGTGCTTTACATAAAAAAAACACTATGCCAAAGGATTTGCCAAAAAAAAAATTTTTGTTATTGTTATAAACAATTAAAGTTTTCAGACACTTTTTTAAAACAAATTAATTAAAAAGAAACTTGTTAACCGATTTTAATGATTCAAGAGGCATTCTTTTTTATTTGAGTCAAAGTTTTGAATAAAATTTTTTTCGTAAAAAAATAGTGAAATTTAATAAATAAACAAATTATTTATTTATAACAAATTAGCAAAAAACCATGTTCTCAATCGAATTTCAAAATGAAAAAAATAGTACTTATTCTCTGATTACCACTGAGTAATATTCCGTTGAGAAAAAAAATGGCACGGCTTGGACAACTGACTTATTTAAACATTGTTTATCCCGAGCAGAACGGGATTTGCATGTGACGTCACGCGCAGCGGTCCTTTGACGCGGGAATCTAAGAGAATATCAGAGGAATATCAAAAATAATATTAAAATAATGTTTAAGTATTTCTTATGGACGAAAAAAAACTATAACAATTTAATTAATTGTTTAAACAATTAATTTTTGTTATTTTTTCATAAACAGTAGTTAGGGCTAGAATTTCTAGTCTTCTCGCAATTTCTCAATTTTTCAATGAGTAAAACATCTACTAATGATAAAAATAAAAAATAAATTAATTAAACATTGTTTAAACAATAATTAATTGTTGTTATTTTTTTCATAAACTGTACTTAGGGTTAGAAATTTAGTTTTATCAATCGTGCAATTTTTTATGAAAAAAAATCTGCTGATAAAAAATAAAAAATTATTTATTTAAAAATAAATATAAATTAAATATATATATATATATATAGTTTTTTTACTATAAAAAGTTGCATTATTGGCAAAAATGCAGGAATTTATAATTGATTATAAATTATAGATTATTATATTATTTATAATTATATTATATTTTTTTTTTTTTTTTTTTTGCTTAGGGAATTTTGGGAAATCTGTTTACAGATACCTTGGATTCCGCACTCTAAGGTTATGTGGGGTTGGTAAAATAAAAAAAAGGGAATTTAAAAAAAAGGATAAATAAATAAATGTTATAATAAATTTAATAAACTGGCGACCTACTACCAGCCCGACCCACTAAAACCCGTAACCCTTCTTTTGGAGCCCTTTACCCTCCCTCGGAACTGTCGTAAGACTTTAGCCTTCGAGGGAAGCGCTCCAACTCTATCGCTGCTGCGACTTTGTTCTGTGTCTGCGGTTCTCCTGCGTCAATAGTTAAAAAATTTAAAACTATTTCAATATAAAAGCGGAATTAACAGCACAACAACAATAAAAACAAAAATTTTAAGAAGTTTAAAAAGTCAAAAGATAAAATTATAAACGGATATATAAAAAAAAATAAAAATAAACGCGTATAAAATATTGAAAACATAAAATTGTACAAAGATGAATAAAAAAAACAAAACAAATTAAAAAAAAGTATAGGGACAAATAAATCACAAAATAAATTAATAAAAAACAAACAAACAAATTAAAAGCTGTTTAAATTACGCTTTTTGGCGGCCGTCGAGATCCTTCCTCGACATAACCGAGATTATGAAGTTCTCGACTTGCCGCCAATTCTCTTCCGACTGGGTCATCAGCGATACCATATTCTCCGGTGTAACTTGACTGTTTACACCTTCGAACATGGCCCGCCTCTCCAAGTCCCATTTTTTGCATGAGAAGAGGGTGTGCTCCGCGTTGTCCTCAGGGAACTGGCAATATGCACACACCTCGTTCTCGCGTAATTTAAAGCGACACAGGTACGAGTTAAAACACCCGTGACCTGTGAACGCCTGAGTCAAGTAATAGGAAACCTGACCGTGTTTCCTATTTATCCAGGTGGCGAGTGCCGGGATAAGGCGATAAGTCCATCGACCTTTTTCCTCACCATCCCATCTTTCTTGCCATCTTTCTATGAGCCTGTGCCTCGCTTCTTTGCGGATCAGGCCCTTGCTTGGTCTTAATTTCTCATTTAAGGAACTGCTTTCTTTAGAAAAGAGAAACATTTCTTCCCTTTCCCTCGCCAAAAGATCTGCTGGCGGGACACTTGCAAGGACCTGCACAGCACTCGTAGATACCGTCTTATATGCAGAGATGATACGCGTTGTTATCGATCTCTGCGCAGACAGTATCTTTTCACAGATGGTCACACATCTTTTACTCCTCAGGGATGGGGCCCACGCTGGTGCTGCATAGAGCATTTTAGCGTGGGCGACACTCGCCACCAGTCTTCTTTTTTGTTCACGGGGTCCGCCAACATTTGGCATTAGCCGTGAAATATTAGCCGCACACTCGATCGCCTTATTTGACGCCGTAGCCATGTGGTGGTGGAAGTTTAACCTTCCATCTAACTCCACACCAAGATATTTAATTTGCTTACTCCACTTGACCTCGAATCCGTCTATCACGATTCGTGGGAGCTCATAACCACGTCTGTCTGTGACCAGCAGTGCCTCGGTCTTTTCCAGGGCCATTTCAAGACCTCTGGTATCCAGCCAGCTTTTAGCTAGTCGCAGACATTCGTTTACCAATGTCCCAAGAGCCTCGTCACTTTCGGCAGTGCACACGAACAACGCGTCGTCCGCAAAGCCGATGATCACCGCACCATCGGGTAGATCCATTCGCAGAAAATCATCGTAAGATACATTCCATACAAATGGACCCACCCTCGAGCCTTGAGGAGCCCCACGCTGCATCTCTTCCCTGAGAGTGCAGGTGTCTCCCTCATATATAACCCACCTGTCGCTAAGATAATTATCCATTATCCGCAACAAGTAGGGCGGCATGTTTTTCTTTTCCATCGACTCGATGAGATCTTTCCATCTTGCGGAATTAAACGCGTTGCGTATGTCAATTGCTACCAACGCGCAGAAGCTCTTCTTTTTCCCAGGTCCCAATTTGTTTTTTCCTGCTTTGGCTATGTCCACAACTGCCTGGATGGCATCAACTGTGGACTTGCCTTTACGGAAACCAAATTGGTGATCGGACAGACGATTCTCTTCGGTCAAGTGGCCTTGCATTCTCTGCAGAACCATATCCTCTAGAAGTTTACCCATCGTATCTAGCAGGCATATAGGCCTGTAGGATGAAACCTTATCTAGAGGTTTTTCACCTTTCCTTAGGAGGACTAACCTCTGTCGCTTCCAGTCGCGGAAGAACTCTCCTCTCTCAAGGCAAAGATTGAAGCATCGAAGCAGAATCTGGGGTAAAGTGTCGATTACCAACTTTAGGATCTCGTTACTTATCCCATCGATTCCAGGCGCCTTGCCTGTTTTCAATCTTTTGCCTGCTTTTTGCAGTTCACTAAGTGTGAAGAGTTCTTCCTCTTCGACTTTGCAAAAACTCCAGTCCCTTCTAAGGTATGGCTCCGCAGGAGGAAACAAAGAACTTATTATCTTTCTGACCCAATCGGGATTGTCCAGGCCGGGGGTCTTTTGCCTCGTCACTAATTTCTTAGTTACGATTTTAAAAGCCAGACCCCATGGGTCCTTATCGACTTCCTCGATTAGGTCCTTCCAGCTACGGCGTCGCGACTTGCGGATCTCTTTCTTGAGGTCCTTTTTCGCCTCCTTGAAAGCCTCTTTCAGCAAGGGATCTCCCTTAGATCGGGTATATGTCCTTCTTGCTTTGAGGCATTCCTTTCTCAAGGAGGACAGTTTTTCTGACCACCAGTGCAAGGATTTTTTCCTTGGAAAGGCGCCTTTGCGACGTGGCATCGACGCATTGCAAGCGGTGACGATTATATTTCGCACCGCTCGCACCTCTCCATTTAGACTTTTCGGCCTCCTCACCCAACCAGAATCCTCAATTAAGATAGATTCTTTTAGGGACCGGCTGAACTTCTCCTTGTCGAGTTTCTTAATGTTCCACGAGAAGGTTTTGCGACTAGGAGCTTCCTGTCTCTTTCCTCCTCGTGTGTCTCCCATTGAGACTGAGAACTCAATGTACTGGTGGTCACTTGCTGTATATTCCTCAGAGACCCGCCAGTCGCTTATGCGGCTAAATATATTAGACGATGCTATCGTTAGATCTATTATCGATCCGATCGCACCTCGTCTAAACGTCCATGTTTTTTCCCCGGTTTACAACTAATAAATCGTTCTTGGAGATCATTTCTCCAATCAGAATTCCTCTCTTGTCGAGCCTCGTCTCACCCCACTCTGGCGACTTTGCATTAAAATCGCCAGTGATGATGACATCCAGCTTGGATTCTATGAGGCTCGATTCTAGGTCTTCTATATTGGCTTCGAAGGTGGTCAGCGGGTCGTTGGGTGAGAAGTAGCAGCTATACATACGTATGTTAGCCACCTCTATCCACACAAACCCGCTGCTTGTCTCCAAGAACTTGTCAACCCGCAATTCTGGGTTGCACAGCTTGATGGCGGCTCTCTTCGCCTTATCCTGATACCAAGGTGCGAGGTCGCTTCCTTGATACTGCTCACTGCAGAACAGGATATCCACCTCATTTTCCCTAGCTGTTTGCATCAGGAGCACCTGTGCATCCTTACTTGTATGCAGGTTGACTTGAAGGAGCTTTAAGGATTTGCCCTTTTAAGTTTCTCCAGTTCCTCCTTGTAAACCGGGCAGGAAATTCTTCCAGGGATATGGTTGACTTCCGTTTTTCCCAAATCTGTACACGTTATGCACTTTGGCTTGTCATTAGTACACTTTTTGGAGAAGTGTCCCGCTTCGCCGCATCTCCGACAGTTTTTTGTTCTGTCGGGGCCCTTGCAAATTCGGGTCACGTGTCCATAGGCTAGGCACTTTTGACATCTTGTCACTTCTAAGTGCGTTCGGATGGATGCATTTATCCAGCCAATACGCACTTTGCCCAGCTTAAGCAGACTCTCGCTGTCCGTTTCATTCAAGCGTACTAGTGCCACTTTCGTACCACCAAAACGTGTCAGAAGTCGGCAAGTCACCTCTAATTCGGGCTTTTGCAACTTCTGCTTTAAGACGGTTAAAACGTCCTCCTCTAAAGTTGTTTCGACAAGATCCCGAATTTCGAGGGTCTTTTTACTGACAAGAGCCGTAACCTCGGCCTTGTCCAGAAGAACGGAGGTAAGATTCTGAGCGAACTTTGAAGTTTCACCCCCCTTTTTCACAACAACAAGAACCTCTTTTTTAAGAGTTCTCCTAATTTTCACAATCTCTGTTCCAGTTTCCTCTGGCTTTACCGAAGTTGTTGCCAGTTTTATGAGATCATGGTAGGTCTCTGGATTCCGGGCCACAATTTTTATTGCCTCCGTTGTTCTAATTTTGGGGGGGCGCTTCTGAAGTCGCTCCCTCTCCTCCACTTTCTTCAAGGCCTTTTTCTTACGGGCCTCCCGTTTCCTATTGGAGACAGTTTCAAAGTCTTTTTCGTTTTCAGGCTTATTTGCCACAGTTGCCTCCGAATAAGAAGCAACCCTGGCCGAAGCAGCCTTACTCACCTCCGTCTCTATAACAGTAGGGTTTGCCTTGGTCTCCTTGCTCTTAACCCTCTTACCCTTGGGAGTGGTCACAGAAGAATCAGTCTCCGGACCTTCAAACTCTCTAGGGCGCTTCCTTGGGTCGATGGACTTGCTCTCGCTGGATGTGGCGTGCGACATCGATCTAGGAGTTTCAGGATTCGACCTTGGTTTGCTTGGGCTAATGAAGGGCTTAGGTATAAATCGCAGGTTTCTGCAAAGCACCTCGTGCACCTTCTCCATTGCCACCATTCCATCCTTAACATCCTTGCTAATGTTTTTTTGCTTTTTGCAAGCACGCCACATACTATCCAGTATTATTGGGATCAGATCGACCTGTTCTAAAACATTTTCTTCGAATCTGCTAAGTCCCACATCCTCAGAATTTTTTATTTGGCTCCCTCCAAAATCCTTGGAGCCGTCTGCACCGACTACCGGGGCTTGAACCCGATCAGAATCGGTGACGGGATTACCCTCATTTGAGGTACCCGCTTGGAGTAATTTATTTGAATCTTTATCCATTTCATTCATTTTTTTTGGTTTTAGAATCAGGGAACCACCCTGTTGGTTGCCTTTTAGTGAAAAGCCCCGCCACCACGGCAAGGTCTACCGAACATATCCATGATGTCAATCATGTCTGGCAGTGGATAAGCATCCACTTCTCCCAGCACATCAAAGACATCGATGATGTTCGGTAGTGGACAACCATCGGCGGGGATTATTATTATTATTATTATTATTATTATTATTATTATTATTATTATTATTATTAATATTAATATTATTATTATTATTATTATTATTATTATTATTATTATTATTATTATTATTATTATTATTTTTTTTTTTTTTTTTTTTTTTTTTTTTTTTTTTTTTTTTGCTTAGGGAATTTTGGGAAATCTGCCTACAGATACCTTGGATTCCGCACTCCAAGGTTATGTGGGGTTGGTGTGATAAAACAAAAGAAGATAAAAAAAAGAAAAATAAATATATAAAATAGTAAATTTAATAAACTGGCGACCTACTGCCAGCCCGACCCACTAAAACCCGTAACCCTTCTTCTGGAGCCCTTTACCCTCCCTCGGAACTGTCGTAAGACTTTAGCCTTCGAGGGTGGCGCTCCAACTCTGTCGCTAATGTGACTTTCTGCTTTTCTCTGCGGTTATCCTGCGTTAATAGTTAAAAATTTAAAACTATTTCAATATAAAGCGGAATTAACAGCACAACAATAATTAAAAATAACAAATGTGTAATTAAGTGTAAAAAGTCAAAAGATAAAATTATAAACGGATATATAAAAAAAAGAAAAAATAAACGCGTATAAAAAATTGAAAACATAAAACTGTACAAAGATGAATAATAAAAAAAAAAACACAAACAATTAAAAAATGTATAAGGACAAATAAATCACAAAATAAATTAATAAAAAACAAACGAATAAATTAAAAGCTGTTTAAATTACGCTTTTTGGCGGCCGTCGAGATCCTTCCTCGACATAACCGAGATTATGAAGTTCTCGACTTGCCGCCAATTCTCCTTTGACTGGGTCATCAGCGATACCATGTTCTCCGGTGTAACTTGACTGTTTACACCTTCGAACATGGCCCGCCTCTCCAAGTCCCATTTCTTGCATGAGAAGAGGGTGTGCTCCGCGTTGTCCTCAGGGAACTGGCAATATGCACACACCTCGTTCTCGCGTAATTTAAAGCGACACAGGTACGAGTTAAAACACCCGTGACCTGTGAACGCCTGAGTCAAGTAATAGGAAACCTTACCGTGTTTCCTATTTATCCAGGTGGCGAGTGCCGGGATAAGGCGATAAGTCCATCGACCTTTTTCCTCACCATCCCATCTTTCTTGCCATCTTTCTATGAGCCTGTGCCTCGCTTTTTTGCGGATTAGGCCCTTGCTTGGTCTTAATTCCTCATTCAAGGAACTGCTTTCTTTAGAAAAGAGAAACATTTCTTCCCTTTCCCTCGCCAAAAGATCTGCTGGCGGGACACTTGCAAGGACCTGCACAGCACTCGTAGATACCGTCTTATATGCAGAGATGATACGCGTTGTTATCGATCTCTGCGCAGACAGTATCTTTTCACAGATGGTCACACATCTTTTACTCCTCAGGGATGGGGCCCACGCTGGTGCTGCATAGAGCATTTTAGCGTGGGCGACACTCGCCACCAGTCTTCTTTTTTGTTCACGGGGTCCGCCAACATTTGGCATTAGCCGTGAAAGATTAGCCGCACACTCGATCGCCTTATTTGACGCCGTAGCCATGTGGTGGTGGAAGTTTAACCTTCCATCTAACTCCACACCAAGATATTTAATTTGCTTACTCCACTTGACCTCAAATCCGTCTATCACGATTCGTGGGAGCTCATAACCACGTCTGTCTGTGACCAGCAGTGCCTCGGTCTTTTCCAGGGCCATTTCAAGACCTCTGGTATCCAGCCAGCTTTTAGCTAGTCGCAGACATTCGTTCACCAATGTCCCAAGAGCCTCCTCACTTTCGGCAGTGCACACGAATAATGCGTCGTCCGCAAAGCCGATGATCACCGCACCTTCGGGCAGATCCATTCGCAGAAAATCATCGTAAGATACATTCCATACAAATGGACCCACCCTTGAGCCTTGAGGAGCCCCACGCTGCATCTCTTCCTTGAGAGTGCAGGTGTCTCCCTCATATATAACCCACCTGTCGCTAAGATAATTATCCATTATCCGCAACAAGTAGGGCGGCATGTTTTTCTTTTCCATCGACTCGATGAGATCTTTCCATCTTGCGGAATTAAACGCGTTACGTATGTCAATTGCTACCAACGCGCAGAAGCTCTTCTTTTTCCCAGGTCCCAATTTGTTTTTTCCTGCTTTGGCTATGTCCACAACTGCCTGGATGGCATCAACTGTGGACTTGCCTTTACGGAAACCAAATTGGTGATCGGACAGACGATTCTCTTCGGTCAAGTGGCCTTGCAATCTCTGCAGAACCATATCCTCTAGAAGTTTACCCATCGTATCTAGCAGGCATATAGGCCTGTACGATGAAACCTTATCTAGAGGTTTTTCACCTTTCCTTAGGAGGACTAACCTCTGTCGCTTCCAGTCGCGGAAGAACTCTCTCTCAAGGCAAAGATTGAAGCATCGAAGCAGAATCTGGGGTAAAGTGTCGATTACCAACTTTAGGATCTCGTTACTTATCCCATCGATTCCAGGCGCCTTGCCTGTTTTCAATCTTTTGCCTGCTTTTTGCAGTTCACTAAGTGTGAAGAGTTCTTCCTCTTCGACTTTGCAAAAACTCCAGTCCCTTCAAAGGTATGGCTCCGCAGGAGGAAACAAAGAACTTATTATCTTTCTGACCCAATCGGGATTGTCCAGGCCGGGGGTCTTTTGCCTCGTCACTAATTTCTTAGTTACGATTTTAAAAGCCAGACCCCATGGGTCCTTATCGACTTCCTCGATTAGGTCCTTCCAGCTACGGCGTCGCGACTTGCGGATCTCTTTCTTGAGGTCCTTTTTCGCCTCCTTGAAAGCCTCTTTCAGCAAGGGATCTCCCTTAGATCGGGTATATGTCCTTCTTGCTTTGAGGCATTCCTTTCTCAAGGAGACTAGCTCCTCTGACCACCAGTGCAAGGATTTTCTTACTGGAGTGGCGCCTTTGCGTGGCATTGACGCATTGCAAGCGGTGACTATCATGTTCCTCACCGCTCGCACCTCCCCATCCAGACTGCTCGGCCTCTTCACCCAGCCCAAGTCCTCAATTAAAAGGGCTTCTCTTAGGGACCGGCCGAACTTTTCCTTGTCGAGTCTCTTCATATTCCACGAGGAGGTTTTGCGACTAGGAGCATCCTGTCTTTTTCCTCCTCGTGTGTCTCCCATAGAGACTGAGAACTCAATGTACTGGTGGTCACTTGCGGTATATTCCTCTGAGACCCGCCAGTCGGTTATGCGGCTAAATAGTTTAGACGATGCGATTGTTAGATCTATAATTGATCCGATCGCACCTCGTCTAAAAGTCCATGTATTGCCTCGGTTTACTGCCAATAAGTCGTTTCTGGAGATCATTTCTCCAATACGAATTCCTCTCTTGTCGAGTCTCGTCTCACCCCACTCTGGCGACTTTGCGTTAAAATCACCAGTGATGATGACATCCAGCCTGGATTCTGTGAGGCTCGATTCTAGGTCTTCGATATTGGCTTCGAAGTTTGTCAGTGGGTCGTTGGGTGAGAAGTAGCAGCTATACATACGTATATTAGCCACCTCTATCCACACGAACCCACTGCTCGTCTCCAGAAACTTGTCAACCCGCAATTCTGGGTTGCACAGCTTTATGGCGGCTCTCTTCGCCTTATCCTGATACCAAGGGGCGAGATCGCTTCCTTGATACTGCTCACTGCAGAACAGGATATCGACCTCATTTTCCCTTGCTGTTTGCATTAGGAGCAACTGTGCATCCTTACTTGTATGCAAGTTGACCTGCAAAAATTTTAAGGATTTGCCCTTTTAATCTTTTGCAGTTCTTCTCTGTAAACCGGGCAGGCTCTCTTTCCGGAATCGTGATCCGTCTCTGGCTTTCCCAGGTCCAAGCATGTAAGGCACTTCGGCTTAACTTTACAGCTCTTCGCGAGGTGTCCCTCTCCGCCGCATCTCCGACAGTTTTTGCTTCTGTCGGGGCCTTTGCATGTTCGGGTTGAGTGTCCGTATGCTAGGCACTTTTGGCACTTAGCTACTTCAACATGCTCGTGAATTGGAGCATTTATCCAGCCGATTTTTATTTTACCAAGCTTTAGCAGAGTGTTACTTTCTGCCTCTGTCAGACGTACCAGAGCAACCTTAGTTCCTCTGTATCGCGGCAAAAGTCGACACTCCATCTTCAGGTCGGGTTTACCCAGCTTTTCTCTTAGTGCTGCAGTTACCTCATCCTCTGAGGTGGCTTCGTCCAAATCCTTAATCTCTAGAGACCTTTTATTCACTAGAGGTGTGACCTCAGCTTTACCATGCAGGGCCGAAGACAGTGCATCTGCAAATTTTAAGGTCTCTCCGCCCTTTTTCACTATCACGAGAACCTCCTGTTTAAAGGTTCTCCTGATTTTCCGGATCACGGTACCCGTATCTTCTGGGTTTACCTTTGCTTTTAGCAGCGGCAAGATACCCTCATAAAGCTTTGGGTCGCTTGCCGTAATTTTAACAGCTTCCGTGCTCCTCAGCTTCAAAGGGGGCTTCGGAAGCTCTTTTTTCTCACCTGAGGGTTTCTCTTTTGGAGTCCGTTTCTTTTTGCTTTTAACAACTTTGAAGCCGTCCCCATTGTCCGCTCCGTCCTTTAAAACGGTCTCAGCATACGAACTGCCAGGACTATTTAAGGGCGCCTCTTTCGTTCCATCTAGCGACTCAGAACCAAGCTGTGGAGCATCCTTTCGCTTAATTCTTTTCCCGCTTCGAGTCGCCCGTTGCGGACTCGCATCCGGGCTTGCACCCTCCCCGGGGCGCCCATTAACGCCCTTTGCCCTATCAGGGCGTGCAGTTACGCCGTCCAGAGCTGTAGTCGCGCTCTCCGTCCGATCTCGAGCTCCCACAGTTGGACGTTGCGGCGCCCGGTCCTTGAACGGCTCGGGGATAAAACGTAAATTTTTACAAATTGTTAAGAACGAACTCTCCAAAACCGCCACGCCATCCTGGATGTCACGACTGACGTTCTTTTGGCGCTTGAATGCCTGGTACACGCTCTATTATTATTATTATTATTATTATTATTATTATTATTATTATTATTATTATTATTATTATTATTATTATTATTATTATTATTATTATTATTATTATTATTATTATTATTATTATTATTATTATTATTATTATTATTATTATTATTATTATTATTATTATTTTTTTTTTTTTTTTTTTTTTTGCTTAGGGAACTTGGGAAATCTGCCTAACAGATACCTTGGATTCCGCACTCCAAGGTTATGTGGGGTTGGTAAAATAAAAAAAAAGGGAATTTAAAAAAAAGGATAAATAAATAAATGTTATAATAAATTTAATAAACTGGCGACCTACTACCAGCCCGACCCACTAAAACCCGTAACCCTTCTTTGGAGCCCTTTACCCTCCCTCGGAACTGTCGTAAGACTTTAGCCTTCGAGGGAGGCGCTCCAACTCTATCGCTGCTGCGACTTTGTTCTGTGTCTGCGGTTCTCCTGCGTCAATAGTCAAAAAAATTTAAAACTATTTCAATATAAAAGCGGAATTAACAGCACAACAACAATAAAAAACAAAAATTTTAAGAAGTTTAAAAAGTCAAAAGATAAAATTATAAACGGATATATAAAAAAAAATAAAAATAAACGCGTATAAAATATTGAAAACATAAAATTGTACAAGATGAATAAAAAAAACAAAACAAATTAAAAAAATGTATAGGGACAAATAAATCACAAAATAAATTAATAAAAAACAAACAAACAAATTAAAAGCTGTTTAAATTACGCTTTTTGGCGGCCGTCGAGATCCTTCCTCGACATAACCGAGATTATGAAGTTCTCGACTTGCCGCCAATTCTCTTCCGACTGGGTCATCAGCGATACCATATTCTCCGGTGTAACTTGACTGTTTACACCTTCGAACATGGCCCGCCTCTCCAAGTCCCATTTTTTGCATGAGAAGAGGGTGTGCTCCGCGTTGTCCTCAGGGAACTGGCAATATGCACACACCTCGTTCTCGCGTAATTTAAAGCGACACAGGTACGAGTTAAAACACCCGTGACCTGTGAGCGCCTGAGTCAAATAATAGGAAACCTGACCGTGTTTCCTATTTATCCAGGTGGCGAGTGCCGGGATAAGGCGATAGGTCCATCGACCTTTTCCCTCACCATCCCATCTTTCCTGCCATCTTTCTATGAGCCTGTGCCTCGCTTCTTTGCGGATCAGGCCCTTGCTTGGTCTTAATTCCTCATCCCAGGAACTGCTTTCTTTAGAAAAGAGAAACATTTCTTCCCTTTCCCTCGCCAAGAGATCTGCTGGCGGGACACTTGCAAGGACCTGCACAGCACTCGTAGATACCGTCTTATATGCAGAGATGATACGCGTTGTTATCGATCTCTGCGCCGACAGTATCTTTTCACAGATGGTAACACATCTTTTACTCCTCAGGGATGGGGCCCACGCTGGTGCTGCATAGAGCATTTTAGCGTGGGCGACACTCGCCACCAGTCTTCTTTTTTGTTCACGGGGTCCGCCAACATTTGGCATTAACCGTGAAAGATTAGCCGCACACTCGATCGCCTTATTCGGACGCCGTAGCCATGTGGTGGTGGAAGTTTAACCTTCCATCCAACTCCACCACCAAGGTATTTAATTTGTTTACTCCACTTGACCTCGAATCCGTCTATCACGATTCGTGGGAGCTCATAACCACGTCTGTCTGTGACTAGCAGTGCCTCGGTCTTTTTCCAGGGCCATTTCAAGACCCTCTGGTATCCAGCCAGCTTTTTGCTAGTCGCAGACATTCGTTCACCAATGTCCCAAGAGCCTCCTCACTCTCGGCAGTGCACACGAACAACGGCGTCGTCCGCAAAGCCGATGATCATCGCACCTTCGGGCAGATCCATTCGCAGAAAATCATCGTAAGATACATTCCATACAAATGGACCCACCCTCGAGCCTTGAGGAGCCCCACGCTGCATCTCTTCCCTGAGAGTGCAGGTGTCTCCCTCATATATAACCCACCTGTCGCTAAGATAATTATCCATATCCGCAACAAGTAGGGCGGCATGTTTTTCTTTTCCATCGACTCGATGAGATCTTTCCATCTTGCGGAATTAAACGCGTTGCGTATGTCAATTGCTACCAACGCGCAGAAGCTCTTCTTTTTCCCAGGTCCCAATTTGTTTTTTCCTGCTTTGGCTATGTCCACAACTGCCTGGATGGCATCAACTGTGGACTTGCCTTTACGGAAACCAAATTGGTAATCGGATAGACGATTCTCTTCGGTCAAGTGGCCCTGCATTCTCTGGAGAACCATATCCTCTAGAAGTTTACCACCCATTGTATCTAGCAGGCATATAGGCCTGTACGATGAAACCTTATCTAGAGGTTTTTTCACCTTTCCTTAGGAGGACTAACCTCTGTCGCTTCCAGTCGCGGAAGAACTCTCCTCTCTCAAGGCAAAGATTGAAGCATCGAAGCAGAATCTGGGGTGAAGTGTCGATTACCAACCTTTAGGATCTCGTTACTTATCCCATCGATTCCAGGCGCCTTGCCTGTTTTTAATCTTTTGCCTGCTTTTTTCAGTTCACTAAGTGGGAAGAGTTCTTCCTCTTCGACTTTGCAAAAACTCCAGTCCCTTCTAAGGTATGGTTCTGCAGCGAGGAAACAAAGAACTTATTATCTTTCTGACCCCAATCGGGATTGTCCAGGCCGGGGGTCTTTTGCCTCGTCACTAATTTCTTAGTTACGATTTTAAAAAGCCAGACCCCCATGGGTCCTTATCGACCTCCTCGATTAGGTCCTTCCAGCTACGGCGTCGCGAACTTGCGGATCTCTTTCTTGAGGTCCTTTTTCGACTCCTTGAAAGCCTCGTTTCAGCAAGGGATCTCCCTTAGAACGGGTATATGTCCTTCTTGCTTTTGAGGCATTCCTTTCTCAAGGAGGACAGTTTTTTCTGACCACCAGTGCAAGGATTTTTTTCCTTGGAAAGGCGCCTCTTGCGGACGTGGCATCGACGCATTTGCAAGCGGTGACGATTATATTTCGCACCGCTCGCACCTCTCCATTTAGACTTTTCGGCCTCCTCACCCAACCAGAATCCTTCAATTAAGATAGATTCTTTTAGGGACCGGCTGAACTTCTCCTTGTCGAGTTTCTTAATGTTCCACGAGAAGGTTTTGCGACTAGGAGCTTCCTGTCTCTTTCCTCCTCGTGTGTCTCCCATTGAGACTGAGAACTCAATGTACTGGTGGTCACTTGCTGTATATTCCTCAGAGACCCGCCAGTCGCTTATGCGGCTACAATATATTAGACGATGCTATCGTTAGATCTATTATCGATCCGATCGCACCTCGTCTAAACGTCCATAGTTTTTCCCCGGTTTACAACTAATAAATCGTTCTTGGAGATCATTTCTCCAATCAGAATTCCTCTCTTGTCGAGCCTCGTCTCACCCCACTCTGGCGACTTTGCATTAAAATCGCCAGTGATGATGACATCCAGCTTGGATTCTATGAGGCTCGATTCTAGGTCTTCTATATTGGCTTCGAAGGTGGTCAGCGGGTCGTTGGGTGAGAAGTAGCAGCTATACATACGTATGTTAGCCACCTCTATCCACACAAACCCGCTGCTTGTCTCCAAGAACTTGTCAACCCGCAATTCTGGGTTGCACAGCTTGATGGCGGCTCTCTTCGCCTTATCCTGATACCAAGGTGCGAGGTCGCTTCCTTGATACTGCTCACTGCAGAACAGGATATCCACCTCATTTTCCCTAGCTGTTTGCATCAGGAGCACCTGTGCATCCTTACTTGTATGCAGGTTGACTTGAAGGAGCTTTAAGGATTTGCCCTTTTAAGTTTTCTCCAGTTCCTCCTTGTAAACCGGGCAGGAAATTCTTCCAGGGATTATGGTTGACTTCCGTTTTTCCCAAATCTGTACACGTTATGCACTTTGGCTTGTCATTAGTACACTTTTTGGAGAAGTGTCCCGCGCTTCGCCGCATCTCCGACAGTTTTTTGTTCTGTCGGGGCCCTTGCAAATTCGGGTCACGTGTCCATAGGCTAGGCACTTTTGACATCTTGTCACTTCTAAGTGCGTTCGGATGGATGCATTTATCCAGCCAATACGCACTTTGCCCAGCTTAAGCAGACTCTCGCTGTCCGTTTCATTCAAGCGTACTAGTGCCACTTTCGTACCACCAAAACGTGTCAGAAGTCGGCAAGTCGCCTCTAATCGGGCTTTTGCAATCTGCTTTAAGACGGTTTAAAAACGTCCTCCTCTAAAGTTGTTTCGACAAGATCCCGAATTTCGAGGGTCTTTTTACTGACAAGAGCCGTAACTCGGCCTTGTCCAGAAGAACGGAGGTAAGAATTTGAGCGAACTTTGAAGTTTCACCCCCCTTTTTTCCAACAACAAGAACCTCTTTTTTAAGAGTTCTCCTAATTTTCACAATCTCTGTTCCAGTTTCCCTCTGGCTTTACCGAAGTTGTTGCAAGAGTTTTATGAGATCATGGTAGGTCTCTGGGATTCCGGGCCACAATTTTTATTGCCTCCGTGTGTTCTAATTTTGCGGGGGGGCGCTTCTGAAGTCGCTCCCTCTCCTCCGCTTTCTTCAAGGCCTTTTTCTTACGGGCCTCCCGTTTCCTATTGGAGACAGTTTCAAAGTCTTTTTCGTTTTCAGGCTTATTTGCCACAGTTGCCTCCGAATAAGAAGCAACCCGGCCGAAGCAGCCTTACTCACTCCGTCTCCATAACAGTAGGGTTTGCCTTGGTCTCCTTGCTCTTAACCCTCTTACCCTTGGGAGTGGTCACAGAAGAATCAGTCTCCGGACCTTCAAACTCTCTAGGGCGCTTCCTTGGGTCGATGGACTTGCTCTCGCTGGATGTGGCGTGCGACATCGATCTAGGAGTTTTCAGGATTCGACCTGGGTTTGCTTGGGCTAATGAAGGGCTTAGGTATAAATCGCAGGTTTTCTGCAAAGCACCTCGTGCACCTTCTCCATTGCCACCATTCCATCCTTAACATCCTTGCTAATGTTTTTTTGCTTTTTGCAAGCACGCCACATACTATCCAGTATTATTGGGATCAGATCGACCTGTTCTAAAACATTTTCTTCGAATCTGCTAAGTCCCACATCCTCAGAATTTTTTTATTTGGCTCCCTCCAAAATCTTGGAGCCGTCTGCACCGACTACCGGGGCTGAACCCGATCAGAATCGTGTGACGGGATTACCCTCATTTGAGGTACCCGCTTGGAGTAATTTTATTTGAATCTTTATCCATTTCATTCATTTTTTTTGGTTTTTAGAATCAGGGAACCACCCTGTTGGTTGCCCTTTAGTGAAAGGCCCCGCCACCACGGCAGGTCTACCGAACATATCCATGATGTCACTCATGTCTGGCAGTGGATAAGCATCCACTTCTCCCAGCACATCAAAGACATCGATGATGTTCGGTAGTGGACAACCATTGGCGGGGATTATTATTATTATTATTATTATTATATTATTTATTATTATTATTATTATTATTATTATCTATTATTATTATTATTATATATTATTATTAATATTATTTTATTATTTTATTATTATTATTATTATTATTATTATTATTAATTATTAAGTATTATTATTTCATTATTATTATTATTATTATTATTATTATTAATATTATATATTATTATGTTATATTTTTTTTTGTTTTTTTTTGCTTAGGGACTTTTGGAAATCTGCCTACAGATACCTTGGATTCCGCACCCAGGTATGTGGGGTTGGTGTGATAAAACAAAAGGAAATAAAACAAAGAAAAATAAATATATAAAAAGTAAACTTATTACAAACATGCGACCTACTACCAGCCCGACCCACTAAAACCCGTAACCTTCTTCTGGAGCCCTTTACCCTCCCTCGGACTGTCGTACGAACTGTCGTAAGACTTTAGCCTTCGAGGGTGGCCTCCACTCTGTCGCTAATGCGACTTTCTGCTTTTCTCTCCGGTTACATCCTGCGTTAATAGTTAAAAATTTTAATACTATTTCACTATAAAGGGAATAACAGCACAACAAATTTTAAAAATAACAAATGTGTAATTAAGTGTAAAAGTCAGAAGATAAAAATTATAAACGATATATTAAAAAAAAAAAAAAAAAAAAAAAAAAAAAAACAAAAAAAAAAAAAACGCGTACAAAAAATAAACTAAACAAACAATTAAAAAATGTATAAGGACAAATAAATCACAAAATAAATTAATAAAAACAACGAACAAAATTAAAAAGCTGTTTAAATTACGCTTTTTGGCGGCAGTCGAGAGCCTCTTCCGCGAACATAACCGAGATTATGAATTTCTCGACTTGCCGCCATCCTCCTCCGACCGTGGTCATCAGCGATACCATGTTCCCGGTGTAACTTGACTGTTTACACCTTCGAACATGACCCGCTCTCCAAGTCCCATTTCCTTGCATGAGAAGTAGGGTGGGGCTCCTTCGCGTTGTCCTTTAGGGAACTGGGCATAT